>NC_134575.1:104755514-105074681 GCF_050947875.1 Dermacentor variabilis
ACGATTCGTATACACCTGCTCACTCGCGCTACATTCTGCACACAGTTCCGTTTCGAGCCTATCCCGTGACCATCGGAAATACAAATGACAAAATTGCTACCGCTCTTGCTCCTCCCACCATTGCCACTGCAGCGAGGAGAACGAACACCACCGGCGAAGCACTGTTCGTAACCACAAGCATGAGTACAACATATCGATGACAAGAGTCGAGGCTGCCTAAGACTTTGTACAACGACATATAAGACACAAGCGGCCACAACAGCAGTCACATGGACGTCTACGTTACCATTTAAAAAGACCGCCACAAGCACCCCCTC
Source organism: Dermacentor variabilis (assembly GCF_050947875.1). Classification (NCBI taxonomy): domain Eukaryota; kingdom Metazoa; phylum Arthropoda; class Arachnida; order Ixodida; family Ixodidae; genus Dermacentor; species Dermacentor variabilis. The sequence goes on from NC_134575.1 coordinate 104,755,832, forward strand.
TAGTTAGCACAGACCCATGCGAGCAGTACTACTCCGTCGAGGACCTCACAACCCCGCCCCGGTCGTATGCGACTGTGCCGATTTCTGCGACCGAAAGGCTCACCTTCATCTACCGGTAGAGCTATTTCCCGCCAGCTACGCCACTGAGGCTGCTACTGCCACAGGTGTCCAACGACTCCACATTAGACGACTGAAGTCAAATTCGATTGAAAGTGCTGCACCACTGTCGTGATGTACAGCATATCGCTGCGCGTGTATGCCAACGTACGCCTTTCTGGTGCCTAGTTCGAGAACAAGAACAGCATGGATGACCTGCTGTTGATGAACTGGTCCAAAAAGGAAAGGCACAAACCCCTCTGACGACTGCTGCGGTTGCTCGCGCAACGTTGGGTGATTCCTGGATGGTGGGATGCATGTAGCAACTACAGTCGCCGCCGCAGCGAGCATGGCAGCCTGTTGCAGACTGGGAAAGTGACAAAAAGAGCAGGTATGACTTGCACCAATTTGACTGCCGCCAGCTGAAGAACTTTGTAAGGACGATGTACTTAAAGAAGCCACCAAAAAAATCTGGACAATGCCAATGACTTTCTTATCCACAGCTAGCTGAAGAATACCAAGTAATTGGAGCACTGTCATCATCGACCAAATTGTCCGTTTTCTCGGATGTGGCGTTTCCAGGACGTGGCTGAAGCCGTAAAAAATGGTCGCAGCCTGAAATCAGTGAGAAGGAAACTTGGCATAGGACAAACCAAGATGTATGCTCTGAAAGATAACCAGGGTAATATCAGCAGTCTCGAAAGTATAATAAAAGCTGCGGAAGAATTCTATACTGACCTGTACAGTACCCAGAGGACTCAGGAGTATTCTATTCGAAACAATAATGAACATTATACAGAAACTCCCCCTATAACTAGACATGAGGCCAGTAGAGCCTTGCAAGGCATAAAACGGGGAAAAGCGGCAGGAGAGGATGGAATAACAGTCGATTTAATCAAAGATGGAGGAGACAATGCTCGGAAAACTGGCGGCTCTGTATACGAAGTGTATATCGACTGCAAGGGTCCCATAAAACTGAAAGAATGCAAAAACTATACTAATCCACAAGAAGGGAGACGTTGAAGAACTTAAAAATTGCAGGCCTATTAGCTTACTCCCAGTATTATATAAAATATTTACCAAAATAATCTCCAATAGAATAAGGTCAATACTGGACTTTAAACAACCAAGGGAACAGACTGGCTTCAGGAAGAGATACTCTACGATGGATCACATGCATGTCATTAATTAGGTTATCGAGAAATCCGCAGAGTACAATAAGCCTCGCTATATGGCTTTCATAGATTACGAAAAACCATTTGATTAAGTAGAGATAAAACAGTCATAGAGGCACTGCACAAAGAGCGATGGAACGAAAAATGCTAGGTGTAGGTTTAAGAGACAGAAAGAGAGTGGTTTGGATCGGAGAACAAACGGGTATAGATGATATTCTAATAGACAATAAGAGAGAAATGGCGCTGGGCAGGTCATGTATTGCGCAGATTAGATAACCGCTGGACCATTAGGGTGACAATGGATACCAAGAGAAGGTAAGCGCAGTAGAGGGCGACAGAAGACTAGGCGGTGCGATGAAATTAGGAAATTTGTGGGTGCCAGTTGGAATCGGTTGGCGCAGGACAGGGGTAATTGGAGATCGCAGGGAGAGGCCTTCGTCTTGCAGTGGTCATAAAATAGACTGATGTTGATGGTGATGATGCGATTGAGGGTGTGGGTTGTGCTGAATGTTTGGATTGATTGTGTTTATGAATAAGTGACTACTTACTGCTTTTACATAGCTTGCCCCCTGTAAAAACTCCGCTTAATATAGTTTGCAATTGCGTTCACAACTTGCTCCAAAAGCTGATCCAGAATGGCTTGCGCCAGTAGCATTATTGTCCACAACACATGTGAAATGCTGGCAGAAGGTTATAGAAGAAACCAGCTCGAGAGCCTCAAGCGGACCAAAACAGGGAAAGACACCTTGAGAAGCCTGGGATACTGAGCAGAAGAACGCAACAGAGGCAAGAAAATAATATTGTACCACCTATGAAACTAATAAATGTTGCGGCGCTGCTTGCGGCATGGATCCTGAGTGTTACCAGGGAAGAACAACGGGAAAAATCAAGATGCTCCAGAAAGGCGAACGAAGACAACGAGGAGGTTGGCTACGCGGATGCCGCAGTGTGCAGAGGAATGGAGGCGCATGCGGTAGGGGTGATTAAGTAGAGGAGAGCAGCTTGTGACCATGTCGGTTGCCACCCGGGATGTGGACTCAGCCAAAACAACAGCAGTCACCCTCGTGGATACCACAGTGAGGGGAAAGGAGTAAGTGTTGGTGATAAGGGACTTGCAAGCAGTGTGTAGACACTACCAACCTGGATGGATAAGTGGTCCGGCTTTACATGTACTTGTAGCGCCCCTTGCCTCGGGCCCGATGTGCAGGCCACGACTCGCTCCCCGTGCAGATGCCGTCAAGGAGGAGGAAGTTAGCTCCCGGCCGCGTATTTACAATTGCTAGTGGGTACAGCTGGGCGTGACACTTGTGGAGACGCCGGACATTTGCGCGCTTGCGCGAGTAAGAGCGGGTGTGAGGGAGAAATGTGGAATATGACTCTGCCTAGCCACTACGGAGACGTTTTTAGCGCGAGTTGTATGCATTTGTCCCTAAACGTGCCGGCACCCGCGGCCCCAACCCATGGGCCGCCCTGCTTCCAGCTTTGATCCCCCTGCTTCCCCTTGGGTGCCCTGGAGATCCCGCGCCGCCTACTTTATTATAACCTCAGATGACATCCTGAGACCTCCGTTTACCGGCTACGTGTGTCCTCCTCAAGCAGTGCTTGTAAAAAGTGCAATCTATTGTCGCTACGAAAAAAGTGGCCCGCGACTTATAAAGCACCAGTCAGAACCTTGCCCCTTATGACACCGCGATCACTCAATGGGGTGCCCGTGCCCACTGCCTCACCGCCCGGGCAGCCAGTGGCGGAGCGCAAAAAAACTCAGCCGCACTCCGCAATGCCAGCATGTCGGAGGGACAAACCCATACAACACGCGCTAAGAAACCTCCTCGGTAGTGCCTAGACAGAGTCACATATTCAAGGAGCAAAGGCCCCCAGATTTTCTCTCTCGCACCCGCTCTTACTCGCGCCTATGCAGATACGCAGAGTGCCGCGAGAAACGCCGCGCCCCGCTGTACCTACTAGCAATTGTAAAAATGCCTCCCGGCCGCCCAGCGTGTAAAGCGCAATATAAAAATGAAGATAACAGTACAAACCCAACGCTGCCGGAGCTGGATCTTCCTCGCATTAGCTCCGACAGATGTCATTACCCAGTGAAGAACCCGCAGCTCCAACCCTTCGGCATGGATTCTGCCGGCTCTTCTGCTCTTCCTGCCGGTGACGACGCCCAGGATGTCGCCCAACCTGTGGTGCTGTGGTGGCCGTATTCCAACACATCAACCTTCCACCATTTTGGCCCAACAGCCCTAGCACCTGGTTCCTGCAGGTCGGGCGCACTTCCGTCTCCGGCATATCACCAGTCAACAGAGTAATTTCTTACATCCCGTGTCCTCCTTATGTCCAGACGTCGCCGAGGACTTAGAGGATGTTATCACCTTGCCGGACTTGACCCGACCCTTTGACACGTTGATGGCGGCTATCATTTTCCGCAAGTCAGATGTCTCAATGACCTCGCGCTCTTCTCAAGCCGATCTTCGTCGAAGTTCCGGTTCCGCGGTTGCTCCCCGGCACCCGCGCGCTCTCCGGAGTTTGAACCAACTGACGCACGACGCGACAGCTCGTCTTCTGCTGTGTGTTGGTACCACCGCGTAATCGTAACCTCTCCTCGCAAGTGCACCCGTCTGTGCTCCTGGTCCGGAAATGCTGCGACCGGCCACTGACGGCGGCAAGTGGTACTGGTCGAAGCACATATCGCCTATTCTACATTTCTGACAAGATCAGTGGCGCTCGCTTACTTGTCGACACAGTTACCCAGGTTAGCATCATACCGGCTTCTTAGGCAGATTTCCATGACAACGAAGATGCCTGCATGCCCGCTCCAAACACGAAACAACGCCATCAACACATACGGTCAACGGTCTCTTACACCTAACCTTGCATTGCAGCGTACGTTTGGCTCGATTTTCACTATCACTAATGTCCCGAAAGCTGTTCTCGGCACTGACTTCCTCAGTTTCTTAAACCTTCTGATAGACACACATGCTCATCACCTCATTTATCACAGCACCCGCCTCTCCATCAACGGCGTACTCTGCACCGCCTCGCCGACGTCGCTCGCTGTACGCAAAACCCACGTCGCAGTACGCAAAAATCCTTGCTGATTTTCCCAATCTTACAAAGCTGCATACCAGAGAGTCACCGGTGAAGGACTGGATCATTCACCTCATCGTGAACACTAGACCTCCCGACTTTACTCGGCCCCACCGACTGTCTGGAGACCGCCTCGACATCACTCGCTGCGAGTTTGAGCACACGCTTCAACTCGGCGTTGTACGACCTTCAAGCAACTGGACATCGCCACTCCACATGGTAGCAAAAGAAGATTCTGGCGACTAGAGACGATGTGGAGATTACCGCGCTCTGAACTCTCACACATTACCAGAGTGCTATCCACTTCCTCACATACAAGACTTCACGTGTATTCGGTTGGGTGCACGACCTTACCTTAAATTCGCTTAGTGAAAACTTATCAAATTCCTGTGGAACCCGCTGACGTTCCTAAGATGGCCATTGAACCCTTTTCGGGCTCTTCGAGTATTTGAGGATGCCTTCTGGATTGCGCAGCGCTGCACAAAGTTTTCAGCGCACTATCAATCAGGTCATGTGATTTCTCGACTTCGTGTTCGCCTACCTTGATCATCTCCTCGTCGCAAGCTCATCCAGCCCGGAGCATGAAGCTCACCTGCGCGCCCTTCTCCCACCGACTTTCCCACCGATGATTACGGTCTCGTCATTAATCTGAACAAGTGCGTCTTCGGCGTCCCTACCATAAAGTTTTTAGCCCACCTTGTCACCCACAAGATATCCAGCTTGTCGCCAGCAAAGTGAAGGCAATTCAAGACTTTCCACCCCCGACTTCACTAAAGAGAATTCCTGGGCCTACTGAACCTTCATCGCCGCGTTTTCTCGACGTGCGCCAATTTCCTGGATCCTTCTACCGACCTACTTGCTATCAAAATAGATCCGGCTGCACCACTTGAGTGGACTGAGGACTCTGCATCTGCATTCGCTACTGCAAGGAAAGCGCTGGCAGATGCCACCATGCTCATACATCCCGTTCATGATGCCCCAATTTATTTCATCGCCAATGCATCGAGCACGGCAGTCGGCGCAGTTCTCGAGCAAACATATCTAGTAGCAGCCTTTTAGTATTTTCTCTCAAAAACTGAAGCTGTTTGAAGCTAAATACAGCACATTCAGTCCAGAACACCTTGTGGTGTATCTCGCCATCAGGCATTTTCGTCACTTTATGGAGGACCGGGACTTTCGCGTCGGCGCAGACCATTAGCCCCTGACCTTTGCCTTCCATCGGAATCGCAGCAACTGCACTGCATGGGAGATCCGCCAAGTGTGCTTTATCTCCGAGTTCACAGTGGATCTCCGTCAGGTGCATGGGCCGGAAAATTCTCCCATTGATGCACTTTTCCGCGTCGATGCCCTGGTGCCCAACCACGAGTAGACATGAAGGAGCTAGCAGCCACCCAGCGCAGCGACCCTGAGCTGCATCGATTTCGTTCCTCATCTACGTCCCTGTCCTTTACTGAGCGCCCGCTTCCATTTTCTTGCTCGTTTATGACGTGCGAGACATCCACTGGTGTTACTCGACCCCTTGTGCCTTTGGCTCTTCATCACGCAATTTTTTATTAACTGCACAACATGAGCCACCCTGGTATTCGTGCGACTCAGAAGCTAGTCACCACTCGCATTTTTTGGCCTGACATCAATGCAGGCGTCCGTCATTGGGCGCGAACTTGCTTTCAATTCTAGCATGTCAAAGTTCATCACCATACCATCATGTCTAATTACCTATTTCGGCCTCCAGACGCGAGCTTTTGCCATGTCCACCTCGACATTGTCGCCATCTCCCGTCATCGCGTGGGGCCTGTTACTTGCTCACATGTGTGGATCGCTTCACCCGATGGCCAGAGGTGTTTCCCATTACAGACACTATGGCAGAGACAGTTGCTCTGGCTTTCATGAGCGGCTGCATGTCATGTTTAAGATGCCTTTCTCTCGTCGCCGCCGACCGAGGCCTCACAGTTTCAGTTGGCCCTATTCACCGCGCTTGCCAACATCCTGGGCATTCGACAAATTGATATAACCGCCAATCATCCTTCCGCGAATGGCATGGTAGAAAAATTAACCACTGAAGGCTGTCCTCACCACCTATCAGCCAAGGGAACATTGGCTCGTCCACCTTCCCTTTGTACTTCTGGGCATCCGATCAGCACTAAAGGCTCACCTAGGTTGGTCTTTGGCTTAACTCATGTGTGGCGTTCCCCTGCCTCTTCCTGGAGAATCGTTCGTGCCGTCGTCGCCACCTTGCACCCATGATGCTTTCACCTGCATCCGGTAGCTTCTCACCACGTTTCGTAACCTTGTTCTTGTAATTCGATCGTGCTAGCCGACACGAGTGGTCTATATTTGTCTGCCGGGATATGGATTCCTGCAGCCATGTCTTGGTTCGGTGTGACCATGTGCGTCCACCCCTCACCCCGGCGTACGATGGACAATTCCATGCAGCGTGTGCATTGCGATACAAACATGTAAAGAACAGTACAAAACCCCATGCTACTGGAGGTGGATCTTCCTTGCATTAGCTCCGACATACTCGAAATAACCAGACACATTCCGGACATACACACAGCCTGTACTCCGGGACACGAGCCCCTGGCGGGAAACATTGTAGCGTGTGAAACTCTCCAGGCTAACGTGCTGGAGGTCCATGCCACGGAGGATCAAGATGAAGCCGTATTCAGACGATACACCGAAATTATGGTTCATTACAAACTCGGAAGAGCGTATCTTCCACTGCACCACAAATTGATGAGAGAGGAGGCCATTGCATGCAGAAGGCTATGGACAAACCTGTTTGCACACAGGACACTGTTTCATGCGACATTGTCGACCATGCTACGACTACGCCTGCAAAAAATGCTCGGCGCCGCGCTCGCTTTACTATATGGTATCACAATGCACACACGTGACACTGCCTCCCCTCCCCCAACCCACTGCCCCAGAGTAGTGTGAGGGCCTGCTGGCCTGCTTGTGCGCTGAAGACTAGCTTCGACTGGTGCACAGAGTGCGATGTGCAGCGAGAAACCATGGCATCCTGGACTGAGGGCGCCACCTACCTGGGGATGACCGCTGTCACCTGCTCTTTGAATAAAGTTTATTACACGTGACGATTCACGATTAGAGGAATTATAAAACCTATAAACTGAATGTCTGCGAGTCCTTGTTTTACTCGGTGCCGTAGCTGGAGGGACATGCTTCTCTTTTGTCTCATTGTTACTATATCGTGCAGTCATCTTGTGCAGCAAACGAAACTGTCATTTTTTGTTCTGTTACCACATCATGCAGTAATTTCCTGCAGTAAGCGAAACTATCTGCCATTCTTTTGCCTGGTTCCAATGCGCGATTGTACTCTTTCATTCGGTTGTGTCTTCTTCACTGCTCGTGACTCAGGTGTTCTTGCACGCGCCTTCCAAAATTGTGTGCTCCTCAAAACAAGGCAAACAACTTGCTCTCAGCTGAGCCGCCGTGCGGTCCTTCGAGTTATGAACACCTCGCGGGCAAGTGAGCGCGTTGAGACTCTTGGCGCGTTGGAACCCAGGCGAAAGCTTGGGCAGACAAGGAAGGCGTGGAGAAAAGCATTTCACCAAAGGGAACGTAATGCTTTCGCATTCACCCATTTAAGCAGTCTGAAGTGCCACTGGCGCATTACCACTTCCATTTATTCAGCTTCACCGCAATAAAGCTGTGGTATGCAGTGAAGCATAATAAAGTTGAAACTGGAGACTGATGGAACATTGTATGTGTCCCTTAGTTATACGCATGTCCACACTCCGTCCCCAGTCATGGTGCAAGCACCGAGATGTATGATGACGGTACTGACAGCAATTCAGAACTGTTTATGACAGTGCTGTGGCAATTTGCGGCCTTTCTGACTGTTAAGTTTCCCGGCTGTTACTTTTTCTTTTGTCTCGAGAAACGTATCACTGAAGTTTTACTGTACTACAGCAAAGTAAAAAAAACAAGAAAACTAGCCATTTCTTTATATCTGATAGAGGTAACAGAACTGGAACTAGGATTCTAAATGTGTCTGCAGTAACTTTTGTGGCATTCTGGGGCATCAGGGAAATAACTGACAACCTGTGAACACTGAAATGCATAAAAATGATGCTGTTGTAACAAGGAGCCGTCGGCCACAGGTGAAAGCAAACATCTTATTAAAGAGACCGACAATGAATATTTATGGTACTAATATTTTTCTTTTTTGCAACGAAAAGCTTGCTACTCAGATTGTTTAATACTCTAATGGGGACACAGAAAAGGTCGTGGAACATTTTTTATCAGAATTCTTCTATCTGAGAGAGATAGAGAGATAAAAGGCAAGGCAAGGATGTTAACCAGTCAAAAAATCGGTAGGGTACTCTGCGCTGGGGGAAGCGAGAATGGGAATGGAAAGAAAGGCAAGAAGAAGCTCGGGGTAGAGAGTCGTTGACGAACAGCACTACAGAGTCAGAGGCGCTTGCTTCTATCTGAAGTTGTTATTGTGTTATTGAATTCATATGCTAGAAACAAGAAGAGTTTAGTGTGATAGCGATCGAACTGGGGCTTTAGGGTAAGTATATGATGAATGTGGCACTAGTCATACCAAATTCGTCTTTTTTATTGATTTCATGTTCACGTGGGGGATACTTTCTTCACTGCTGCATTATTTAAACAATAACAACTACACAGTTATTGTGAAAATGTCGTTTGCTCTTCACCTGCTTTGGTCATATACAAGTCAAGCGAAGTTTTTTTTCTTGCCGTTCCAGCTGCCATGTACGTGCGATGTTCCTTCATATGATGTTGCTTTATTTGAAGATGCAACAAAGTTTCACGCACTCATTGGTCATCTAAGCCTTGCAAAAACCAAGCACGAGGGCGGACCCATATGTAACCAGAAAAAAAGATTGTCTGTAATGGAATTTCTGCGCCAATTGCGCTGTTAAGCAAATCCTACTATATGCTGTGCCAAATTGTCTGTCGCAACCATAGCGCCAGACCTGACCCAACACGGACCTGCTCCAAATTGGAAATGTCTTGAGCGCGTGATAAGGCGCAGCACATCAAGCAACCAACCTTCACTACTCACACTCGCATTGTTTCCTTCACCGCTACAGCATTTAGGGTACCGGGGTGCCATCCTATTGCAGTTGAACATTATGCACAATTTCACGGCGACGCCGACAACCACCGTAGAATTTCTCCTCGACTGGCATATAATTGTTATAGCAATTATAGTTATGTGATGTAATTATGCTTACGTGCTATTGTAAGGGCACAGCTTCTCAATGCGCCTTTTTCGCGGTTGCTTAGTGGTATATTGACAAGTGCGTAAGGCGCATTATATCACGACTAGGTAGCCCCGACATGCAAAACAAAAATTGAAAACGGGACAAGCAAGTAGTCACGGGCGCACAGGTCACGCAACACAGACGCTATTCAATCTATTACTACGAGGACAAATAAAATATCATTGTTACTGTTACATCTGTATGTGCACTGCTAAGTCATGCGTCTGATCAACTACCAACTTGCTCAGATAGTAATTTCAATTGTAGGGATATATAGTGTCTTTAAAATACAGCCACCGTGTTATTTATTAACATCGCGTGAGTGCCAAACAGGGAGGGTGCCAGTGATTTGTTTGGAACACCCTAGAAGACCATACCCTTTGACTAGCATGAGCTTTAAGTGCATGAGCTTTTATCCTTACGCAGTATTTTTAATCTGTGAGGATACAGTACTCGCGCCATATTAGTAATGAATAGGGTGGCTACGTGCATTCACCTTAATTGTTTAGCGGATGAAATACTATATAGATAGAACATCTAGCAGATGCAATGAATAACAAGGATGAAGGACAACGTGAGTGCGGAGGGGTTACTCTTTATTTAAATGCGGAATTAACTGTGAATTACTATTAAGTTGGCGCTTATAATAATCCTCTTGTATAATAACAAAAACCCTGCAGAGCAAGTTGGAGAAAGAATACTGGCATCTTAGCATAATACATATTGAATGCAATGTAAGTTTCAGAAAGTACTAACTTATACAGTGCTACCGCTTTGCACCGGAGCGGCAGGTTACTGCTCAAAAGCCTTCTTTTCATGCTCCAAGCAGCATATTTTTCTGCTGCAGAAGCCTATATTTCGCCTAAAAACTTCAATTTTTCCTGCTCCAAAAGTCGCTCCAAAAGACCAAGTGCGGCTTCCGTCACCGTGTACACATGCTTCCCTTGTTTTTATCCAGCTGCCTAGATTCTGTTTTCTTATATCTGTTGTATTTGTAGTACGTGCTTTGTTCTGTTCTAGGGCCCCAGGGAGCGCCCCGATACACACACACACACACACACACACACACACACACACACACACACACACATATATATATATATATATATATATATATATATATATATATATATATATATATATATATATATATATATATATATATATATAAACATCCTTGCTGCAACCGAGAGGTGAATTGGCTGCGGTGTGGAACTAGAGTGTGTGTCGTTCCTTCAAAGCCACCGACGATTCTCAGTGCCTCCCTTCACAAACACTACAGTACATTCACCTGTTCGTGTGTTAAATGCATTACGCTTCGCCTAGGCGGCGGTTTGTTTGAGCTATTACTTGTCAGTTCCAGCAATCATTTGCCACTATTTTGTGATAGCAGGACACTAGGAGCAATGTGCACTCAAAAAGAAATTGCCGTATTTTAGTACCTATAAGCGGCACCAAACGTAGTAAAAATGTTACAGTAAAGTCACGATTGGGGTGCAGATTACTGGAATTTCTATTTGAAGTGTGGCTTCATGGTAGCACAGCATGCGCTGCCACAAAGCCACACTTCAAGGCAAGGTTCTCAGCTACTCACACTTTCGTTATCTCCTGGGGTAGTGCACTGTTTTCACACTCCCTTCTTCCCTGCTGCATGGTCAGTCACTCTCCTCCTCCGCACAGGTCGCCATTTTGCGTTCAGCAGTTTGCGAATAGTGCACATTACGCTGGCAAGATAGAACGTGGACCACGATAAGCCGTGCTCAAGGGCCCAGCTCCCATATCCGAAAACAGTAAAGCAGAATCACTGGCTGAAGACATGACATGAACAAACCAATTATCCCGAATGGTTACGGTTTTTGTAAACAACTGAGGGTTTTACGCAGTTATTTCCGTTGGTTACACGCGCAATTTGTTTTTATTTCCGAGTTGTTCTGGAAGAGGATGCGTGTTGTATGTGTTTGCGGGTTATAGGGGGAAACTACAGTATTTCCTAGCCGGCTCCTTGCAATCTCAACTTATGAAAACGTTGCCAAAGTTCAGCATGTGATCAAGAAGAAACCCGCTGATGAAGTCTCGTATGAGACAAGTTTGTTGTGTCAGCGAATCATAAGTTTTGCAAGTGGCCTGCGGGCCTCAAGGTCTGATTGAGGATGAGAGAGCAAGCTTGGTCAAAGCATTTTTTTAAGTGTTCTCTGAGACTCATATGAATGAGAGATTTGTCAGACACTCCACGTTCTGTCACATTGTGATTTTTTTTACTTTTCTGTAAAATACTTTTTATAAGTCTACTTCACAAACAGGGTCATGAAATATTGAAATGCCGTAATATTGAGTAAATTAAAAGGACCTTTAGGAGTTCTTTGTTTCATGATACTTAAAATCCAGCCTGATCTCCAAAATAAAGAATAAATTTAGCACCTGTGTTCTTTTTTGGCATTTCATAATAACTCTTATTTACTTTTGTTTTATTTGTGCAGCATCGAGGCCTTCTATTTCTCTGTCAACTGCCAAGTGTGACAACTCAAAGCAAGGATGCCTCTACAGATGTCACCTATGTGACTATGAGGCTGATGAACTGTTTCATCTGGAAGCACATGCCAGTGTCCATACTGGCGAGAAGCCATTTCAGTGCCCTTCATGCCATAGGAGCTTGTCAAACAGATACAACTTAAACGTTCACTTGCGCACCCACACAGGCGAAAAGCCATATCAGTGCCATTCATGCTCTCGGAGCTTCTCACAGAAGAGTCATCTGAAAGCCCACCTGCATACCCACACAGGTGAGAAGCCATTTGAGTGCCCGTCATGCTCTCAGAGCTTTTCACAACAGGCCTACCTAAAAGCCCACCTGCGCACACACACAGACAAGAAACCATATCAGTGCCCTTCATGCTCTCGGAGCTTCTCACACAAGGGTCACCTGAACGCCCACCTGCTCACTCACACAGCTGACAAACCATATCAGTGCCATTCATGCTCTCGGGGCTTTCCAAACAGATATGATTTAAACGTTCACCTGCGTACCCACACAGGAGAGAAGCCATTTAAGTGCCCTTCATGCCCCCAGACCTTCTCACGAAAGTGCCACCTCAAAGACCACCTGCGCACCCACACAGGCGAGAAGCCATTTGAGTGTCCTTCATGCTCTCAGAGCTTCTCACAACAGGCCTACCTAAAAGCCCACCTGCGCACCCACACAGGCGAGAAGCCATATCAGTGCCCCTCATGCGCTCAGAGCTTCTCACAAAAGAGCAGCCTCAGGAAACACATGAGGCGAGAAGCCATTTCAGCAAAGCTACACAGCTGAGCAACTCCCGCACAGGCCCGTCATTCCGTGGCTGCAAGGTGTTTTCGTGCCCACAATTTCACCGGTGTAAAGATTTCACGAAGATGACCTATGTCGCTTGGGCTTCCCTGTACGATAATAATGTCCTCGACACGCGCTGTCTTACGCTCGTGTCGAGCGCATTCACACACCAGCGCATTCATACAGGTGACCGGCCATACAGTTGTACCTTCTGCTCAAAGTCCCTTACACAGTCTCATCACTTGAGTAGACATAAGAGATCGCAGCAATATGATACTTTCGGGTAGGTCAACAACCATGTTGAAAAAGAGTCTGAAATATAAATCTACAAACGTTTAGCATGTTGCGCTGTCTCCTACTGCATCAGGTAGCACAAGTGTCTCCACGTGCTCCTAAGAGGAAGATTTAGCTCGGGCTCAACTCTGATGCTGCCTATTGAAATACATATTAAATACTGGAACACTTTTCTGAGATAACCACATACAACAAAATTTGTTTCATTTGAGGGAAGGAGTTAAATTCTATTGACTGCTAGAATCAGAATATTGATTTAAGGCTTGAGTGTTATAACAGGAATTTACAAAGATTTGAAAAAAAAGATTAAACAAGTTTATAAATGTGTAGCTCTGTACCTAGAATAGATATCTTAGTTCTGTAAACTGCATACAGTAGATCATCAAAGCGGATAAATTTGATGTATCAATTCATATATTTCGTGAACTTGTTACATTGTTTATGATGTTTCTGCAAAATCCCTACTCACATAATAAACGTATATTTGAAAGCCTAGTTGTCCGCTTCAGATGCCCTATTCGATGCATTTCGCAACATTGGGATATCGTTTCTTTATTGCTGAGTTACACACTTATAAACTTCGTAGTTACGTTTTCTGGACATTTGTGATTTTCACCAATTTTTATTAAAAGATTGACTGCCTAAATAAGGAATTCACTACCAACTGTCCCTACATTCTATTTCTATTAAATACAACAAACCTCATGAAATTTGGTTTAGTAGTCGAGAAAAACGATTTCTCCTTTCCCATGTATTTAGATAGGAGCCCCCGAGCTAAATCTTCCTCTTAAATGGTCCCTGAAACACTTTTTTGGGGTCATCATATTTGCTGTAGATCTTTTCTCAACATGTTATAGAACACAGAGCAAAAATAATTATGAGAACGTGAGAAATGACCCACAAAAAGTCATTATGGGCGCCTTACGCTGGAGTTTGAGGTATAGTAGTGGCGCCTGGTGGCGGCGCGCGAAACGTTATCTGGGTAGTACCAGCTTGGGTAGTATCGAGCCCTGGCTGTGGCGAAGCACGTTTCCAGCCTGAGTTTTGCGTCGATTCGCACGTTTTTCTGCCCTGTTGCTAGTGCGAAAAAGCTCGTCACTTCTCACAGACCACTCTGCGAGCTAGCCGCAGCCTATCGCTTAACGAAAACGGACTCTCCGTGGGACGTAATGCTGGAAGCAGAAGGAATCGGCGACGCCGATCCGGAGAGACCTAGCTCAGCCTCGAAAAAGCGTCACCGTCGTTACTTCAACGTCGTGGGCTACCATGAACAAGGAGGCCTGAATCCCAACGTCAGATTCTACCGTTTTCCGTCAAGGCCTCACGAAGCGGAGCGTCGGGCGCGCTAGGTAAGCGAAACTTCGCGCCATGCTGACTGCTTCGCCTGCCTTGAAGCTTGCTTGATTCTCTGCGTTCTAAAATTCGGTCTTTTGCACCTGAAGTCCCGACGACCGACTGAAATAGCAGCAGGCATGACTAGTGATTCACTATTCGAGACCCGGCCACAGCGACAATTAACAATTCGACCGGTGCGAAGTGGTGAACTGGCCAGGTGTGTGCAAATGAGCACAGATGGTCGGGTTGATTCGGTGACAATTCACGACCCCTCTACGAGCAACACAGGTCAGAGAGTTAAATGTGCTCATCCTTGCCCTCAAGTCAGCACGTTGGGGCAGCACAGCAAGGTAGTATTGATTGCAGCACATCTTTACAACGAAGGTGCCAAAAAAAATAACGGACGTTGGAAGGACACACGAGACAATCGTTCTAATCATGCATAACCAACTCGCCCACCAGCACGTGCTCAGTGCAGCACATCGATGTTCGAGCGCTGTCATTAAAAGCTACATCAAGCGAGCAGCGCGATTCGCACTTACGTTACTGCGAGCTCATATGCATTGCATCAGTCGTTTATCAGTTGCTAAAGGGACAGATGGCCGCTACTATAGTGCAGACATAACTACCTGTCTAGCGGCATGCAGTCAGCAAAGATTGCAGGAGGCCCGCCGTTTCGCGGCATGTCGAAAGACCGCTGCCGTCACGGCGCGTACCGTCCTGCGCTTGAGCAGTTCCGTACACATGATGCCGGCTTATCGCTGCTGTGAATTCATTTATAGCAAGCATTTCCTCGCGTTTGTGCGGCTGAATCTAGCATCGTGCGAACCTTACATGAAGTTCAACTTCGTACGCGACTCGCTTCACTTGCAATTGACACCGCGCTAAAACTTCACCACTTATTTCTTGAACGGCGTACACGTATTCGGCTTTGCATAATTTATTGCCTTTACGCAGCGTGCCACCCCTGAAAAAATATTCGGCGCCCGATATTCACTGCAAGCCGTGGTACAGCAAAACCGAAAGTGGCGAGTCCATATTGTAAACGTTCTTTCCGAAGCAGACGACCGAGCTTTGTACTACCCAGTTCAGGGCAGAGGGCGCTTTTTAGCGCCATTTTGGCAGCGCCCCCTGGGCAATGCAAGAGCCCTATATCTCAGAAAAAATCTAAATACAATTAAACATAGATTTACTGACGTCGGTAAAATCAGCGAGTTGCTTTATTATATGTGGCTTTCTGCTATTGGAAAAGTATTCAACATTTGTTTTGATATAAAAAAATTACTGTTTGCATGCCCCTACAGAATGAATAAAGGGAAAATCAGACATCCACCCGTTCGTAGCAATTGCTACAAAGGAAACCCATACGGGTTCCTCGAAAGGAAAGCCTCATAGTCTCCACCTTGCGGGTTTCCGCAGAACTACTACGTCAAACTCTTGCCTTTGCTTCGTGTTGTCGACAAATTCGACTTCGCTCTGCCATCTGCTAGCCGCCTGGTTAGCTCAGATGGTAGAGCGGCTGCCCCGGAAAGGCGGTGGTCCCGGGTTCGAGTCCCGGACCAGGACGAATTTTTCTTCAACTATGAGGCTTTCCTTTCGAGGAACCCGTATGGGTTTCCTTTGTAGCAATTGCTACGAACGGGTGGATGTCTGATTTTCCCTTTATTCATTACTTCTCTCCACCTTGCGGGTTTCCGCAGAACTACTACGTCAAACCCCTACAGAATATGTATGTTCATTGTAGTAATTCTTAACACACTACAGATCTTTGAATGATCTGATTTCTGTAAGTACTGTGTTGTTTATTTTTTGGTATGTCTTTTGGTGCTATGAACTTGTTCTGTTAGACCCACTCATGTATTGTTGCTTCTAGGTTGTGGTATACATGCTCCATCCTGGAGGCTCTTAATCTTGCTCGATTCACATTTTTTTTTTTTTTTTTACAGAGGGGTACTTTTTTAGAGCACTTTATTTTTCAGTAAGTTAGCTTTCCAATGTCTGTTTCATCAGAGCACCAAATAAATGCCAGTTTTTAGTGAATATTCGTTGTCTATTCTTGGTATTTTATTACTTGAATGACGGCATGCAATATAGGGATGTTAGCATTTTATTGTATTTAGGGCTACAAGAGAAGTCAAGTGATGGCAGTTGGAAGTTTAACATTAACACAAAAAGGACTTGCTATAACTAACATACAGGAGCAATTTGAGTCATGAGTCAAATGTAAAATCCACCATGCCTAATTCATTCCAACATTTTATTTCAACTAATATATCAGCATTTCTATAAGCAATAGTGTGGCATATATCTGTGGAAATATTTGTATAAAATTTACATGTTGAATCGAGCATACACCTTCGCTCTATGATACATTTGTGCGCAAAAGGCTATAAATTGGGACAATCCTGTTTTTCAACATTTGAAAAGATTCTTTCTGAATAGCAGTTGTGCCACTCTCTCATGAGGAATTTCCTCACCAACGAAATTGTGCACAGAACATATTTTTTAAGATAATAAATTCAAGAATTCACTGTTTTGATTAAGGGTGTGTGAATATTTGATGCTTTAAAATAGGCACTTCGTAAATACAGGTGTCTTGTAATAGCCTTCGAACACCTAAAACATTACCTGTGCAGAAATAAAGCTCAAATGGAAGCAAAAGTATGTGAAAGGTCACTCCCGTGGGCGTAGTATAGGCATAAAACACGAGAAAGTGTGTAGTAGAGGCTGTATACGTTTCTCAGGGAACCAGCCTTTCCTGACTTTTCTCTTTTTAGCGCACGAAAAGGGACGAGAGACAGAGGTACGACGCGGACATAGCGCTGACTTCAAACTATTGTTTTGTATTCTACGAAGCGATACACGTATATATAGGGAATAGACAGCAGCGCACGCATGCGCATATGTACTGGTTTTCAACAAAACGACAGCAACGAGACATGTGTAATGGCCAGTTAAGATGATATCGAAGATAAAAAATGCGACCGTGCAAGCGAAAATTCTTTTTAACTGCAAGATTAAAATGCTATCTCTATCAATCCACCCTCTGCGTCCACGTTTAAAAAATCACATTCTTTTTTGAAAGTTTGATTGAAGGCGCGCTAACACAAGCGTTCGCCGAACTAGCCATCTTTGCCACTTCAATAATCTCACATGGTGTTTGCGCATGCGATGCGCTGCTGTCCGTTCCCTATATATATATATATATATATATATATATATATATATATATATATATATATATATATATATATATGGCTGCCTGGCTCCAGTGTAAATAGCGTGTAAATAGCATCTTTTGTCTGTGTCTTTCCACACGTAACATTTCTGGTGGAGGTCAGCGATCCCCGTCCTAACCACAGAACTCCGAAGTGTTCGGCACACCGAACTTGTCACCATGCCTCCCGGTGACGAGCCCGCCTCTGCAACGGCTTCGGCTTATCCGACGGCTCCAATCGTCACGGTTGCCCCACACTGTGACCCAGGTGTGTTCTGTGGCCTGGAGAGACAGGATATCGACGACTGGATCAAGCTGTATGAACATGCCAGTGCTAATAACAGGTGGGACCCAACCATTATGCTCGCCAATGTCATCTTTTATCTCGGCGGCACCCCACGCGTGTGGCACCAACCGCATGATGACGCAATAACCAGTTGGGACAGTTTCAAAGAAAAGCTGCGGGAACTCTTCGGCGACCCCATTGGGCGCAAGGCTGCCGCGAGAAAGGCTCTTGCATCTCGTGTTCAGTCATCTACAGAGCCATACGTTTCCTACATCCTCGACGTCTTGGCTCTATGCCGTAAAGCTGACGATAATATGTCCGAAGCAGATAAAGTGGCACATGTGCTAAAAGGCATCGCCGACGACTCTTTCAATTTGCTTGTTTTCGGCAACGTCTCGACTATAGACGCCAATATAAAAGAATGCCGTTGCCTTGAACAGGCTAAGAGCCGCCGTATCTCACACCACATTGCGCGGCTACCCAACACTGCTGCTACGTCGACATGTGAGGGTCGACCGCGTCAGACCACCACCAGCGACGACGTCACCCGTATTGTTCGCCGCGAACTCGAGGCCGCCTGTTCGCCAGCCTTCTCCACGATGCCTCCCGATCCGCCAGCAACCACCATTGCGATGATTCAGGCTTTCGTCAGACAGGAATTTGAAAACATGGGTCTGGACACCGTGTGTTCCACGTCTCGACCCAGCGTTCCCCAGTTATCTAGCGGTCCCCCTCGTCCCCGGCAGTCCTTTTCTGCCACATCTCGCCGCAACCCGTCCGAGAAGCGTCCCTCTGATGACAGGCCGATCTGCTTCCACTGCTGTCGCATCGGCCACGTCGCCCGTCACTGCCGAAACCGATGGCCACCACTTCCTCGGACTTACGCCGCCACTTATTCCCGCAACTTTGGACCTCCTGTAATCTATGCCACCCGCCATGAACCCGCTACCGCTGATGCCCCTGCTCCGAACCTTCGCTACAGCCGCTCGCCCTCACCCCGACGCCACCAGTCTCGTTTGCCCCAACCCCGCCGCTTATCTTCACCGCCTATCGCCTCCCGGACCCAGCCGGAAAACTAGGCACTGCAGCTTCTGGAGGTGAAGCTGCGTTGTCGACCCTGCCCTCAAATCCTCTGCTCACGTTACCCACGAACCGAAACCTTCTTGACGTTGACGTTGACGGCTATCCTGTCACGGCACTCATCGATACAGGAGCACATCTTTCTATTATGAGTGCTGCCTTCCGACGACGACTGAACAAGCTCCTCACCCCAGTGTCGGCACGCGTCGTCCGCGTTGCGGATGGCTGTACTGTGCCTATCATCGGTATGTGTACGGCACGTGTCAGCATCGCCGGCCACCACACTCCTGTCCTCTTCACCGTAATTGCTCATTGCCCGCACGACCTCAGTCTCGGCCTCGATTTTCTCTCCGCCCATTCTACCCTTATTGACTGCTCTTCCAGTACCCTTCGCCTTGCGTTGCCAATGCTCGCAGAACCTTCTGACGCACCCCACTGCCGCTTACGCTCCACCGGCTTTCTTCGCCTGCCGCCAAAGTCCATAGCCTACATTGAACTGTTGTCTTTCCCACCAGTTCCTGATGGCGAGTACCTCGTCACTCCTCTGCCCGACATCTCAATAGAGTATGACGTCACCGTGCCTCACAGTATACTTACAATTACTCCGAACCACACTCGCATGCCTGTCTGTAACTTTGGATTGGCAAAGCAAATTCTACCGCAAGGTATTTGCCTTGCCACCATTGATTGTCTCAGCGACCAATACGTGGCAGCGTTATCGCCCGATGGTTCTCGCGAGCTTAGCATGCCCCTCGCGCCAGCCTCGGGCGTTGATCCCAACATAAAGAAAATGGTTGCGACGGACCTGTCCTCTATGCAGGCTGAAGACCTTTGCGAAGTATTATCGTCCTACTGCGATATTTTCGACTTCGACGATCGCCCTTTAGGCCAGACGCTCGCGGTGAAACATCGCATTCTTACTGGCGATGCTGCGCCTATTCACCGACGACCGTATCGAGTTTCTGCGTCAGAACGCCGAGTAATTCAAGATGAAGTGAACAAAATGCTCGATAAAAACATCATTGAGCCTTCATCGAGTCCCTGGACGTCACCTGTGGTATTGGTTAAGAAGAAGGACGGCACGTGGCGCTTCTGTGTAGACTACCGTCATCTGAACAGCATTACAAAGAAGGACGTCTACCCGCTCCCACGTATAGACGATGCCCTTGACTGCCTGCACGGTTCCAGCTATTGCTCGTCGATTGATCTTCGTTCGGGATATTGGCAGATTGCTGTTGACGATATGGACAGAGAAAAAACCGCGTTCATCACACCTGATGGCCTATACCAATTTAAAGTAATGCCGTTTGAATTATGCAACGCCCCTACCACCTTTGAGCGTATGATGGACTCCTTGCTCCAAGATTTCAAATGGTCCACATGCCCCTGCTACCTCGACGTCATCGTCTTCTCGCCAACGTTCGACACTCACCTTGAGCGTCTCACAACTATACTTGATGTATTTCGAAAGGCGAAGCTGCAACTTAACTCGTCCAAATGTCGTATTGGCCACCGACAAATTACTCTTCTGGGCCATCTCGTCGACGCTTCCGGAGTACAGCCTGATCCCGACAAAACTCGCGCTGTCCGAGAGTTTCCGGTTCCGAAGACAGCCGCAGACGTTCGAAGTTTTGTAGGGCTGTGCTCGTACTTTCGTCGTTTTGTTCGAGATTTTGCGACAATTGCTAGGCCCCTAACTAATCTTTTGAAGAAAGGCGTACAATTCTCGTGGGGTACTGCAGAAGCCGCCGCCTTCTCTCGTCTCGTCACTCTTCTAACCTCACCACCCCTTCTCGCCCACTTCGACCCTGTTGCCCCTACAGAATTACGTACAGGTGCCAGTGGTCATGGCGTAGGTGCCGTCTTAGCTCAGCGTCAGCGTGGCAAGGATCGCGTTATTGCTTATGCGAGCCGCCTCCTAGCACCACCGGAGCGCAACTATTCCATTACGGAACGCGAATGCCTTGCTGTTGTCTGGGCGGTTCCGCCCTTACCTTTACGGTAGCCCTTTTTCCGTAGTCACTGACCATCATGCTCTCTGCTGGCTCTCATCGCTAAAAGATCCTACAGGCCGGCTTGGTCGATGGCCTTTGAGGCTACAGGAATTTTTATATTCCGTGGTCTACAAGTCTGGCCGCCTGCACCAAGACGCTGACAGTTTGTCGCGTTACCCTGTTGACGACTCTGACTCCTCCAATATTGCCAGTGCTTCTTGCTTATTCTCTGTATCCCAGCTGCTTCATTTCGCCGACGAGCAACGCCTTGACGCCTACATCAGAGCACTCATCTACCGCTTTAACACTCTCCAGCCGATGCTGCTCTACGCCTCTTCGTCCTCCGCGACGGTTCTCTGTACCGTCGTAAACTTCATCCGGACGGCTCTCAGTTCCTGCTTGTAATATCTAAACACCTTCGCTCCACCGTTCTAGAAGAGCTTCACGACGCACCAACGGCAGGCCACCTCGGCGTATCTCGAACCTATGACCGTGTACGTCGCCGTTTTTTCTGGCCGGGCCTTGCCCGTTCCGTACGACGTTACGTCTCCGCTTGTGAACTTTGCCAAGGACCCAAGAAGCCTTCCCAGCTCCCCGCTGGTTACCTGCAGCCGCTCGACATTCCTGCCGAGCCCTTCCATCGTGTCGGCTTGGACCTTCTCGGCCCATTTCCGGAATCTACATCAGGAAACAAGTGGGTTGCAGTCACGGCGGACTACGCGACCCCCTACGCTGTAACCCGTGCTCTTCCGACCAGTTGCGCAACTGATGTTGCTGACTTCCTGCTACATGATATAATTTTGATGCATGGTGCTCCGCGTCAATTGCTTACAGACCGCGGCCGCACCTTTTTGGCCAAAGTCATTGACGACATCATGCATGCCTGCTCAATACAGCATAAATTTACTACCTCCTACCACCCTCAAACGAACGGCCTCACTGAGCGTTTGAACCGCACCCTTACAGACATGCTATCCAAATACGTTTCAGACGACCACCGTGACTGGTACCTGGCTCTACCTTACATTCCCTTTGCATACAACTCTTCCCGTCTCGAAACTGCTGGCTTTTCCCCGTTTTACCTATTGTATGGCCGCGAACCGACGCTACCACTGGACACTGTGCTTCCGTCCGCCACAGCTTCAACTAGCGATTATGCCCGTGATGCAATCGCCCATGCTGACCATGCTCGCCAATTTGCGCGTTCTCGTCTACAAGTGTCTCAAGACAAGCAGAAACAACGCTACGACCTCCGTCACCGTGATGTCCATTTTGTACCCGGCGCCCTCGTGTTGCTTTGGTCACCATCGCGTAAGGTCGGCCTTTGTGAAAAACTGCTTTCCTGTTACACAGGCTCATATCGCGTGATACGCAAAGTGACCGATGTCACCTATGAAATCGCTCTAGCCACGCCCACCACGTCCTCCGCTGTGACAACCAGTGACGTTATCCATGTTGCCCGACTCAAGCCCTACAACTCTCCATGCACCTTGGATATTTAACAGCACTGTGACGGTGCTTTTGCCGCCGGGGGGTAATATTACGATATCATGGAGCGATGCTCAAGAGACGAGCCGCCTCGAGAACGACGAAGAAGTTGGTCGGTGCCCTTGGCTCGAGCGAGTATCAGCCTGGCTGCCTGGCTCCAGTGTAAATAGCGTGTAAATAGCATCTTTCGTCTGTGTCTTTCCACACGTAACATTTCACATATATATATATGTGTGTGTGTGTGTGTGTGTGTGTGTGTGTGTGTGTGTGTGTGTGTGTGTGTGTGTGTGTGTGTGTGTGTGTGTGTGTGTGTGTGTGTGTGTGTGTGTGTCGCTTCGTACAATAAAAAATTGTTGGAAGTTAGCGCTGTATCGGCGTCGTACCTCTGTCTCTCGTCCCTTTTCGTGCGCTAAAAACTTAGTCATGGTCTACCAACATGCCCAAACTTATGCTCTTTGAAGCCTTGCCTGGCTATGCAAGGGTCATTTGCGCTCTCTGAAGAGTCCTTTGTATGCGAGCAATTTCCTCTTTCGTTCCTTGAGCTCCATTTGTGCTTTTAGTAAACAATGCCTTATGCTGTGAGATGGAAATACGTGAACTTGCCAATGTTATGAACACCAGGACTTGCGCATTGTTTTGCACATATGTTTATGATAGCTGTTCATTCTTCGAAAACTGTTTGAAACATATTGTACATTTTTTTTCACTTCTGGCACTCTTCGATTCGTATTCCGCTCAATCTGAAAAATTACTTCTATATTGGGCGAAAATGTACGCGCATGTAACTAATAAACATCAGTTTTCTGTTTCTTTTGTTTTTGAAAGTTCCACTATTAAGGATTACCTCCACATCCACTCAGCCATTTTGGTGAGACGTATCCCTTCAGACGGTGGCACGTAACGTCCACGTGAAGAATCACCTGCACCAACATGTGACTGTTTCAGTGTGGGTTCTTTCAAAGTTTCTTTGTAACTTGTGAACTCAAATATCAATTGTTTATTGACACCATTCTGCCATGTCGGTGTCGATGTACTAATAAATGTAAAATATGAACTGGAAAAAACGCATACGTCTGCAGTATGCTGCATGGCATCTTGTTACACAAGCCTTGCGTATGCTGGGATATGTTGATCTGCTAGGGTTATTCATACCTTGTTCCAGCATAATGTGACAAGCTGTATCATTCTGTTTTCAAAATGCAATGAAACAATTTTGTGAACGCTGATACGACGTGACACATGACACTGACAACACCACGATACCACAGTCAAATATCGTATCATTTATGTAGTCCCACACTGAGGAAATAAATGGTGGAGGTTTTCGTGCTGCCTGCTCCGTCTCCCGACCTGACGCCCGACCGGTGCCGAGTGGGTTTGTTGTCGTCCCATTTCGTTCGTTCCCCGAATAGTGCAAGTAATCATACCCCAATCCTTGACAACTGGCGTCCGCGACAGGACTTGCTGACTACGATCTTCCTTGACCACGGGGCATAACAGGCAGAACAGAAGCGTACCGCGGAAAGCGGGAGAAAGCTGAGATATGGCCGATGGAAGGCATCATGGACGTCGGGAGGCAGATGGGCCTTGAGGGACCAGCGCTCAGGGAGTTTTTGCGCCATATACGCTCCGAAGAAGAGGCAGATCATCGCGAGGGCAGGAAAGCGCGAGAGCTGCGACAGCGCGAAAAGGACGAGCGCCTCAAACAGGAAGAGCAGCGGAGGCGCGAAGAAGTTCGACAACGCGAGACTGGTGATGGCGATTGGGCACGGTCTTCCCGCCGCGTCCTCGAGTTGGAGAGGGAGATTGCGCGCGAAGGAAGAACGTGTCGAGAACGACTCAGAGTGCCATGTCGGGCTCGATCGCCGACGCTGTGGAAGCTCGTCTCTCTGGAGTGAGCCTTGCTCAGGCTCACGTCCAGCACCAATCCTTGCTCGCGCCTCAGCCATTGGGTGTCGGGGCACTCGAAGTGAAGGAGAGTCCGGAGCTACAGAAATCAGGCGGTGTCTTCGGTGACGATGGTGAGAGGCTGGCCACGAAAAACGTCAGCCGCCGCGCAGGCAAATTATGCCGACATCGCAAGCCGAGAGCCCGCGAAGCGTGTGGCGCTGCGGAGGCTGGCGAGTTACCGCACACCGGGGAGGGAACGAGGTACGGACGGCTGGCAGATTCCAGAGAGTGAGGAAGAGACCGTCAATCAAAACGACAATGAGGTCGCGACGGCTTAGGTGTCGACAGAGCTTGGCGGTCGCAGGGCATCGCTCGTGAAGTAGGGCGCGATCAGGTACTTAATGGGGTTGCCCATTTGGTATGCTGCGTTGGTTTTAGGATGCCTTGGCGCTGTAGACGATCAAGCTCATGTTCCATAAGCTCTTGCAGCACAACTGAAATCGGACGAGTCTTGCAAAACTTCGTCGTCGCACCGTCTTAGAGTTCCAGGTGAACTAAAGGACCTGTATATCTACCAATGTCTTCCTTAAAGACATCTGGGTGTCATCCCAGGACCTCTGTAATCTCTAGTGCTTGCTCTCCAACGTGGTTGATCCCCTTCACCTGAATTCTAAGTGCCCAAAACTAATCTCTTCCTAGGAGGTTGCACCCGGTGCCCTTCATAACCAACAACGGCAGCAGATATTCCTTTGATCTCAACCTCACCCGAACTTGTGCGGATCCCAGGACGCGTAATTCTTCACCTGACCATATGCGCAAATCGAGCGGCTCGCTTGCAAGCCACAAGTGTTTTCTTCCGCGTTCTGTAGTCCGTGTAGTCGCTTATCAGGGAGCATGCCGCACCTGTGTCCACCTCAAACTGGACTGGCTTTCCCTTCATTCTCAAGTCCACGAGGAACTTGGGGAAGTGTGTACGTACACTGACTGTGTGCAGCTTGCAGCAGGACTGACTGAGAGGTAGTGGGTTGACACTGTGTGCCCGTTGCTGCTGTTGTCGGAGCGTGGTTCTGTGTTTTTCCTTTTACCCGCCGTGGTTGCTCAGTGGCTATGGTGTTGGGCTGCTGAGCACGAGGTCGCGGGATCGAATCCCGGCCACGGCGGCCGCATTTCGATGGGGGCGAAATGCGAAATCACCCGTGTGTTTAGATTTATGTGCACGGTAAAGAACCCCAGGTGGTCAAAATTTCCGGAGTCCTCCACTACGGCGTGCTTCATAATCAGAAAGTGGTTTTGGCACGTAAAACACCAAATATTATATATTTTTCCTTTTCTTCGAGAAGCAGGCACGCTTTACGTAACCTTCCTTTGAGCAGAAATGGCACTCGGCTGTCTTGAATTTGCATGTTTCAGGGTCGTGCAAGCCGTCGCATCGATAGCAATGTCGTGCTGCCGTACGTTTGCTTCCTGGCTTGATTTGCAACGTCCTGTTAATTTCCCCTGAGTTTGCCACTCCCTTGATTTCTCGCTGATGCCTTGACGCACTTTCCGCTGACAGGGCTAAGTCCAGGGCGCGTTGAAATGTCAGGCCTTTTTCTGCGAACAGTCTCTGCGGAAGATGTTCGTCCCAGATGTCGCGGACGAACCTGTCCCGGAGCATCACATCTTGGGGCGGCATAGTTGGATTCGCTGCTGAAGCGGTCGTTTGGGTGTCAGGTGACGTCGTCTATAGTGTAGCTGAAGGCAGCGCTCCAAATTTGCAGTCACCTGTAAAGGTGCTGAAGGCCGCAGCGTAGCTGCTGATCGACTTGTCTGGCCGTTGGTGGCGTCTTTGAAACACGTACCGGCTGTAAAGCTTGGATGTCCTGGTGTCGAAGTGCCGCCTGAGAAGTGTCACTAAATCATTGAAGTTGACTTCTCCGAGGATCTTCGGCGCTATCAGCACGCACACAGTGTTCGAAATTGTCGGCTCCACAAAGCGTGTGGAGAAGTACCCGCTTCTTTGCTTCGTCGCTGACGTTCTTAGAAGAGCGATAGAAGAGCACCCTAGACGAGTGATAGCCACACTCCCTCCTGCTCTGAGGCCTCAGATTTTGGAAGCCTGGCGCCTTCCCAATGGTCCTCCCGAGAGCCAGCGCCTCATATTCCAGTCACTAATAGGATTTCTGAAAGACTCAAAAATGGTCGATAATATCTGAACTGACCTCTTAATTCGTCCCTCCCACCGCCCTGATGGATCCACTTCCTGGGGGCGGAAACTTTTTACGGTTATTTTAATAAACGTTTTAACAACAACAACAACAAATGACGCCAACTATCCTAACTGCCACGCCCTCCATTCAAATCAGAAGCAAAGTACACTTACCTAACATGGACAGCTGTGGCCTTCATCCAGTGTCAGTGCGACTCTGTCCCAAAAGGCAGCGACCTATATCCGATCTAGATAACACTTTTAGGGGTGAAATATGCCATATTAAAATAAATCAGGGTTTCCGGCTGGGCGCGTTTCCGTTACACACTTGAGTCTGCAGAATGTGAAGGTGTTGAAGAATCGCTAGCAACACGCACTCTTTACACAGTGCAAAGAGCGACATGCGAACTAGAGCTTACTGGGGGCAACATCCAGCCCTGACAAGCACCTCGTGAAACTTTGGGGTGAGCAAACCGAGCTGCATACGGCATACTTAAATTCTGGCCGCACGCAACAAATCCTGATCAATGTTCTGCACAAGACTGAGCAGGCAAGATGTCATACTAAGGAACTTACCAGATACTAGTGGATGGACCGCTGCGCGTCATTTGAACGCATAGGTCTCAGTAAGCTGCGACACGTTATAGATTATAATAGGAGAAACCTATACTGTAATACTATTGAACACGCTGCTCGATCTTCAGTGCACATCTGAGAAATTTGAGGAACAAGCTGCAGATGCTTCTCCCGACCACCTCACAGCGACTGACTGTCACAGGACTTGTACGCACTTTAATAACCACTTGCCGAGGAAAGAATCATCATCATCATAATAATAATCATCATCAGCCTGGTGACGCCCACTGCGGGGCAAAGGCCTATCCCATACTTCTCCAACAACCCCGGTCATGTACTAATTGTGGCCATGTCGTCCCTGCAAACTTCTTAATCTCATCCGCCCACCTAACTTTCTCCCGGCCCCTGCTACGCTTCCCTTCCCTTGGAATCCAGTCCGTAACCCTTAATGACCATCGGTTATCTTCTCTCCGCATTGCATGTCCTGCCCATGCCCCCCATTTCTTTTTCTTGATTTCAACTAAGATGTCATTAACTCGAGTTTGTTCCCTCACCCAATCTGCTCTTTTCTTATCCCTTAACGTTACACCCATCATTCTTTCCATAGCTCGTTGCGTCTTCCTCAATTTAAGTAGAACCCTTTTCGTAAGCCTCCAGGTTTCTGCTCCGTAGGTGAGTACTGGTAAGGCACAGCTATTATACACTTTTCTCCTGAGGAATAATGGCAACCTGGGGCGCGATCGGAGATATTTTGTTCGATACGCGTTCTGTTCAGTTGCTGCAACGTCACAAAGTTGCAGTATGCAAAATTTGTGACAGCGGTGCGGAGAGAGCAGCCAATCAGGAAGCGGTGACCTCCCCGGAAGTTTACTTCTGTCGTTTGTCGTCCGCTTGCAAACAGTATACTGCAAAACCAAATGTTTCTCGTCTTCCAAATGAATTAAATCTTTATCTAAAAAAATGCATTTTTTTCTTCTCAAGCCCAAACACGTTTTCAAATAGTAGTATGTGTGACTACTGCAATTTATAACTATTAGGTTCTTTGCGTCGTCCCTAGGTGGTGTCGCGCACAGCGAGAAGAAAAAAAAAACGACGGGAAGCGTGGCGCACTTTTCAAGAGGCAGCGACAGCATTCCAGTGGCTCGCTGGCACCGATAATGTTGTCGATTTTTCTGTACAACCAACGAATTATTTGTTTCGAGAAACAAAAACGACGCCGGAATTAACTTTCTGCCATTTCTTCAAACGCGTTTCGCACCGCCACCCGCTCTCCTCCTTCCTCTAGAAACGCCCGCGCAACAACCTAAGTTCCCAACGGAAGCGCCATTTTCTCGAATTAAACTATGGAGTGGATTCGAACGTGCCATTCCGCAGCCGAAAAGGCCGCCCGTTGGATCCAATACAATCCACCAGACGCGCCATGCGAAGCCGTATGATCGCTCTAAACTTCCCAGCTCCTGTCGGGTTCGGCGCCTAGCAGACGAAATGCTCGGTGGGAGGATGATTGACAGGAGCGTGTCGTCATTTTGACGTCACCAAAAACGTGGCCGCGCCCCGCGGCTGGCGACATCGGCGCGGAGTGGGCCAATCGCGCGCGCCGGTAACCGAACGAACGCGCCGAACCATCTCCGATCGCACCCCTGCGGTTCATGATCTGAGAATGCCTGCCAAACGCACCCCAGCCCATTCTTATTCTTCTGATTATTTCCGTCTCATGATTCGGATCCGCCGTCACTACCTGCCCTAAGTAGATGTATTCCCTTACCACTTCCAGTGCCTCGCTACCTATTGTATATTGCTGTTCTCTTCCGAGACTGTTAAACATTACTTTAGTTTTCTGCGGATTAATTTTTAGACCCACTCTTCTGCTTTGCCTCTCCATGTCAGTGAGCATGCATTGCAATGGGTCCCCTGAGTTACTAAGCAAGACAATATCATCAGCGAATCGCAAGTTACTAAGGTATTCTCCATTAACTTTTATCCCCAATTCTTCCCAATCCAGGTCTCTGAATACCTCCTGTAAACACGTTGTGAATAGCATTGGAGAGATCGTATCTCCCTGCCTGACGCCTTTCTTTATTGGGATTTTGTTGCTTTCTTTATGGAGGACTATGGTGGCTATGGAACCGCTATAGGAAAGAATGGAAAGCCTCTTTACAATGACGGAACCTGTCGTTGCTCTCGAGCATGTCAACACGCACGTGGCAAAGATGGAGTAATTTTGCAGATGTTGAGGAATCTTGCCGAAACGAGAAATCAAGCACTACTGCTTGTAATCAATGAAATCTGGAATATTGGAATTCCCCACAGAGCGCAAACACTTGGTCATAATGCCACTACAGAAACCAGGAAAGAAACGTGACACCATAGCCAGCCTTCGATCAATCTCACTCACATTGACAGCGTGCAAATTGACCGAGATGGTACTTCGCGAGGCTGAACTACCATCTGGAAAATATCTATTTCCACCTGTGCCAGATTGATTTCTGGCCTAAAGTTGAGATGTGCGACAATAGCCTCTTTCCGCATCAAAGCATCCCCAAAACCAGCCGCTTCGGAGGAAAGATAGATGGATTCTTAGTCACAGTCGAACCGAGAAGAATGTTCAGCACAATCTGCAACGAGTCGGTACTCGTGGCCTTTTGTGAAGCCTGCCCTGGCATTAGGGCTGCCAGTGTTGTCAAAGCCTCTTATGCAACCGAATATATGAAATACGAAGTGACAGTAAACAGGAAAAGACTTTACCAACTGCACAAGTTTAAATGCAGGTAAAACCCAGACCATCACGCTTGATTGCAGGAGTGGTTCGCTGATGAAGCAAAGTGACTGAACAGTTGGTGGTAAGCAATACCAAATGCCTAAACAAATTAATTTTTTTCAAAGCAATATAAGAAGCTCATTTTTTTCAGGATGCCAACGTGTGCATTAGGTAAGTGTGAACAGGGTTACCCACGAACCACGGAAGCAGCTATTTGATGTCTAAAGGAAGCCTGGAACGGCTAATTCAAAAGTCTAGTAGCTGTCTTGATCAAGAAATTTTGTAGCCATGGACGTCTAGAAGTACTTCAGTAAGCGCTGCTAACGTTACGCTAAATGTTGGCTAATGGACAGCTTGACAAGAACAACTGAAGACTTCTATTAGGCATTCCCATAAATTTTTGCAGCAGCTGTTACAGTAACACGAGGTTTGCCCACAGTCAAAATTTTAAACGAGGCACGGACATCAGAAAAAAAGTTTATATCGTCGAATAGAGTGATGCACAGATAGTTTTTCCAGATGGGAGTGAGCCATGGGGATAGTGTAGTACAGCCTCATTGGTCGATTAGTGCTTTTTACTTAGACCAATCAGTTGAATGCCGCCTGTCAGAATTATTTTGCAAATAAAACAAGATCTCTGTTGTAAGCTATGATGCCAATGTTCGCCCGTTGACCTAAACAAGAACACCTCTGCATGAAACACGTCATTATTGACAAAACTTCGCCCTGCTGAGTCTCCACCGAATTGAAATAGTTTCTAGCAGGGAAACATTTTGCGAGTTCAGGCAATAATTACACTCTGGTTTCGGCTACAGGGGGCAGGACAGCCTGAAACCAATATACGAAACAGAAAGCTGTGCTGCAACAAACTGTTAATAAATAAAGGCTAGTTCATGTCTGGAAAACCACTCTGCGGACCACTCTAATGGGCAATATCGATATATTTTTTTTCTGGTGTCCTGTCTATGCCCCATTTAAAAGTAAATTGTAACTTACTTTGTGGACGCCTTGTAAGGTAACGCCAATGCTTGCACAGCATGACACAGAAATAATGGCCAGTTCTTCGGCATACCACCAATAAGTGAATTCCTTGCACGTTGCATGTTACCGGAACTGAAAAATAAATCATAATATGCTGTTATTTTTATTGATACGTTGTACGATGACGCTTTCATGAATAAAACATGATTGCAAGCGAAAATGCAGCAAGACATCCACTTCACACCACGTCACATAGTCATACCTTATTACGTAATAAATTAGGAAAGATGCAGAAAGTGTGATTAACAAGAGTTACAAACAGCAGCAAAGGTGATCATACATGAATCTTGAAGATGATTGCCGCCGCTGCCAAAGCAGGCCAGCCTTCGTAGGAGTGCACAGGCTGCCCGCAAAAGCTTGCTGTCACAGGCCACGCGTGAGTGTTCTTATGTCTCGACACAACAGTTCTTGTAGACATGGGCAAGCAATACCTGCACAGAAGAGGGAAACAAGGCGAGGGAGGAAATGGGAACTTCAATTAGCAATATTTGCTAAGTAAGAAGTTTGGCTCACATAAAAATAAATTTAAGCAATCCTTTCTCTTAAATTACGGGTATCCTAAGGTAGGTATGTGATGATATTTGACATTTCTAGTATATTTCCTGGCATATGGTTATTAAATTGCAGAGCAGAGTGAGACAAAGTCAGCCTTCAAGTTAATATATTGTGTTTTGTGTCTAAAAAGGCACTTACAAACTTGTCAAACAAGTCTGAAAAGCTTCCTGCAAAATATAATCAGTCTAAAACAGTAATCCACTCTACAAGTAAATTATGTTCTAACTTAATTAAAACGTTAAACAGCGTTTCATATTGTCAAACCAAGAGCAGTTTTGGAATTTTGCACTGTCTAGCTATTGCTTTTTTTTTTCCAAACTTAAAGGGGCACTAAAGCGAAATAATAAACCAGTTTAGCCTAATGAAGCATTGTTTGAGAACCCTGCAGGCAGTCATTTCAAAATAATAGTTTGATTATTAAATGAGAAAATGAAGGTACAAGTATCAGTATTTGAATTTCGCGCCGAAACCCCAGCGCCGGTACGTCAGCGTGATGTCAGGGATTCCAAAGTATGTTTTCGCATTTGGGCTGTGTTGGCTGAATAAAGGTTCCCGAAACTTGCCATGTTTAATATTTGGTTCCTTTAGAACACAATGTAGTCAATCTGTACCGCTATATATAAATAGTAGGCCCTAGAAGATGGCATCAAAACTCAAGACGTCACAGCCCCCAGGTGCGGGAACTTAAGTAGGCGTCGCCACCTGTATTTCGTTCTTGCGCTTTTTCTGGCTTACCAAACGTCTTATCGTTGTAAGAGTGGTGTTTTTGGTGTTGTAGAACGGTAATTTACTGGTGCAGAAGAAATCATTTTTCACTTTAGTGTCCCTTTAAACATGACACAGTTCAGTGTAAGTAGGTAGCATGCAAAGGAGGACTGGTGATAAAGTAGTGTCCCAAAGCAACACTTCTAGCATGATCTCGGATTGTAGCGCGAAGTGACACGGACAGAGACTAAAAGCAGACAGGACGAGCGCTTCTTATCCGTAGCACTTCTCGCTACAATCCAAGATCATATTACCGTACCAATGCGCCCAACTTTCTATCCTTTTGCAACACTTCTAAGCTCGATCAATCACTAGAGAGTTTTAGAATAGGGCCCCCAAACGTTTTCGGGCCCCAAAGAAATAGCGTCGAAGCCAGTGCGCATGCGCGAAACGTTGACTCGCAATTGAGAAGCGACTGCTCAAAAAAATATGCATTCAAGTAGTGGTCCATATTGAATAATCCCACCTAGTGAGGTCAGATGGGGAAGCCTAATGGCCAGGACAAATAAATTACGAAATTCCGATAACACCTTCATTGATATTATTGAAATAGATGACAAAAAACAGCACAGGTAAAGTTATAGTAATGACAAAATTTTAAAAGCACCTCTGCAAAGTGGTGGAACCCTCAGCATCATGCCTGTTCTACATGCACATAGGTTGCAGCACAATCTCTATTTTGGATGCAGGCGCCTGCACACGCCATTGTGTCATCTCTTCACAATAACGTTAAAAAACAGTCTACACAAGCTACCTGATGTGATGTGATTCATTTGGCAAGCGCCAGCCAAGTGCTGATGGTGCTAGAACCAAATTGAAGTTTGTTCTTGTATGGAAGCCTCGGACCATATTTTATCAATTGTAGCGGCAAAGCATACCTTTTGGAGCACACACATAATCTTAAATTAGACTGCTTGCTGATGCTGTACACTAAATTCCTGTAAAGAAACTAAATCCCGCAGAAAACATTGAGAATACAGAACTAATCACATACTGGCTTGAATACATTTGTGCATTAGGGAAGCAAGGTGTAATGCACACTGCTTTAGCAAATTTTTACTCGTGTGTGGAAAACTGGTAAATGATGACACAACAGTTAATTTGTGAGTTCTTACATAGCACGGATTACCTACAGTTAAATTTGGTAAGGCTTACGGAAACAAATTAACAGAACTGTGTACAGTGAGTTTCCTCCCTATCGAGTGCGGTACGATAATCAATCGCTCTCAAGAGCTGAAACTGCTTGTACAACTTTATTCGCTAACGACCTTTAGGTTCTGTCCTGCGCTTTTAACTTTTCCGCGCGTCAACACGAACCGTGAGCTCAAATAAATGCGGATTCTTTCACGCGCGGTGAAATTATAAGCGCTGCCCGCGGCCAGCCCGACCCAGCGCGGTGGGCGCAGCTGCCGGAAGTCGGAAGGAGATCGATCTTCGGGACGCCTGGTGAGCGCGCGAGGCGCTCCCACCAATTCCGACGGCGATTTTCCTATCGGACCGGGCAGCCGGCGGGAGTAAAATTTTCGCACGCCGAGGGGCGAGCGTCCGCCGCCGGGCGTATTTCGTCGCCTGGACGCTGGTTTTCCGCTCCATGTATCCCGGGCACAACCTACAGACGTGATAGCATCGGATTGTAAGTTGAATAGATGAGGAAACATAATTTTGTTAAGGGGTAACTCGAACACAAACCCCTTTTCCATCGGCCGTATGAGGCATGTCTCAGTGTGAGCGGCGCGACCCGCTTGGTTCCTTGCAACGCTATCCAGTTGGGACTCGCATCCGCGGAAGCGGCGGCGCCCGCCGTGCGGGGGGAGTGAAAAAAAACAGAACCAGAAAGCTCACCCTGGTATAGCGTTCGCCGCCAGCGTTTGCAGGTAAATAGTATGGTTATGTAAGCTGCAGTTGCCGGGAAGCGTGAGAAGCAGTCATATATTTTTTAATGCTATCGCGTTCAACTCTTAAAGGTGAAGCTTAAAGGGACTGAGAATCAGTTCTGATGGCACCTATATTTTTTAATGCGATGGAAAGCTTAACGGTCAGATTGTGTAATCGTGAAGTGGTGACACGGAAAACGCCGTGAAACATTTTTTATCGGCACTTTTCGATCTGCAGTGAGGATGTAGTCGTCCACTGGAAGCATGCTGAAAACGGTGATAGGTGAGCGCGATAGCGGCGCCGGCATGAGAACTGTGAGAAAGTATTATTTTATCTATCAAGTCGACGTTCCTGCAATTCATGGTTTCCAAAGTTAAGATATTTCTGCGATAATAACTTTGTGTTTTCGTTGTTTCCTGTCCAACTGCTTTCATATTTAAATAGTCAAAACGAAACAAATCGGACCGAAATTGAAAACGACGATTTTACACGTGATACCTAGTTCAGTGTGTTGCCGTAGCGATGCGTGCGCTTTTGATTTACGAAGCATTGAATAAAGCGCAAGTATCTAATAATATAGCAGCTGCAATTTTAAGCAATACTTATGTTGTACTTAATAACAGCCGACTTACGTACAGCAATCTCATCGACTATATCCGAAGTACCAAGATTTGCCTGACAGGCCTCGCTACTTAATTACTGGCTTTTGATACTTTCTTTGCCAATTTAAAATTATAATCCAAACTTCAATCGCAAACAGCGTGCTGGTTTGTATCGCATAAATCGTGGTCATTTAATTTACATCAACGTCTCACAACACATTCTGGCCGGTTGTCAGTCCCTTTAGGCATCCTCCAAGTTTTTTTCGTTCATGCCTATACATTCGATATTCATTTCGATAGGTTCGCCGTCTGCGGCGATTCGCTGGAACTTGAGTTTCCGGGGCGAACCAAAAAGTGTTCTGTGTGCAAGCATGATGCCGCTGTTGGGGATGTCACGGGTCGACTATCACGGCGTCACGGACATGTTGTTATGAAGGGATCTACAAAAAGGGATTACCGTAGTCGAATGTCAAAATGCGTATACAAATAAAAAGGGCTATATTTGGCTACAAATTTGTTTTGCTCTTTTGTGTATGGCTGCATTTGCGCTACAATTTCTCTAGCTTTGGGCTGCGGCCTTGTCCGACCTGGCAACACTGCTCGAGGGTACGTTGGACAGTCTTTTAAGCGCCTGCCGTGCTGGTGCTGAGTCAGTCATGCTGGATTAAACATTTCTTGCTTCTTATGGCGCTCTTCTTCAAAAAAAAACATCACTGATTTTTCCGGGGGAGCAGTAGAGGCTCAGCGGTCGCCAAATCGGTCGTCAGTGTCCGCTGCTTCACCTATTTTACCGGGCCGGCAGCCAGCTTCCGAGCTTAAACAAACTGGACGCCACTCCGCAACGCTGGCAAGCCTAGGGACAAATGCCTACAAGATACCTCCTCCGTAGTGCCTAGGCAGAGTCATATATTCAAGGAGCAAGTGCGCCTTGATTTTCGAGCCGCTCGTTCCACTTGCCACTATTCTAGTACAATCTACCCTCACGGGAAGGTTGTGCGCTCTGCGGTCGGCCACTCACACGCATAGGTCGGCGCACTCACTCACACTCACTCGCACACATTTCAAAGGCGTGAGTGCTAGTGCGAGTGAGTGCCAGTGTGTGTGAGCGGAGGTGAGTGGAAGTGCGAGTGAGTTCCAGTGAGTGTGAGAGGAGGTGTGTGCGAGTGAGTGCCAGCGAGTGCCAGTGAGTCTGAGCGGAGGTGAGTGTGAACGTGACTGAATACTGTGAGCGTGAGTGGAGGTGAGTGTGAACGTGAGTGAGTGCCTGTGAGTGCGAGTGCAGGTGAGTGTGAACGTGAGTGAGTGCTTGTGAGTGTGAGTGGAAATGAGTGAACGTGGTGTTTGTGAGTGAGTGGAGTGAGTGTGAACGTGAGTGTCTGTGTAGGTGAGTGTGAACGTGAGTGTGTGTGTAGGTGAGTGTGAACGTGAGTGCGAGTGCAGGTGAGTGTGAACGTGAGTGAGTGCTTGTGAGTGTGAGTGGAAATGAGTGAACGTGGTTTTTGTGAGTGAGTGGAGTGAGTGTGAACGTGAGTGTCTGTGTAGGTGAGTGTGAACGTGAGTGTGTGTGTAGGTGAGTGTGAACGTGAGTGTGAGTGCAGGTGAGTGTGAACGTGAGTGTGAGTGCAGGTGAGTGTGAACGTGGGTGAGTGGAGGTGAGCGTGAATCTGAGTTATTGAGCGCGGGTGAGTGTAAATGTGAGTGAGTGCTTGTGAGTTGAGGTGACTCTGAATATGAGTGAAGACGGTATGAATGTGAGTAAGTGCACGTGAGTGTAGTAGACGTGAGTACGAAGGTGAGTGAGTGAGCGTGAGTAGACGGAAGTATTAACGTGGGTGAGCATATCACAGTTAACACAACAAATGAAGACGTTTAAGGTTCCCTTGAAGAGTGGAACGCGATAGCGTAAACGTGCTACGTTCGCATCGGAAATCATAGGAGGCTGTTTTTGGTGGGACGCTATCGAAGAGGAAATAAACGCAGCATCGAAGGCAAATGCATGTGCCGCGCCCGAACTTATTCATATAAAACCCCGTTTAAGAGCGTGCGCACCATCGACCGACAGTGGCTGAATTCGGCAATAAAGAAAAAGACTGTGGCTGAATGGGGTAACGTGCTGGTCTTGCAACCCATAGTTCCTGGGGTCGAATCCCCGTCTCGCAATTTTATTTTCAGGTTATCGCCTATTTATTTATTGCCTTTATCAGAAATTTTCGCTCACGGCCAACAGACGCCGACAACGCCGGCACCGGATTTTCTGTGGCCCCGATAGAAATAAAAACAAATAGCCATCTTCACGACTCAGGCTGACGAGCACGCCGCTGGAACTCGACCAAGTACTGTTCCTGTGATGGTAGGCGTAGCAAGAGAGGGGGCCAGGTGGGGGGGGTGCATTTTAATATTTTGCCTTTATGGTGTATGCATTATGCGTGATTCAGCGAATTTCTCAGATAATAATTTCCAGGGTTTTACTTTCCATACCTACGCGATATGATTAAGAGGCACGCCGCAGTGGCGGACTCCGGATTAACTTTGAACACCTGGGGTCCTGGGACTCCGTTCCCATCGAAATGTGGACGCCGCGGCCGGGGATCTAACCCATGTCCTCGAGCTTAGCAGTGCTACTTTTCAAATATAATGGCGCTTGGCAGAACCACAAGAATAGTCTCAAACGATAGCACAAACACAAAAGCCAACGGATTCCATTATGCTCAGTTCGACGTGCCTACTGGTGCAACTTCTAGGATTACAGGTATTCTGGGCTGTTCACTATGTTTGTGACATTTCCGCCCAAGACTGCTTTGGTAGCAAAGTGAAATAAAATCTGCAAAATGTTCCAATTAACCAGTTTCTTCAGGACTGAAAAAAACTAAGCGTAGAGACATATCTCCTCATCCCAAACGCCTTGCGGGCTTCCTCTCGTCACTTGACACTCGCCCTCCCAGTTTCGGCGCTTGCTCGGGAGGCATAGAGCAGCTTCCATAGAGTTACCCGTGTTGAGACATTAAATAATAAGTTCTGCTGCTTGCGCATGTATTTTTATCGTATCTTATATTGCGTAATACTTGAGAAACAATGAGAGAGGGCTGTTAACCTGCTCGAAGCAAGTAATTCTAGTGCATTTCGGCAGAATATCTGCGTTTCATTGTTCTTTCTTTTTTTCGTTTTTTTTTTTGCGCGTTGTGTTGACTGTCTGCTGCTAGTGGGAAGTGATTTGAAGCCAGGTCACTTTCTCCAGCCCTGCGAAACTTGCACGTACCACATTGCTGTAGTTTACACAGTTTTTTCCTGTTGTCGGCATTTATTGTGAAAATGGCTCTTCTGCTCAATCTTCGTTGTAAGGCGGGCCGAGGGTGCAAAATATTTCTTTTCCTGCAGCGTAAAGAGCGCGGATTAAATGCGCTCTAGCAGGCGAACGGAAGTCGCGTAGCGTTAATTTAAACGTTTAGGAATACTGCCGATCTCACAAGAGATCATTGCAAGGAGGACATACATATAAACACAAATAACCGCAATCAAGTAATTTATACAATGGAAAAGACTAAAACACTAGCAGAATTAGTACGCGGAATTAGTAGTAGCAGTACGCTTGGCATGAGTAAAAAATAGAAATCACGAAAAATATAATGACATGATGCGCGATGCGGCGATCAAATTATTCAACTGAAACCCCGATACAGGTTTTAAAGAAAATTGTTCACAGAAACTGTTCAGCATGTACGTTAATTTCCACCATAGCTAATGTTACGCTTCGCTTGTGTGGCAACTGTTAGCGCGAGCGCAAAGACATTCAAAATCAGGCATGGGAATACCTTTGCAGAAGACGCCAAAAGACCGGGAAGCGTAAGGCTCCTCGGCTTAAGGGAGGCACCGACGAGTCGCCGAGATACGACCGTTGGAAGTCATGCGAGCCGCGTTTGTGCGTGCGTGTGTGCACCAGCGGCGCCTACTCCTCTTTCGGATAAAGCCCCTCAATTTTTCAAAAGTAGCGCCATTCTTAGATCTTTCCGCCACCCCGCTCACCCTGGCGCGTCCTCCTCCCCGCCTCCTGTCGCCCCAGCCTCCTCCGTTCCCCCATTGGCCAATCTGTGTCACGTGGAAGCAGGCGTCGCGCTTTTTTATATTTTTTCTTTCCAGCGCGTAGCAGGCGCCGCCCTTTGTATATTTTTTTCTTTCCAGCGCGCGCCCACCTCCATTGTTGGGCCTGCGCGACGAAAGTACGGCAGGCGGACTGACGGAGTGCGTTAGCGTAATAGAATGTGTAGGGCCGAGAACTTAATTGCGGTGCCATGCTGCTGCGCCTGCGGTTGCCGCAACAGACAGCGAGGGCAAAAAGCTTTTTGCTTTGCCGTCCGGCGGGCGCAACGCAAAAAGAAGTGCGGATTCGCAGGATCGGGCGGGCTAACTTCGAGGAAGTGGCAAAGAACGCACGGCTTCTGTGAAGTAAGGGCCACGGCTACTCACAACCTCTTATTATGAGCCTAGTTCACGCCTTCCGCTTCCAAAAAGTGTGTGTTCATGCTCTGCGTGGTTTTTAGCGCTTTGCCTGACTTTTTTTTTCGAATGCTGTCTCTTTGATTCATGTAGTTTCGTCTTGCGGTGAAACGCACGCATCTGCAACTGGCCTGTGACATAAAAGCGACTTTATTCAGGGTGTGTTTTGAGCTCCACCAGAAGTTAGCACATTATCGACGCTTTTGCAAGGCTCAATATGACTTACGATGCACTCTTTTAGCTTCGATTGTACGCCCGCATGTATTGATTTGGTTTGTGGTGATTAACGTTTTTAACGTTCCGAAGCGACTAAAGCTAGGATGCAGGCAGTAGTGGATGGCTCCGGATAACCTTATCTAGCTCGTCTGGGGATGTTTAACGTGCACATTGATCGTAGAGTCGTACGTGGGCCGGTAAATTCCTCGTTGGCGTTTCATAATACTCGCGCGGGCGCGCTAGCGCTGCTTTAAACGTTGGCGCCTCGGCGCGATTGTATTTCTTGAATAAATTTTATTTACTAGTTGTAACACCTTGTCATTATTTCGTATTGTTGACGGCGCCTCCAGGGCAGCAAAGCGGCAACGGGAACACCAAAGCTAGAACCAGGGCTGGATGGGGCTCGCCGAAGCCTGTGCATGCCAAGGGGGTATAAGATCGCGGACAGCCAATTTTGTATGCGAACACTCCCTGCGACGCCTGCATTATTGTAATGCCACGTGCTCTTCAGAGGCCTCCGTTAGCCATTACATGTGCCCTCCTGGAGCAGTACTTGTAAAAAAAAAAACAATATATCGTCACGATTACC
The DNA here is from genome assembly GCF_050947875.1 of Dermacentor variabilis. Taxonomy (NCBI): domain Eukaryota; kingdom Metazoa; phylum Arthropoda; class Arachnida; order Ixodida; family Ixodidae; genus Dermacentor; species Dermacentor variabilis. The sequence goes on from NC_134575.1 coordinate 104,795,998, forward strand.
AAAGCACCCCGCAATGAAAAAAAACGGCCCTGTTGCGAGGCATTGCTGACCGCACACAGCCGGACTCTCTCACGCGCCGGCCGAACAAAAGTATCCTGCAGGTACGTAAATGAACCTACGAAACCACGTACACATACTTCGCGTTGTCAACACCTGAAACTTTGGTAATTACGCGCGTGTTTGAGTACACCGCGTGCTTGCGTCGTGTTTCAGCAACACGAACTCTCAACGTCGCGCCCTTTACGCCTTAAATATGCCGTGAATAATGGTCCTTTTCTTTATTTCTTCCGCAATTACAACACGAAATTCTAAAGGCCAGTTACCGACTGACGAAGAAAGATCTCGATTGAAAAAACTGCTCCGCAGGGCTCGAACGAACTTTTCTGCGGATTTCCTCCCGTAGCGTGTTAGCCGTCGTCTGCTACGGCAGGCCCACCACCGGCGGCGCCAGCGTCGAGGCCGCGCCAAGCGGAGGAGGAGGGAAGTGAATGGCGCTACTTTGGGAGATTGAGGGGTTTTACTTTCGGACGCTCACCCCTTCTCCTCGTCTGCCGACGCGACAAGCTGGCGCCGGGTGCTTGCAGGTGCGCGCATGAGACGGTTATGCGCATTTATGGTCCGATCTTGCGCCTGCGTTCCTGATTGGACAAAACCGTGCTAGGGTGACTTAGAATACTGGGAGGATGAAGCTTTTCCGTATAACTGCCACGCCGCCGCGCTGCTTTGCCGCACCCGCGGGCTTTCTCCGCTGTGGAAGCTGCGCCAAAGCGGCGGGCATCCGTTATGCGCTTGATATTTGGTCGCTATTAGCCAACATTGCGATAATTGAGCTCCTATAATAATGTGCTACGTAAATGTAAGATAATACTGCAGCGACTCACCACACAGAGAACGCGTTTGTGTGCTTTAATTACGGGAAGTTTGTACATTTTCTTCTATGCTTGCAGGGTTGTCACCGCAATGGTCCGCACTTACGGGTCTGTTTCTGGCCCACATTCAGCGCGCACTTCATTGTGAGCGGAGGTATTTAGTTAAGTGTGGCATGACGAACGTAAAGGTGCTGCAAAATAGGATAAGCACGAGATGACGCGCATAACCAGGAGAACGAAGCAGATATAAACAGCTTGCTCATGCTAACGCGTTGTGCCTATCATTTACTTCCTTTTATTTCATGGGTTCGATTAGCTCTACAAGACCGCTTCCCGCGCTCTGCTGTTTCCTTCTTAACATCAAAGTAAATTTAGAAATTTATTCTGCATGCTCGCCGGTTCGTACATAGCAACTATATTTGCTGATCAATTAATACGTAGTTGTAATTACATAATGAAAAGATACGACTTATAAGGACGTAAACTTTTCACGTTTTACTGCCATTGAAGGCAATAGCAGTACTGACATTGAAAGTTAATAGAAATATTTGAAGTGCATCAACGGTGGTAATTTAATGCAAACACACATAACATCGTCATGCACAATAAATGCTTGCTAGTTTACGTAACAATCCTACGTTAGGCAATAAATTACGCTTATCCCCCTAGCGGGCCATTTACATATGATAGGATCAGAAAACTTGCGTGTTGACTTATGAGAGGACTCACGAATTATATAACAATTAGGCTGTTGTAACAGTTCACTTTCACATAATAAATACGTAAACGGCTGGGCCCAGTAATAGTTATATATTCATTTCAATGCAGAAAAAAAATAATTTATGTATAAATGGAAAATTTCCTAAAAGGAGGAGGGGCCGAACGAATGCAGATGACCCAGACGTAAGGTTCAATGCTTCTGGCGGGTTCACCGGATGTCTCCGCGTCCTATCACCTCCGGACCTCGCTCCTTTCTATCTTCTCCTATCATACGTAAAGTAAAGGCCCTGCACCTTTTTAGTCATACGGCGTAATCTTAGTAATGTCGTCTCCGCATTACATCATCACTTCCAGTCTCCTACGCTTTCTCGCTTCTCATATTGAGCTATCATACGGCGTAATATGTCGTCCCCACATTGCATCACCGCTCCCGCCGTTTCTTCACTTTCTTCTCTTCGCTCATTCCGCAGTTACGCGCCTACGCCGCATTCCTAGGCATTGCATCATTGCATCGATTCAGAGCCAGTGATGATTTCAAGATGATGCAGGTGGTGCAAAGCCAGAAAATGTGGCTTGATCGAAACGCTGATAGAAGAAGGCAACCAGTCCGGTGCAGAACCGGATCAGGCGGAACGCGTGTCTCAAAAAAAGTGCTGAAAGGCTCATTTCTTTTACATTTGAGGCTATGTGACTAGGAAATTTGTTCTGAAAACAAAGTGTGAACACTGTCGCGATATTCCACTAACCAAGAAAGAACATGTCAGCCAGCTGAGCGCAGCTGATTACACACGTCTAGCTGCGGCACATGGGAAGCTAGCTGTACCCGCCTGGCCATCTCCTTAGATTTATCAGAGATTTTGAGAACCTTTTCGCAAGGTGTTTCAGTACGCGGGAGCTTCATCACGAAAGCGTGATGCATGGACGTTATTGAACTCATCAGGAAAAATCGGGAAGTTGCGGTAGGGTGCCCCATTCGCGTGCACTCACTTGCCGCTGAAATTACTGCTTTCTACGTAACTACTCGTCTCCATTTTCTTGCAAAGTCTTTGAAAGGCTAACCACCGTTATTTTTCAAAATATCTGAAGTTAAGCTGCTGTACGCGAGACTGGATTATTTGAATCTGTTTTAAACGTTCTCATCTATTGCACTTTTTATGGTGAAGCAATCCCAGCACTTCGGATGAATATTTTTTATTGATCTACAGTGATCCCTGTAGAAAGACACAAAGGCGATGCATGACTGGCCCCAGCATACTCCGAAACGTCCACTCTGTACCTGTTTATAATGAACATTTGTTGTCTCATGTTATATTTCTGTCAGGCACGGAACATAGGAGACCTCTATACTTGTTGATCATATTTATTATTTATATAGCGCAGGTTTGCATTCCAGAACAATTTTCTAAAGTATCTGAAATAACACTTTTACGTTTATGCATTGCTTGCCGTATTTTTGATTCGGCAGTTATGTAATTTATACAGCAAAAATGCTGGTATCTATGCCTTTAATTTGCTTTTATCTGGACATCTCTAAAGTCTCTTTCTGCGGGACACCTTTTGTGTAAAACCATTCGGAATAAAGTTTAACTGACATTGCTTTTATTTCTAATGTCTGCATTTAATACAAGCTCCATCTAAGCACAGCGAAGCTCGTGCTGCACGCTATCTCTGAAGCGAAATAAGCTAACATGATTACCGCGCTACGGCCGCCTTTACCCTTTATCTCGTTTCCCTTAAGCTCTCTTTCGGTGCTCTTTGGATAATGAAGTACTAGTCGAAGCTAACAAATTGTCGAATGAAGACATTTGGATATGGCTGTAAACCACTGGAAAGCTCGTAGTGGTGAGCCAAGCTGTAACTGCACCTAAGTACTGCAGTTGGCTGCGCGAGCAATTTAGTTGTTTTTTCTTGTTATTCTTAATTATTGCATGCATCACCCTTTTGCCCAATTACCCATGAGAATCACTTTGTTTTCGTTCCCCCCTTGTGCGTGCGCCTTCATTTTATGCATTTCTACGCACGCACAGCTCCCACATTAGTTTCCGAGCTCTAGCACCGGAACCAGGCCACGCTGATGCCGTTCGACACATGGTTTTTCCGTTATCTTGCTGCCCCAGCACGAAGACAACGCTTAAAGACGGCTAAGTTCCATGCCGTACCGCGCCATTGAAGTTAAATAGCCTCCAAGTGTCTTGCGTAGAAACTGAACGCAAGAAAACTGCAGCGAGTAGCAGACGCCTTTGGCTTTCCACTTACTTCCCGGGCGCAGAAAGCCCACGGGTCCGGCACAGCAGTGGCACGGCGCGGCAGTTCCCTGCAAATGCCTCAAGCGAGAGCCGGCGCTTTGGACACACTCTCGGTATTCTAGGCATGGGGGATTTTAGGTCACTCAAACCGTGCTCGTGTTCCAGACCGCCGTGTGAATCTCGGCATGGCTCCCATTGGTCGAGATACTGCAGCCGCTCTTTTCGACGCTAGCGCCAAGGCGCCCTTCAGTTACGGCCCTTTCGGGCGGGCGATACTTTAGGAAAGTGGCGGCGCACATGGTTGCCTACGTCGTCATGGCAACAGGAACAGCAGCCGCGCCGAACCTCCTCTCCAAAGGAGCTTTTTTTAAAATTATTATAGTGACTTGTCCGGCTCGCTACCCCCCCCCCCCATGTCGCATGCGCAGTTTTTTGTTTTGTTGCTTTTGCCTGTGCCCGCAGCGCGTTCTTTATGCACGCGCGCTACACCGCACCATAGTTTTATTTTTATTCAAACACACATAGAATGGAAGAGAAGAAGACGTCAACGGAAAGCGGATGCATTTCACGTCGGCTCCATAAACTTCGAATGATTGCCGGCGTTTTTTCGACTGGAACTATGAAATTCACATCTCAGAAGAAGCAGGAAGAACCAAGGATCACCTGGGCACCTAATCAACCAGGTGGGCCATTTCCAGAAATCATTTCAAAGAGCTTGCCACGCCGACCGGGAAGCCTAAGCCTAGCGAGAGCATACCCGTCGCCATGTATCACCAGCCGCGGCGACTGACGTGCTGAGCCTAACGCCGCGATCAGAGCCGGAGAAAACCCCTCTACCCGGCTCTCGCAGAGCATTAAGGTTAACATGGAGGTGGTAAGCGTAGACGGCGAAGATATTCAACCAGAAGAATTGGACCTAGGCAATTGGTACGAAATTAAAAGAAATCATCGAAGTGATAAAACACCACTTCAGCGAGCTCACGAAGCTACTTGGAACAAGAAAAAGGGCAGGCGGCAGATTCGATAGTTAATCGTCGCAAGCCGCTTGCCACACTTACCAGTGGACGACTACAGGATCATTATTAGACCAAGAGGTGGACTCAACGCGACCGAACATGGTGCAGACCGCATCTACCACAGCGTAAGACGTGCTGCAAATGTCAAACGCACAGCGGATGAAGAAGGTAATCTTTGCCTCAACCAGAAGCAGAACATTATAGTCCTCAGCACACCATCGAAAGAAAGAGCTCAAAAATACGTTGCAATAACCAGTCTGAGCATTGTCAGCAAGGAATATGAAGTCTGTGCCTATCGCGCAGCACCGGAGAACACCTCGAAAGGAGTCATCCGAGGTATCTCTGCCGATGAAAGCCCGGAAGACATCGTTAGGAAGCTGGTCACTCCACGCAACCCCAGCGTCCTCTACGCCAAGCGTATGGGCAATACAAACAACGTAATCGTTATTTTTGATGGCTATTACGTCCCTAGCTATGTGAACTATGGAGCTGCGCTCGTTCGATGCGCACTTTACAAGAAACAATTTGGCATCTGTTAGGAATGCGGAAGACTTGGTCACCGAGCGGACGTATGCCCCAATCCTACTGATAAAGTTTGCCGGAGTTGCGGCACCAAGAATCCAAAGCAAGACCACAAATGCAAAGCAGAATGCCAACTATGTGGAAAAGACCACCCGACCGGGGATAAACGATGCCAAGCAAGGTACCGCATCCCATAGACGAAGATGGGAACGTGCCCGGAGAGAGGAACAAGTGGAATACGAAAACTACGGCGATAAACAAAAGAGATCAAGTACAGCCAGCAGGAACAGAAACGCCAGAAGCAGATCACGCTCCGGCAACCGATCAAGGTCAAGGTCAAGGTCACGACCCCGCAATGGCAGCCCAATCAAGCCACCACAGACCATTGGCAACAGCAAGGGCACTACCGGCGACTACACCACCGGACCACCATCACAGGTGAGCTGGGCTGACGTAGCTTCCGGGGCGCGCGCGGAGGCAGAGGTTGTACCTAACGCTAGAAATAGAGAGTTAGAAAAAGAACTAGCAAAGATGAAACAAATGATGCTAGAACATCATCAGCGGATTGTTGCTCTAGAAGAAGAAAACAGTAGACTGCGAAAAGAAAACATTACCCTTAAAAACGGGCGGGGTATTACACTAGATAGTATTGAGGAAGAAGAGGCAGATATGGAAGAAGAGGCTAACACGCCAGCCAAGCGCAAAGCCACGGACGATAAGGAGACGATCACAGTTAAAAAGACCAAGTCCGTTAAACCTCTTGAGAAAAGACAGAATGAACTTGAAAGCAAAATTGACATTCTAGAAACCGAACTAGACATCATAGATACACGCTTTAATGACCTGGGTATGCAAATTACCCAGCAAGTTACACAGGCTATTATGACGCAAATACAACAACAATTTAACACGATCGCTACAAAATTTACCGACATTGAATCTCGCACGAAGTCATGGGGACCACAAACCAGTGGAGGCGGCCCCATCAAAACAACCAGTAAACCATATAATAAACCTTCGACACCTACGGTGGAGGGAACCGGAAAACTGTAACTGCCGCCATGGATCGACACGGCCATTATACTATCTGGCAATGGAATTGTCGCGGATACAGTAGAAAAAGATCCCACTTACATCAACAACTAATCAATAAGGAACATCCTGATTTCATAATGCTACAGGAGCCACACTGTAAGGCCAAATTATCTGGGTATAGATAATTCTGTAGTGCCTACGGGCAGACGAGAGCTGTCAGCACTCTAGTAAAACGTGCCTACACGGTCGTTCAGCATGATACAGGCACTGCGGATGTAGACAATTTATTAATCGAGTTAATACCTACCAGAAAAAACAATCAAAGTCTATTTCTCCTTAATGTTTATAGCAACCCAGGAAACAAACGTCCCAATTTCCTATTACTTCTCCGCAAGACTCTCACTATCACAGATGGCAGAGCCTTAGTGATTGGGGGGGATTTCAGTGCTCAACACGCGACTTGGGGATACAAATTTGAAAACCCCAAAGGTAGACACCTATGGCTAGACGCACAACAAGAGGGCCTTACCCTCATCACAGACCCGTCAACACCTACAAGGCGGGGCTCTAGTGTTAGTGTGGACACTACGCCAGATCTCACCTTTACAAAGAACATTAATGATGCGAAATGGATTAACACCCAACAGGATCTAGGCAGCGACCATAACGTCCTCGAAATCACTGTTAAAGCAGGGCCACGCAAATCTAAGGGCAAACAACTCAAAATTGTAGACTGGAACAAACTCAGACAAATTCGCAAGAAAAGTGATAATACTATCACAGACATCGTGGACTGGAGCACGCAGCTTAAGCAGGATGTTAACGCAGCCACACAAGTAATCCCCCAGGACGCGCAAATGGAACAGGTAGACAGTAAACTCCTACATATGTGGGAAGCTAACGAAGGTCTCTTGAGGAAATGGAAAACTCAGAGACACAACAGGATGCTCCGACGCAGGCTGGCCCGGCTTAACAGAGATATAGAAGCATACGCACAACAGCTCTGTAACCATCAATGGGAAGCAACGTGCAGCAATATGGATAATCAATTAGGATTGTCCAGAACGTGGAACTTCCTCAGGCATCTTTTGAATCCTGAGGAAAGTAAAGCCACGTACAGACAAAACATAAACAAAATCTTACATGCATATGACAAAACTGAAGCAGCTTTTATCGATGAGATAGCCGCAAGGTGTTTATCTCGGGCTAATTCACCCAGATTACACAGGCACCAAAAACAGACAATTAGACGAAGATATTAGCGAGACGGAATTGAGAGCAGCTCTACAAAAGCTTAACACTACATCCGCGCCGGGACTGAACCGAATAACAAACAAGACGATCCGAAATCTTGATGATGTCTCTCTAGAACAACTTACCAAATATATGAACGAATGCTGGAAATCCGGTACAATACCACAACAATGGAAAGCGGCCCAGATTATTCTTATACCTAAACCAGGCAAGCGGCTGCAGTTGGAGAACCTGAGACCCATTTCACTCACGTCCTGTGTGGGCAAGCTCATGGAGCACGTTGTCCTAACGAGACTGACCAGCTATCTCGAGGATAACGACGTTCTCCCCCCCTACAATGTTGGGCTTCCGGAGAAATTTGTCAACACAGGATGCAATGCTCCAACTTAAGCATCAAATTATAGATAACACAAGTCGGAACACCAAAGCTATCCTAGGATTGGACCTAAAGAAAGCTTTTGACAGTGTTACCCACGAAACAATACTAAACAGAATGAATGAGCTAGGCCTAGGCAAGCGAGTATACAGTTATATACGAGACTTCCTTACCAACAGAAAGGCACACATTAAGATAGGGGACCTTAACTCCGAAGAACTACGGATCGGAAGCGCAGGTACGCCCCAAGGTTCAGTAATATCCCCGATGCTGTTTAACCTGGCTTTTATTGGATTACCAGCAAAGCTACAGGAAATCGATGGCCTCAATCATACCATCTACGCTGGCGATATCACCCTCTGGGTGAGCGATGGCAATGATGGGCAGGTTGAAAACACATTACAACGTGCCATAGAAGCAGTTGAACAATACCTAGCAGGAACCGGACTGGCGTGTTCGGCAGAGAAATCTGAGCTCCTCATATATGTACCGTCGCGACGTGGCCGAAAACCACGCAACTACGAGGAACGAAACAATCCGAAAATTCACCTAACTACGGCAGGAGGTATGCCCATACCCAAGGTTGACAAGATCAGAGTATTGGGCCTCATCATTGAAAGTAACGGCTACAATGGAGAGACCGTACGCAAATTAGACACTATAACATCTCAAATCATGCGGCTACTTAAACGAATAGCCAACAAACATAGTGGAATGAAAGAAGGCAATCTGATTCAACTAGTCCAAGCGTTCGTAATAAGCAGAATAGGATACGTGGCACCGTACCTACTATGGTACTCGTCAGAAAAATACAAATTAGTCTGCTTAATCAGAAAAGTTTACAAGCAAGCAATCGGACTCTCCATCACGACCAGCAACGATAGACTACTGCAGCTAGGTCTCCACAATACACTGGATGAGCTAATCGAGGCACAACGAATAGCACCCCCAATACGAACGCCTTCCAAAACTAAAACAGGTAGGCAAATATTGGATCGCCTAGGTATAAGGTATCATAATCAACATGGCGTCAAAGTAGATATGCCCAGACATATCACAGACATGATAACCATCCCTCCAATACCCAAGAATACGCATCCTACCCACCATCAGGGTAGACGGGAAAGCAGAGCACGCAATATACAGAATAAATTCGGCAACAGTTAGGACACCACATTTGTAGACGCAGCTAGATACAGACACAAGCGCGCCTACACAGCAGTGGTCATAAATTACGAGGGAAAATGCACGGTGAGCGCTATAGTCAAAACGCCACATGCAGAAACCGCAGAGGAAATAGCTATTGCGCTAGCCATAGCACAAACACCAGCGGGCGTAGTCATCAGTGATTCCCTGACGGCCATACGAAAATTCGCCAATGGTCGAATCTCCCCAGAGGCACTGCGACTCCTAAAATTAGCTAATAACCGCGACAAAAGTGTTGATCTCATCTGGACACCCGCTCACACACTACCAGACGGTAGCAATGAGGTGGCGCACCGCATGGCTCGAGAGCTTACGGACCGAGCCTCGTTGGCCCCGCCTCACCGACTACCGATGAGTGGGAAGATCGAATGACCAGATTTCACGAAATTACACAACACCATAGATTGCAGAGGCGCACATTCCCGCCTCCGCACCCAAAATTAAGCAAAAACCAGTCTGTAGAATGGCGGCAGTTACAGAACAGATCCTATCCGAGTCCAGCTATTATGCACCTAATATACCCAGATTTATACCCAACGGACAAGTGCAGACAATGCAACTCTAGAGCCGCCCTGGAGCATATCCTATGGGAATGTACGGTTGTAATCCAGAGTATCGGTGATGCAGCCTCAAACAGCGACAGCCTCCGCGCGCGCTGGGAGTCTGCGTTGCTCAGCTCGGACCTACAGCACCAACTCTGGGCCGTCCAGCGAGCCGAGGAAGCTGCCAAGGGCCAACAACCTTTGGCTGAAACTTAGGCGGGGTCCAGGCCCACCCCACCAAATCGCAGGGCACTGAATAAAGTTATTTGAATGAATGAATGAATGGATGACACATAGAATGGACGGCACGCCACGTGCCAGTACACAAATAAAGCCAACGCGGCCTTCAAAGCATAAAGACGCATTGGAATTGTTTGTTCCAGACTCCAGACAGAACTCCGTAAGGGATATAAAGAAAGAGCGCGCTGCTCTGTAGATAAGAACTCTGCGTCTAACTTTTGTATTTGCTGGCATACACTACGGTGCTCTGTTGCTCGATGTTCTCTCGCCCGTAGCGATGTATTAAACAAGTTTGTTCTAAGTCGTGTCGTCTACGTGCCGTTCTCTCCTCGATGATCAACGAGGAGCAAGCTCCGAGCGAATGCTGTTGAAGTTGGCGGCTGCTCGAAGTCATGAAGTTATTTAAATATAAAGCGTTAGTAATGGAAGGACTAAGTTCATACCGTTTCCTAATTGTTTTAAGGAAGTATGAATATTTAAAGCAATGCGAGTTGAAGGTGTATTCATTAGATGTTCTAGAGTGCTTGTGGCGTGTTGAGCTAGAACGATTCAAAGAACTTCGTATGCATCGGCCAATGGTTTTGTCACCATGAATAAATTTAAACAAATACGTTAGTCGTGATAGTTTTGCCCTACTTTGCAGTGGTAATAAAATGGCTCTTTTTAATAACTCAGTTGATGAATCCGTTAACTTGTATTTATTATAAGTGAACATTATTGCTTTCATCTGCAACCCCTCTTATGAGTTTTTTTTGTGTACGTAAATCAAACGATACAGGCGTACTCCAGCACTGGTCGAACAAGCATTTCGTAGGCCAGCAGATTTGTATCTGCTAGCGCAAGACGAAGGCGTCTTCTAAGAAAGGTGAGTCGCTTTGGTGCTCAGCATGTACATTGATTTCCACTTGATGTTATGTGGTTAACATGGATTTCCCATTGGAGAGCGCGTGTTAAAGTGACACGAAAATATTTACCCTGAAATGCACAATTGAGTTGTACGCCTCATTTAACCTACAGTGGTGCAATTGAGAAGTGTGTCATTAATAATGTAAGTAAAATCAGATATCTATTTCTTTCTACTTACTGTTAGCATTACTTATCTTTGGGCAATTAGGGTCATTTGCCAATCCTGACACCATGAAAAGGTGGAATTTTGTATATGGTGATCATCATTTTTATGTTATTTGTTTAATTACAATACTGCCAGTCTATACTGAGACCATAGCAGGTGGGCACTATGTATATGTACATATACAAAGAACGCTCATCATGTTAAAAATCAAGGAATACATGTATAACATCAGCTTTGCACTTTACTACATAATGTATACACCAAATACAAGTACTATCAGCGTCAAATGAAAGTTGAACAGCGGAGCGCGTGGACCAAGCATAAGATATAGTGCGCGCCGTCCAGTCATCACCATTGACAGGCGCGCGCATCCGGTTTGGCCGCACTGCGCGATCCCCCTCTAGTGAGATAATTTCGCTTCTGTTCTGGTTCTTGCATTTGAAAGGTAGAAAATGAAAAAATAAAAAATAAAGCTAGAATATTGCAGTTTACGGCGAGTCTTATCGCACAGATCGCCGAAACAACAAGCGCTGTCAGCGCGAACAGCGGTGCGCGTTGTGCAGTTTGCACCGTCATCGCAAGGTAGATTCGCCCGCGCGGTTTGCAGTTTGCGCGCCACATTCGTTCTTTCGATCGGCAAACTTGCGCTGCGCGGTATCGCTGGCAGCCGCGACGGCGGCAGGCGTGCCGAGCGCGTTTGGCCGTTTGACATGGTCTCACTCCCAAACCTGCAGCGCTTCGCTTTTACCACAGCGTCGCTGCGTTATCGGCGTCTAGACGCTATCCAAATGTTGAATCTGACTGGCTATGATCACGAGCATTAAACTCGCGTGTAAGGTTGCCGAGACAGCGATGCCATGCGCATTATAACTGTGCATGGAAACAAAGGTGCGCCGATGTGAGTATGAGCCCAAATTATCATAATTAAAGAGTAAATGAAGAAATGACCAACGAGAAAAAAAATAGCTTTGTTGCAGGCGATTGCAGGAATCCGCAAAAGATAAGCATCGGGCTTCTTAAACTTCGACGAGACCTTGCCGAGGTGAAGGCACGATGGTTTCCGCGAGAAAATTTGAAGGCTATTTCATGTTTAGTACTTAGTAAAGTCACCTCCAGTGGCCACAACGGCTTCCATTCTTCGAGGAAGACTGTCGAAGAGATGGGTCGCAAAGTCCGTTACCCGTAGGCGCTCCCACTCCTCTTGTATGGCGACCCACATCGCGTCCTGCCAGCTGCGCTCAATTGGCCGCCGCGAGAGTGCCTGTTTCATTGAACCCCACACATTAATCTCGCATATGTTCATGTCGGCGCCTTGCGGAAGCCACTCCATCAGCATCACTCCCAGCTGTTCAAACAAGCATGCTATTGATTTGGCCATGTGGATGGGGCTGCGGTCCTGTTGGAAGAAGTAGATGCCGCAAGGGAACGGGCCGTCCGAAGCATAGGGCACAACGACGCTCTCGATTACATCGCAATATGCGGCAGCATTGAATTTGCCCCGTAGACGAACCAGTGGTGAAAGACCGTCCTTGGAGAGCGCACCCCACACGCTGACGGAGCAGCGGTCGCTGCTTGCCACACGCTGTAGGTTCCTGGGCTCATATCTGAAGGACTGTAAACCGAAATTGAATGAGTTGCGGTATCTTATGTCACCACCAGAAATGGCGAAAAATGGCAAGCTTAATAACAATTCCCTATAAAATATACCAAATCGTATTGAATATATCAAAATATGGGCTAGTTTTCGAATCGCAACAGCAATACGTAATGCGCAGAAATTATAGTAATCATGCAAAAAACGAGAATGCCGACATGATTACATGGGGTGAATGTCAATTAAACCTGGTGTTGTCAGTTCTCCAAATTCGTTGACGCTGGTCCCAGCGGGTGGCAAATGTCGATTCGTCGGAGAATATCACACAGCGCCAGTCTTCCGCAGTCCATGTTGCATGGTCTTCGGCAAACACAAGTCTTCCGTGCTTTTTGGCTTCTGAGAGCGCAGGCTTTCTCGACGGCACCTGGCTTCGCAAGCCAGGCTCGTGCAGTCGACGTCTGATTGTTGATGTGCTGGCGGAGAGGTTCAAGCTGTCTTTGATCTCTCGAGATGTAAGGAACGGGGTGTCTTCCGCAGCTTGTATGACAAGTAAGTCCTTATCGCTGTCGGTCACCCGCTGCCTGTGTCCATGATCACGGAATGCCTGGCAAATTCTGTTAACTGCAGGCAAACAGCAATTCGTAATCCTGGCAATCTCACGCTAATGCACTTGGTGCCGGTAAAGAGAAACAATTCGCGCTCTTTCTTCGGACGAAACACCCGGCGTATCCAGTTCACTTGACGCTAGTAGATCTCCGTATTGTCTTAAGGGTGGAGAAAAAGTAGTTCTGATCGCTACAGAAGGGCGAATCAGAAAGACCTATCGTTGGACATGAACTACAACCCGGTGATATTTACTCATTCTTTGTCTCATGCACACATGTCGATAACGCTGCGACGCTGTGGTAAAAGCGAAGGGCTGCAGGTTTGGGAGTGAAACCATGTCAAACGGCCAAACGCGCTTGGCATGCCGGCCACCGTCGCGGCTGCCAGCGATACCGCGCAGCGCAAGTTTGCCGATCGAAAGAACGAATGTGGCGCGCAAGCTGCAAACCGCGCGGGCGAATCTACCTTGCGATGACAGTGCCAACTGCACAACGCGCACCGCTGTTCGCGCCGACAGCGCTTGTGGTTTCGGCGATCTGTTCGACAAGACTCGCCCTGAACTGCAATATTTCAGCTTCATTTTTATTTGTTTTATTTTCTCCCTTTCAAATGTAAGAACCAGAACAGAAGCGACATTATCTCACTAGAGGAGGATCGCGCAGTGCGGCCAAACCGGATGTGCGCGCCTGTCAATGGTGATGACTGGACGGCGCGCACTATATCTTCACTTATGCTTGGGCCACACGCTCCGCTGTTCAACTTTCATTTGACGCCGATAGTACATGCTAATCTTCAAGAGAGAATAAATGGCAATTTAGGCATTATACGCTACATAAACCACTACATACAGAGGGTACAAGTACATGCTGGTTTGCATCATCTAATAATAGCACTAGCAATTGCAACATGTTAAAAAAAATTATTTTAATTCATACTAAGACAGTGACTGGGCTTTAGTGGTGAGAGGCGTTAACATATTCAATTCACGGATGGCAACCGAAAAAAAAGGAATATTTAAACACATCATTATTGAATTTATACTCTACTAAGGTACGTGTATGTTTGTGCCTGGTAGGTCGTGTTTGTGAATAAGAAATGTAATTTGAGGTGTCAATTTTGAAATAATTATGCAAGAGTTGATGAAGAAATTTTAAACGTGCCTGTTTCGCTCGTGCTTCGAGCGTAAGGAGCCCAGAAATAGCTAGAAGGTTAGAGGGAGAGTCTTCCCGTCTAAATTTGTGATGGATAAATTGAATGGCCTTCCTTTGTACTTTTTCTATTTTCTTTATGTTAGTCTGGATATGAGGGAACCATACAGTGTTTCCGTATTCGAGGATCGGCCTAACGAATGTTTTGTATACTAGGAGTTTTGTTGACAGGGGTGCCAGTTGGAGTGATCTGCGAAGAAAAAATAACTTTTGCATAGCAGATGAAGTAATGTGATGAATATGCTCGTCCCACCTTAGGTCTGACATTAGTGTTAAGCCTAGATATTTATATTTCTGTACTTTAGTCAAAGTTATGCCATTTATGGTCTAGCAAAAGTCTGAAGGTTCTTTTTTCCTCGTTATAGTCATACATGCTGTTTTTTTTTTACATTTATTATCATCTGCCACTTTCAGGACCATTCTGTAATAGTACTAAGTGATTTGTTAAGGGAGTATAGTGATTTTGATCATTTTTATCTTCTCTATAAACGATACAGTCATCCGCGAATAACTTTATTTTACAGTCTATGTTAGTAGTTATATCATTAATATACACGAGAAATAACAAGGACCCGAGCACGGAACCCTGGGGCACTCCTGACGTAACTGGTACTATATCTGATGTGATGTTCGAAAATAACAAACTGACACCTATTAAACAAAAACCCACGAACACAAGCAACAATTTCTCCGTCTACGATAATGTTCTTTTTTGGTTCAGTTATTAACTTAGTGTGACAAACACAGTCGAACGCTTTAGAAAAATCAAGTAGGATTATGTCCGTTTGGCTGTGATTGTCAATACCGAGCGCTAGATCGTGTATGACTTCGGTTAATTGAGTTATGGTCGATAAACCCCTGCGAAAACCATGCTAGTTTTGGGAAAGGATGCCTACATTAAAAAAAAGCTAAGTGTTTTAGAATTATATGTTCGAGTAGCTTGCATGCCGTGCTCGCTAACGATATTGTTCTGAAATTGGATTCAATGTATTTATCTCCCGATTTGTAGATTGGAATAATTTTAGCTATTTTCCAATCTTTGGGTAGCTTTGATGTTGAAAGGGATTTACGGAAAATAAGGCCGAGGTATCTGTTGCACCAGTGTGCGTGCCTTTTAAGAAATTGGTTGGGTATATTGTCCGGACCACACGCTTTCTTTAGTGTCTAGGGCAAGAAGAAGGTTAAGAACACCAGCGCCTGTGATAACGGGTGGGTCGATAGTGGAAACAGTCCGGCATGACGCCATTATCTTTTGTGAAGACCGAACGAAAGAATTGGTTATATCTATTGGCTTTATCGGCTTTTTCACTTGACGAGAGCTGGGTTATGAGTGTGTTTCTTCGGCGAAAGTGGTTCCAGAATCTATGTGGGTTGTTCTTTATAAAGCTGGGGAGTACAGTGTTGAAGTAGTGGTGTTTCGCTTCTTTGGATTTCAGTTTGAAACTTTTTGCTGCAAGCGTTAGCCTAGGGCTGTTAGATAGGTTATTGCCTGTTGCCTTGCTAACTTTGCGCAACCCTTTCAGTTGGCGTTTTGCATGTATTACTTACCGAGTAATCCACGGGTTTTTTTTTCGATTTAGCAGGAATAAAATTTATTACACAGTGTAACACCATGTCTTCAAAATGCATCCAGACAACATTTACATCAGTCAAAGGATCTGAGGCCAATGTCGAAAACTCTTGGAATTCGTGAGCTAATTGGCTTGTATGTGGGCGTCGTCTGCTTTGTCGAAATTGATTAGAGTTTGGGCTGCGGTTTGTACTGATATATTGTAATCTATAGCTAAAATGCACATCGGAATATTGTGATCGGCTATTCCTTCTATTACGTCTACTTTCACTTGTTCTAAGAGAAAGTTGCTTCTTAACAAGATCAGGTCAAGTATACTCCGAGACTCGTTTTGCACCCTTGCGGGGCATTCCACAATTTGGCGAAAGTTAAAATTTAACATCATATAGAGAAGGGCTTCTGAAGCCTTTGTTGTGTACTGCATGGTAGACTAGTTAAGGTCGGGAAGTTTAATATCACCCATAAGAATAACACGACAATTTCGAGCATGTTGCTGCAGATATTCTTGTATGGCAATTATGCATTCGTGTCCACATACGGGGCTTCGATATATGCAGCCAACAACTATACTTGTGCCTTTAGTGTTAATCTTACAAAAGATTGCCTCAGCGTCAGCTGCTTCTGGAAGAATGGCCAGTGGGATTGATTTCTTTATTGCTAACGCCACGCCTCCACCACGTGATTGCCTGTCTTTCCGAACCAGTACGTAGTCTGGGGGAGTAACTTCATGACTTGAGACAGACGATGACAACCATGTTTCGGTGACTGCCACTATATCTCGTTCACGATCGAGCAATAAGTTTTCAGATGGCTGTACGACACTTCGAGCGTTTACGTTTAACAACGTTATTTTTTCTTGCGCTGGTATTAGCGTTGTTGCCGGGCGGTTTACTTCGTTTTTTTCTTTTTTCCACGTTAGCGTTCTTTTTTTCGCTCCATTTTGTCCTGCTTCTGTATTTCTACCCTGTCATTCTTTTCGTCATCCCAGATGAAAACACGGTTGCTAATGAATAGTTTGTTGTATGCTAACGACACCTTGTTTTTATTTTCGCAGTTTTGCTTAGCACTGTACCAGAGCTTTTTCGGGCCTCTCTAAGTTTTCGCGAAAAATCTTCCCCTATCGAGAGGTCTGAGTTCTTTAGTTTAAAGCCGATTTTAGTATGGTACTTTTATCTCTTGCGTCTTGTAATTTAAATATGACTGGCCTCATCTTGTTTGGTCCTCGTCTTCCTAAGCGATGCATGCTTTCTATGGCCACAGGTTCGAGTTCATGGATTTTTGCGATTATTTCCCCTCTTCTAACCCTTCGCTTGTTTCTTCTTTCATTTCAGGTAGGCTATAAACAATTAAGTTTGACCTCCTGCTGCGGTTTTCTAGGTCGTCTATTCTTTCATCAAGACGCGTAATTACTTTATTCGTACAAGCCATTTCTGTATGGCATGCGGTGACTTCAACTTCAAGTTTCCTAATGACATCAAGCTTGCTATCTATATCCGCTAGTCGCTTTTCTTTGATATCTTTAATGTCGGAAGCAATTTCGGTAACTTGTTTGGCGATTTCCGCAAGGCCAGGGCCCGGGTTGCTTTCAATATCTCCGCCCATCAACAATAGCTTCTTAACATATGTCATGCACGATTCACACACAGCTCTATACTGTCAAGGGCACGGCAACACAAGCAAGAAACGGTCACTTGAGCGGATGCATTTTCCAAACCGCTTTCTCACCTGCAAAATATATAAGAACGGGAAATTTGTGAACGGCATGTCTACGGTGCCACCATGCCCAGTGACAGGGGCTGGGTCCCCTTGTGGAACGCATATATAGCCGCGGATTGTGCAGACTCTGGGTGGCGCTCTACAGCAGATGGGTAGGCGCATGTGCCGGTAAGGTGATGCAGCTGATAGTCGAAGATCCGTGTTGGCAGCGTCGGTGCGTAGTCATTCCTTGCATACCGGTCCATCGCAGTCACAGTCACAAGATTGCTGGTGATGTTTAGTCCAAGGTATTTGTACGATGAGACAACTGCGAGAGGGCTATTATTGAGGAAATATGTATGCAGATTAGTAGTATTGGTACGCTGTGATACGCGCATGCATTTACATTTGCTTAAGTTAAGCTTCATAGACCACTTGTTACACCATGACAGAACGTTATTAATGTCGCCTTGAAGTATACGAGAATCACTGAGGTCAGTAATTTTGTTATATATAACGCAGTCATCAGCAATGATGATATTACCCTGCTTATTTTTCAGTAGATACATCTTGGTTTGTCCTACGTCAAGTTTCTTTCTCGTTGATTTCAGGCCGCGGGAACGCCGGTTTATGAAAACCCAAAGTTCATTGCTGCTACGAAGGTATGTAGACTATATCGAAGGCTGTGTCTTTAAGCAATGTCGGCGCTGGGAGGATGGCGTTAAGCATGGAGGAATGGAGCTTCCTTCCTCCGTGGCGTTAAGTCACGGCTGTCATATTCATACGTCATTCCAGCGCTAAGCCCTCTTCGTCTCTCTAGAGTGTACTAGATTTAGTGGAACGAGCGACGGTTAGATAACCGTTGGACCATTAGGGTTGCAGAATGGGTATCAAGAGAAGGAAAACGCAATCGAGGACGACAAAATACTAGGTGGAGCGACGAAATTAAGAAATTCGCGGGCGCTAGTGGGAATCGGTTGGCGCAGGACAGGGGTAATTGGAGATCACATGGAGAGGCCTTCGTCCTGCAGTGGACATAAGACAGGATGATGATGATGATGATGATGATGATGATGATGATGATGATGATGATGATACGAGCGACTGGGGCAGCGCATGATTTGCAGTGAGGCGCGCGACGGCGAAATATACTGTTGCGGCGCTGCGATCGAAGTGGATTGGGCCGCATTAGTCGCGCCATTAGTCGCGCGTTTAGAATAGTCGCGCCATTGCAAACTGCTGGCAATTCTGCTCGGCAGGGTCATTCCTACTGCTTCGCGCGCTGCTGTTTACGATCAGACCGCTGAAATGGTGTTTATAATTCGATGTGACATGCATTTATGCCTTAGAAATAGATGCCTTTCTTTCTATTCCTTATTTCGTTTTAAAGGGAAGCTTTCTTTGCCTCTTCGACTTTCCCACTGCTGTTGTGGGCTGCTGCTGTCGCGCACACCGCGTCGGGGGGTGGTTCAGAGCGCCTATATGGCAGGCGACAGGAGAAACTCGTTTTCACCCCACCGCGTCGAATGTGCATAATGCCCTCTGGAACTCCTTGGCCGTCGCCACATTGGCCGCTTGACAGCTGTAATTATCTGTGACTACCTTCAGAAGCATTGCAGAAACTGCAGCGCTTCCCTTTCTACTAACGTGCGAGGCCAGAGGGCGCGCAGATAGAACTGTTAAGTGTCAGAAATACGTGAGAGAAAGAAGGCCGGGCCTAGAATACCTATTTTGGAACCACATAACATTGTTAGGCAGGAAGTCAACAACAATACAACAACATATCCTAGACGAAGATGAAGACAGACTGGAAGGAGAAGCGGCAATAAATTACATCCGAAAAATAACAGCCGAATCTTTACAAGGCAATGACGAGTTTGTATTTGAAGAAAAAAAGAGCATGAAAAGACCCGGGTGGAAAAAGAGCTGGTGCTGACAAATTTCAACTGGAAGAAAGCTGAAGAGAAAATTCCTAAGCGCACAGCCACAGGGCTAGGCGAGGTTCCCGTTAGGCTGATTAATGAACTAGGACCAAAAAGTAAGGAAGTTCTGGTAAAAGCAGCGAAAAAAACTTTAAAAGATAGACGAATACCAGACAGTTGGCGACAAAGTAGAATGAATTTAATTTATAAAGGTAAGGAGGCGAAAGATAGAATTCACTCGTATAGACCGTTGACCATTCATCATCATCAGCAGCAGCAGCATCAGGCTATGTTATGTCGACTGCGGGACGAGGGCCTCTCCCCGCGATCTCCAATTACCCCTGTCCTGCGCCAGCCGACTCCAACTAGCACCCGCAAATTTCCTGATTTCGTCGCACCACCTAGTAGTCTTCTGTCGTCAACCACTGCGCTTCCCTTCTCTTGGTACCCATTCTGTCACCCCAATGGTCCAGCGGCTATTTAATATGCGCATTACATGACCTGCCCAGCGCCATTTTTTTCTCTTAATGTCTATTAGAATATCGCCTATACCCCTTTGCTCTCTGATCCAAACCGCTCTCTTTCTGTCTCTTAAAGTTATGCCTAGCATTCTTTGTTCCATCGCTCTTTGCGCAGTCCTCAATTTGTTCTCAAGTTTCCGTGTCATTCTCCAAGTCTCCGCCCCATATGTCAGCACCGGTAAAATGCACTGGTTGTATACCTTCCTTTTCAGTGATAACGGTAAGGTTCCATTCAGGAGCTCACGATTTCTGCCGTATGCGATAGGCACGTTTTTATTCTTCTCTGAATTTCATTCTGGCCATTACATCGGTAATATACAAGCTAGCAATGCAGGCAATCAAATTAAAGCTTCAAGTATGGGCAGAGAATAATGACATTTTGGGAGAACTTCAGGATGGCTTCAGAATAGGTAATGAGCAAAACGAGATCAAGGTGAAAGCAGGAGCCAACGTTTCGACAAGTGGACTTGTCTTCTTCAAGGTGACGTGTGCTTTCCTCGCCACTGTATATATAGGTGAGGTTCTTCTAAAGGGTAGAGGGTATAAGGCGCGAGGGTACGGCAACGAGGGAAGGTGTCTTAGCGTGTCGAATTGAGAGTAAAGGAATGCTGTGCACAAGGCCAAGGCCAGGGCCACCCCCCCCCTCCCCCTCTGTCAACCACGTGTCAACGCACGCGTGTTAGCCGGCGTGTCAACGGCGTCTGACACGCCGGCTGAAAAGAAAAAGAGTGAAGAAAAGGGAAAAAAAGGGGGAGGGGAGTACGCCAAGAAACCAAACGAAGTGTTGTTGCCTATAGCTTGAAATTAAGCATAGCGAATAGATTCTAAAGCTCCCTTTGAAAAGTCTATGCCTATTGGTTGCAATGTCTTGAACTTATTCTCTGTATTTTCTCTCTCGTTCAGAACGGAAATTTTACTGTAAGATGTAGAGTTTAAGTTCATCAAAGTTATGACCTGGTTAGTTGAAATGCTCGGTGACGGCTTTGGGAAGCTTTTTAGCTGTATCCGCGCGATGTGTCTGAGCGATGTGTCCGACAGCAACAAAGAACGTGAAGCGGACAGTCAGAGAGGCTGAAATAATCTCATGGTTGGCGGCAATGGAAAATAAACCTGACATGAGTAACTACTTAAGAGGAAAAAACGAAATCAGGAAAGAAACAATTTATGATAACTCAAAGGGAAGCTCATTACTTTTCAAAGCGAGATCGGTATGTCTTAGAACACGCACCTATAAAGCGAGATTTTAGAAGGAAGAAGAAGCATGTGCTCGCTGCGGTAAAGCTAGGGAAACGATGGAGCATGTTTTATTAGAATGCGAAGACGTCTGCCCTGCGGTCGATTTAGGCACCACTGGCCTCCTTGAAGCCCTTGGGTTCAGCGAGAGCAGTGGAAAAGTAAACATGTCCGCAATAGAGATTAGTAACACGCGATTGGAAGATTGGTGGAAGAACAGTAGGGAAAAGGACAAAAAAAAAAACGGAGACGTACAAAAGCAAAGTTCGCAATAGGGGATCAGAAAATTTGGTTGTGGGAGTTCATGGGTTTTTTTTTTTAACCTAGGTAGTACATTAGGCAGTATAATAGCAAGAGATTGGTGGCGCAGCCCACCACCCCGTTCCAAAGGGGACGCTCATAACACCCATGCATCCATCCAACCATCCATCCTGAGAGAAGAAGAAGGAAAGGGAGGAGAAGAGGCAGTTCTCGTGCAAGAGAAGGGGGGGGGGGGGGAGAAGGCAAGGAAACCCCACACAGCGGTTGCGGGCAAAGAGCATTCGAGGTACAGCTACAGTACGTTGCTGCTATTTCTGAAAGATAAACGCCATGCAAATATGTAAAGCGGGAAACTTACGCAGGGCATGCAGAAGCAGAGCCGCATTAATTAAAGCGCACCGCAGGGTCCAGGAGACACTACAGAAGTGTCCGACCCTCAAATCAACACTTCTGTGCTCGCCGCCGCGTTAGCTTTGTACGTGGCTATGGGATTGCTAGAGGTCGTGGAGTTGATCACAATCGCGGCAGCTGCATTTCGACGGGGGCGAAATAGAAAACGCACTTGCACTTAAATTTTGGGACATGGTAAAGAACGACGCCAAGAAATGTGGTCGTATTAGATGGATAAATTATGTGGTTATTTAGATAACACTGGGAACTAAGGAGGTTTGCTTATCATGAGTATGAAAAATCATGAAGCATGTCTTTGTGGCGTTTACTTGCAGCGCGTTCTCAAGACACCAAGACGCGATTTTTCTAAGGTGTTTGGTTAGTCGTGTTGTTAAGTTATTAAGGTCTTTATCTCCAGGTAATAATACTCATAATCCTAGTGTTGTTTTGGCGCGTACAGTCCCATAATCCAATTCAAGTCTAATACTTCTGCCACAGTGCGATGTACCATTTGAGGTAATGACAACGCGCAATCCTCTCAGAGGTTATAAAATATGGCGTATAACAACGCCTCAAGCAAGCACCTCTCCCTGTGTGCTCTGCGTACTTCCAACGCCACCTAGACAGGAGAAGGCCTGAGCGCATCGGCGAGTGACGTCACGGAGAAGAGGACGGCGGCGCGCTCGGGGATACGGGTTGAATGAAGGGACCGCGCCCTTATGGGCAACGTTAGCCAGAGCGCAATTATTGTTTTTTTTTTTTCCTTTTGGCACAGTTGAACAGATGGCCCGCGGAGAACAGAGGGTGTTCCAAGATTATTTTATTTATGCGCAACTATTTACGCGCTGCATTATTAAAAAGACCGTTCATAAAAAATGAAATAGTTTTTCCTTCCCAGCTCATAACGCCGACATACATTATTGGCAGACAGGTGAAAGCTTGGACTTAAAGAACATGGTGGTGTCACTTCTAGGTGCTTGACACATTAAGAGATAGCATGACATACTTAACAGGTGGAACAGTAGCATGACATATTTTGAGCATGACATATTGAAAAGTCACAGCGCTGCCCTCTTTTTCAGGGTGGCCTCTTTGACTTGATTTATCGTCGGCGTCAAAGAGTTTGCCGTTCATGCGACCACAAAAGTTCTTCAACAAAATGTTAGCACTGCACCGTCACATATATCTCTTGACAACTTCGCTGGTGTGTCCTTCTTCATACTCGGGACACATGTATTTATTCCAGTCTAGATTAGGCTCTAAACAAATAATTTCGCTTTAGAGGCATTATTACGTACAGCACCGCAGTCCACGTATGTACAACACTTCAAATGAGTTTAGCAATGGAGATACAAACATTCGTGGAACTATTTACAAAGAAACAGCTGCCTTATTCCGCAGAAATCCAGCTTTTCTCTTCTTTGCCTTAGCATTGGCACCCAATATTCTGTCATTGATCTTGCGGAAACATGAACGCATGATTTTTCGGCCCCGATTTGCAATTGCTCCAGCAATTGGGCACGCAGCACTTATTATGCATATCCTGGCATGAACGTAATCCACATTCCGCGGCAATGAATGCTTGCCGGACATACAACCGCAATCGCAGCACAAGCGCAGAGATGCACGGTTCACGTCCAGAAAAGAAGTGCGCTCGGAAGCATTTATGCCATCATGCCAGGACTTTTCTAACCCCGAAGCTACCCAAGGAGCGGCAGGGTTCCCGGAACTAATCGAACTGTTATCGCCGTCGTCGCCCACTAGGTCTTCCGGGTCTCATTTTCAACACAGGCGCGCCGCTCGTAGCTTCGTAGCACGCTGCACGGAACTTCTGTGTGGGCCTCTTTTGCGTGACGTAGCTCAAGGGAAGAGGGTACAGCCAGAAGGCCTTAAGTTCTCTACAGGGTGTTGATACAACGCAGACAAACGGCAGTGGTGCACGCAAGGTAACGTTTAGCATCAACTCACCTTTCTCGTATTCAATTAGGCTTTAGCTAGCTGGCAATATCACCGCTGATTATCGTTAATCAAAGAATCGAGCATGGAAAGTTACCACAGTGCGTGGGATTTGCATAATTGTATTTATTTCTAATGCCGCTCTGTAATTGCTGCGCGGGCATTGCGGCCGCAGTGTCAGGTTTCATTTTACTATGTTATTATACAATAACATAGTAGAATAACAATTATCCCTTCGGAGAACAAATATTTTTCTTGTTCTTCAAGCAGTATGTATCCCTCGTGTGTATTTTCGCGCTTATAGTTTTTCATTAGTAGGTCTTGCGAATCGCAGCCGGACAAAACATAACGTCCTGCTTGCCGCTTCGAACAAATAAAACATATCGGCCCTATCCGGCGCCCTGTACTCAGATGTACGGGAAGTAGTCTTACAGAAAAAGAAAAAAGGAAACAGCAGTGCAACATTCAATTCACGTTTCCGTCTTCCTCGCGTAACAGAACGCGTAGCAATTGGCACGGGTTCTTTTATTTCGGTCAGCACTCGGGCGCCGAAAACAGTTTTAGATAGCTATTATACATGCTATGCTTTGACCCGCAAACCGCGTGAATTCTTTTGTCCAATCCATGCTTAACAACAACATCAAAACAAAACGAAGTGCCCTAGCCACACTGTGAAGAAGAATGACCAGCGAAGTTGTGTATGATGGCCTCTAAATGGCGAACTGCACCTCCACCGCGGGTCGGCCCGGCTTTGCACTATCTTCGGGATTTTTTTTTTTTCTACACGGGGACACGATAGCAGGGAAAGCAGCACTTGAAAGCTTCGCTGTAAAAAAAAAAAAAAAGAAGAGAAAAGAAAAGAAGCGGCGCGATAGCTTAATTAGTGGCCGCATACTTGATATATGACGTTGCGCCCACGGGTTCAAACCAGGTCGCGGAATTTCATGCGAACGAAATGGCGAAATACTCGTGTATTTCTGTTTGGATGCGCGGTAAAGAACCCGAAGTGGTGAGAACTGCCTCATAAGCATATCGCCAGACGTAAAAGGCTAGAATTTTGTTTAATTAAAAAAAGAACAAGAAATGAAGAAGGAATTTGCGCCCCTTGGCTTTTTTCTATAGGGGTGTTAGCGAAAGAAATTCTCGAGTCTGATTTCTGAAAAAAAAAAGAAAGAAAGAACATGTTGATGTGCCGTTCTCGATTGTGCGTCCGCTCAACTAAGCTTCTGTATTATAAACGGCTGCTTTCAGTTATCCGGTGCACTATCATAAAGACAATAACGAAGCATTTAAAGGAACGGCATGTCTCACATACGTACGCATAGAGATATTTGTAGATCTGCTGTGTTCGTTGAAGAAGATAAGTGTGGTACGTACCACATTGGGCACGCAGTGTTAATTTGTTGCAGTTTTGCAGACGTGGTGATACTGTCAAAAAAAAAAAAAATGTTTTCCTTGCCTGAATCAAGTTTGCAGGTTTACAATCTGTCCCAAAACGGGGCGTTTATATTGGATGACAGCTGGGAACTTGTTCTGCAGAACCGATTAGCACCCGTGCGCTAATTCTCTCAGGAACTGGTGCGCCTCTGCGCAACAGCCACGATTCTCCACCAGCACAATCATTCGGAATAAGAGCCCTAACTTGCATCGGCTCCTCACCTTCGAGACTTCAAAAGTGCTGTTATGCGTTACATTTGAACGGAAACAGCTATAGTAGATTATTTTTAATAGTGAATTCTGTAGTCGGATACGATCTGAATAGCAAATACCATTTGATAATACAATATGTTTCTACTTCATTTCACCTGCTGGCACGTTGAAGGAGATCGCCAGACAAGCCACGGAGATTACTTCAGTAAAGACTTCCCGGTACGTCTCCCCGATTCAGTCTGAGTACATCTTTTCCCTATAACACTGTCGTTCATATTAACGTCCAATAATTGCCTTGATGCCTTTACTCGGAAAGTGGATTGATTCACGTAGGGATATGGTGCAGCTCTTGAAAGAAACACGCTTATTCCGGTCAGGAGTTGTCACTTTTTCAATCAGTGTAGTTATAATATTTGATAATTGTTCACTTACATACATGTCATGGATATTTATGTCTATGTACCTTTACATTTACCTAGAATGCATTAGATGCGCGCATTGCTCATCTGCATCTTCGCGCCACGGAGTTAAAGCTGGCTTATTTCCCTATATATTGCTTTCCTTAATCAGTGTCCCTGATCAATATTCCACCAACAAGAAACGGGCGTAAAATGACATGATATCAATAAAATTTTCTTACGTAGCTTGTGTTGCAGATAGGCAGCTTCTGTGGCAAAAATAACCTGTTAGCTTTTAAAAAAACAATGTTAAAAATGGCAGTTTACCTGGCTAAGATTATTGGTACCGGCCGAACAGAGTCGCGGGCGCACGAAAGCAAGTAAAACGATAAAAAATTTTACTGCACAGGCTTTTTGCCAGAAAAACTGGGCGTCCGCCAGCGTTCGAACGCGCGCTCGCTAGCAGACGACGCACTTGACAACGACAGCAAAATTGAGGACGTCACGTTGCATAACCCATGCCTCAAATATTTATACGTAGCAAAAAGGTGTCAATATAAATTTGATGTGGAAATAAAGCACTTCTATAAGAGCGTACGCGCGCATTCGGTCTCAGGGCCCACAGTGAAATTACGTTGAATATGCCGCGAAGCGCGCCTCAGCCTCAATCCACTTCGCTCGTAGCGCCCTCGCAACATTTTTCCACATGCAGCGCCTCAGCGAAAGTACGCCGTTCGGTCCACTGAACCATAGTATAATTTCTCGTCTCTTCGTGTTTTGGAGTTTTGGGTTCGGCGCTTTCTGCTGCCAGTTCACGCCTAAATAGCTGGGCTGACAGCTGTCGAGTACGTGTTCCGTGCCGGCTGCTATACATCAAACTATTATGTGGGCTTGCACAACAGCTCAACTGTACGTACGCATGTGGTGGCGCGTCATTTCCACCCGTGGTCCTTCAATGTTTGTCGAGGGTTCTTCAAAGCCCATTGCTTGGTTTTCCCGCAAATCACCGCGTTATTCATTTACTTTACGAAGAAATCCGCAAGTCGCTTTAAACGAGAAACGCGACTGTCCGAGTATGCGTGTACAGTGCGCGTCACCCTTGCGTAGAGCACAGGTACGGCGGCCGCCGGGACGCTCCGGAGGCAGCCAGCGATGTCCACAGGTAGCTGCTGGGCTCGAAGTAGGTCTCCGGGCGCGCTGCGGCCGACGCATCAAATATCGGGCCCAGGCACTACCATTCGACGTTGCTGGATGACTGCAGAGCGCGCCGGCGGTTGCCATTCGCGCGCAACGAAATATTCTGCTCCGGTATCACCAAGCAACGCCAAGTTGTGGGCTAGCATCAGGAGCAATTAGGAGTGCATAAAGCAGTGCTGGAAATCCAATGTTCCCCATGCTCTCTGAGCGTGCTTTGTCCCTCATTGCGCTGCCTCTTTCGGACGCAACTGTCGAAAGCGTGTTGTTCATTAGAGAAGGACACGGGAGAGCGACACGTACTACACAGCGCTCTCTCGAATCCTTTTTTTCGCTGTGTCCTTTTGCAATGAATCGCCAACAAGGCCAAGCTTCCACGCGAAGTCGTGTTGTTCAGCCAGGTTTCGTTGGCAAAGAGTGATGTGAGAAACCGCATGTCGAATGAGACACCGCATTAAGTTTGGTCTGGCAGGCGGAGTAGGGGGCTGCTGCGAAGATTTTCAGCCAGATGAACAGTTTGTGTCGCGTTTCAACTCGGCAGTTCTATATGGTTCAAGCGGCAGCAGGAGCTAACTTAAGTGGGGATAGATTGTATATTTAATCCATTTGTGTAAATCCACACTGTAAGCACCAACTAGAATTCTATGCAATGTTTTCTGTTTGTTCTTCGTTTTAGTCAAGCAGCTTTGTATTACGTAAAAATTGTGATTGTTTCATGATTAATTTTTAATGTTGCATATTATTACAGTGATAAGCTCTGTAAATATATGAAAAGGATGTTTGTCCACAGTGAAGATGGCAAAGCAAACTCGCCAAAGGTCGGTGAATGACTGCCTTGCCAGCGTCAGGATGAGAACTCTTAGTTTTCCATACCATACTCCTGCGGCAATTTTTCCTTTTAAGCTATGTGTGTACAAGTTATTGCGATTATGGGTTACTTGTTATATGCACATTCTTATATGCACAATTACATGCTTTGTGACCATTGTAAATCCTCTTTGTTTGTCTTACTATTCATTACATTGTACGTTGCTCACGCATATTTTCGAGCTGTCATGTAAAGAAAGAACTGCATTTGATTAACATAATAGCTGTTTGTGGTACTGTTACGTCCATATTATTTTTGCCTGCATCGCTGTGTTGGTTGGGCAAAGAGTTCTTGCCAGTTTGCAAAGGTATTTATAGTGTTCTACTGACTTTCTATTCTGATGTATAGTGCTTGAATTTGTTCGATAAAGGGGTTCATGACATCCGTGCGAGACAAATAAAATAGATTTTGTGTGTTCCTTAGTGGAATTAACCTTTCTTTATTTTTTTTAAATCGCACTCAAAGTACGATACACAGCCCTCCTTGGAAATTTGGCAACATACGCATTCGTGCCTGCATTCACAGAAATTTATGTACATGTTTTTCACATTGCACGAATCTTACCAGAGAATCCCTGTTTAAATGTTGCGGTGTTCAACTCTTTCCGACACTAATACCACCTGGATTATTGCCAGTGCCATAATCGAGGTGGCAATTAAAACTGTAAACTTTAATTCACCTCTTCTGTTATGGGCCAGCAAGTCGTTCTGTTTGTTTCCATTCAAAGGTGAATTGCAGTCACAACTGCTGCCTCTTCACACAAGGAAAATGTGAGAAGGTTTCAAGTTTTTTCCCAAGTTCAGTGTGTCTCCAAGCAGCAGTGTCTGCTAACTCTGCATCGAGCTGCTTCTGAGTAAATTGAGAGAGAAGGTGAGAGAGTGAGAGTGGGAGGGAAATAAAATGTTTATTTTATAAGTCAAACCTATAAAAAAGGCATCCCTATTTTAATGCCTTGAGTTCGGGCTGCTTCTTGAGCACTCGATCGTGACTAGCCGAACCATGATCCTCGAGGTTGGAGCTGGCAATATTTCGCCCGACTCATACAGGAAAGTGTCTCAGGTAAAGCGAGGCTTGAACTAAAGACAGCTCAGAACACAGCTCAGTAAATAATGTCATGAGTAAATCGAAAAAGAAATTATTTGGTTCATTGTAACACTAAGTGGTGCCTAAACCCATGTCTGAGTGGCAGCTTTCACTAGAATTCTTTACGCGTATCTTGAGGCCAATGTTGCATTAGTTGCATGAGTCGGAAGTAATTTTAGAGCTTGAAAAATATGTGGAGAAGATTTGGACACCATCTAAAAGACACCTGCGGAGCATCATCAAATGCTTTGGCTATCTTTTGGGGTACTTTTTGCTCACGAAAAATTAGAGTTTGGCTATTTTTAGGCTGCATTTCGAGATAAATTTGGCCATTTCTTGTTGGGACCATTTGGTAACCCTGCTTTCAGATGTAACAATACATTTACTTGACTTAAAGCTTGTTAGCATCACATATGTGTGAGCTGTAGAGTTGTGTCATGCTTTGTGTAAGTGGTGAGTGAGCAAGTAAGCAAACTCACTTCCCTGCTGCTGTCGCTTGGGAGCACCTTCAAAGGTAAACATAGATGAGCGCACAAATCGGCTCATTATACCTATGTCCGCTGCTTTCTTTGTTCATGTTGGTAACAGCACTTTTGTACACAGAAGGAAAGGAGCGGGGGAAGAGGAGGACTTTGCTTTTGGTCTAGTGGCCTCACCCCATCCAGTGCTTTAATGCCAAGTTTTTTAAATAGACTCCTTGTAACAATATGTCATGTTCGTAACTTTGCATCCGTGATCACGATTGTAATAACACGGATATGGTAGATTACACAGGTAGTGTGTCTCCTTAGTTTTTGTCTGTGCTGTTTTTAGAATATTGGTTACGAACTACCCGGACAAACTCTACACACCTGACATTTGCAGCTAAAAGAACTTTTTTTCTGGTTGCGTGAGGAGCATATGTTTCACTGTGTGGCAATTTTGTAGTGAAGTGCTCTAGGCCCATATCCCTGGATTTGTGTATCGTCATTTGTCTAATTTGTTTTACTGTGCTACTGCTGTCTTTACAGTTTGTGCTGACGTTAGTTGTGCCCATCAAGATCTAGCCTATCTCTGCATTGTTGACAACAATTAGGTGGAAGTGCTGATTGCTGCTGGTTGCCTTAGTCCAGGATCTGGTATGTATATCCATTTGCTCGAGGCATGCAGTTGATTCTAAAGCTTGAGATATTCCAGTAAATGAAGATTGAATTAAAGGTCGTTTGAGTGATGCATGAGTCCATATCACTGTTGTGCTATAGGGGTGGCAAGGCACCTTCAGATTTAGGCGAGTAAGGCTGGCCAGTTATCTCTTGGAAGTTCCCACAATGCATTAAATGCCGATATAAAATTGTCTAGGCCAAAACACTTATAGTACTGTGTTGCACTTGATCCCTGATGCCATCACAGAAGACATAGTAGAAGAATCCAGGAAATTTGTTTCCAGGTGTCCCGAGAGAATAAATCATAAAAAATAATCATGTTGCGAGCTACGACTGATTGTGCTCAGCTGTGAGCAATTTCCCTGTGGGACTACTGTTGCTTTCCAACATCTTTTGTGTCAGGTTCACTATAAATCTGTGTCTATATGTACAATCGCGGTCAAAAATACCCGGCTGTGGGGCCACACCACGGCGCTGCTATCTCCATCAGGCACCTGGTTTGAGGGTGCACTGAGTGATGCCAATCTTCACCCTCACTCTCGTGTGGCCAAGTCACATACTTGATAAATTTCAAGTGCGGCGTTCGGCTGTTTCGCAGGTGACGGTCAGTTAGAGCATTCATCAGTGCATGCTTGCCTTGCTCCCCTCGCCAGCTCGCATCTTTTGCATACGCACACTGGCTCCGCCAAGCGCGAGTGCGGCCGTTCAGCTAAGCACACGGAACGTATGCCTGGTGGTGTCCAAATGATTTGGTTTTACGCTTCATGCTCATGGGTGCCTTGCGCCCGCGTGTGCCACGGCACACTTACATGCAGGTTCTCAACGCAAAATGCCATGGCAAGGCATTGGTGCATAGCAGTAGCAAGCAAAGAGCCGCCACTACATTAGTGTCAATGCCTATTCTGACTAATGTTCCATTCTCGTTTAAGGCAAAAGAGCTACTAGGCTCACATTGCAGAAACCATCCGAACCTGTCAGCTTTTCCCGGTAGCCATCTGCCACTGCTGTGCCAAAAACTACAGCAGCACGGCAAATGAAGCAAAATGGAAGTGCTTTCCTGTGCACTGACCATCAGCAGTGAAACAGCTCTGCTCCGCAGCTGCTCCTGCGCCTACGTATCTCCACGTACGCTCCACGTATCTTTGACCACGATTGTACAATGCATTTGCTGCACCATGAGCGATGCCTGTGAACGGTGGTGAAACTGTTAGTATAGATTAGGTCTCAAATGCAGGAAATGCCAGTAGGCCGAAACAATCACATACATTTTTTTCAACATCAGAAATAGCTCTGGAGGCCCGCAGGTATGCTTAAATGTCTCAGTGTTTGTCTGAGTGGTGATTGGAAACTGTTAGCCCTATTGTTCTTATGGTCATATATTATTGCAACTTTGACACTTGCTCTGGGCTTTATGTGTAACAGTGTGGTGTACGCTGCATTTCATTCTTGCATGGATGTGTGGCTGCGATGAAATCTTCTGAAGGGAATATCTTTCCTTGGCTCTTTTGACTGTTCTTGCTGTTAGTTGATGGTCTGTAATGGCTGGTGGTCAGACTTGGCAAACAAGACATTCGTTCACTCCTTTTCATTCTTTCATTCGATTGTTCTTTTGCTCATTCACCCGCTCGTTCGTTTGGGCTATTCGCTTACATTGACAATCATCGTGTATGGTCTCCGCACATTTTTTCTTCACTCAAGTTCACACTCTAATTGGCTGAACAAGGTGCCAGCAATCTTACCAACAAGAGCTTAGGGCCTGCACTCTTGCTAACGTTGCATATCTTTGATAAAGTTTTGTCTCACCTCCGTTATTACAGCAACTCATTTCTTGACGAGTTGTACACCATTTTTCATAACCTACAAGCAGGTTGAGCATTATCATTCCTTGCATCGCATATCACATTGTGGCAGATGTGTTGAACATAAATTATAGGGTTGTATGTGTAAAAAATACAAGCAGAGTATGAGGCACGCCGTAGTGGCAGACTATGGATTAGGTTTGACTCCCTGTTCTTTGAAGGGTCCCTGAAACAGTTTGGGACCCGCTGTGGTTGCTTACTGGCTATGGTGTTGAGCTGCTAAGCACGAGGTCGCTGGATTGACTCCCAGTGACAGCAGCCGCATTTCGATGGGTTCTTTAATGTGCACCTAAATCTAATAAGACCACGAGTGTTTTCACATTTCGATGGAATCGAAATGTGAAAAGCACCCATGTTCTTAGATTTAGGTGCACATTAAAGAACTGCAGGTGTTCCAAATTTCCGAAGTCCCCCACTACAGCGTGCCTCGCAATCATATTGTGGTTTTCGTACATAAAGACACGTAGTTAAATGTTCTTTTTTGAAATGGTTCGAACAAGTTTTGTAGATGCCTAGGGTACAGCTACAGTAAAACAGTCGCATCACAATATGTGTGAAGCGTCTCATATCAAGAGAGCTACAGAAAATTACAAGTTACCCTCCTTCATAGCCATACGTTTTCTCATGAACTCGCAGAGTAATTAGGGTTAAGCTCCACTTTCACTGGCTCTGTGTTATGATGGGATGTTATGTCGTCTACTTCTGGTTGTCTTGGAACCAGTGCATGAAGTTCCTGCAACTTCGCAGTCGATCCCAAGCGCGATCTATTGAAGCAGTGTGCGTTGTGAGCGTTGTGTAGCAGCACTGAGTGTGTCCGGCATTCTGGTAACCGCAGGCGAGCTGGGCACTTTGATGGATGGTTGTAGATGTAAAGCTCCTCCCCATATTTCTATTGCTGTGATGAAGGAGCTTCAGTGTAGACATTTGTGAGCGGCCTTGTCGGTCTGCATGGTCCAGCCACCTCTTGGCGCAGAGCTTAACCAGCCAAGAGCTAATATTGCTGCAACCAAGTGTAAAAAAATTTAAACATTTAGAAAAACATGTTCACGATTACGTTCCTACCAAAAATTTATGCCTGCAGCAAAATACAATGCACTTAGTTACTGCTATAGTAGTTCTGTGCTTGAGTGCTGTCCCACCAAGTGGCTGCATCGTGCAGGCTGT
Organism: Dermacentor variabilis; assembly: GCF_050947875.1. NCBI lineage: Eukaryota > Metazoa > Arthropoda > Arachnida > Ixodida > Ixodidae > Dermacentor > Dermacentor variabilis. Next base: position 104,829,410 of record NC_134575.1, read on the forward strand.
TCACATTGGCCCCTCCACTCATCCCGTAAGGTGTCCAAGCATAGTTCGCTTGCACTTGCGTTTAACCGAATACGTCACGTGAAACACTGTTGTGGTATATGGTAAACATTCAGCGTGAAGTGATGGCTGCAAACACGCAGGTGCTGGTGTCGATCGGATACTATCAACCAGCGTTGTAGCCGCTCTGCTCGCATGTTTGCTCCACAGAGGGACACAATGTCGCAGCTTGACATGTTGCCAATGGCTACATTTGTAGCCCACAACGCAAGGGCGAACCATATTGCTTGTGAAAAGGCAGATCGAGACCAGCGCCAACCGCGCAGCTCGCGTCATAACGGAGCATGTTCTAACATAAGCAGACATTTACTGTAGGCTGGCAGTGCTTGAGTGTGGTGATAAGTTGGTCCTTGTTTCAGCTGCTTGCTTTTTTTTATGGAAACAAATTAAAATTTCAACTATTACAAACAACATTTGTTCACCATAAAGTTGGAAAAATTATCAATGACGCACCCTGGGCAGCCAATCGGATAACTCGCCCTACTGGCGTCATATAGTCACCTCACATCATTTGGTCAGGGGTGGCTTAAATCTCAGGGCCTGACTGGTGTTCTGTGATCGGTAGCGATGTACATTTTTAAAACCTTATAATAAATTACATACTTTTTGTCACTTAATGATCAGAAGGGTCAACTCTTAACAACCTAGCACATTTCTAAAAAAGAATCAAAATCGTTTCAGTATCCCTTTAGAATGCAGTTATATCTAAATGCACAAGTGTTCTTGCATTTCACTCCCATTGAAATATGGCTGCTGCAGTCGGTATTGAACCTGCAACCTTGAGCGATACTATAGCCACAAAGCCACCACTGCGAGCACAGAAGGGTTGATTTCACATGCTTCTGCTTCTATTGTATTGCCTAGACCCTACCGTGATAACGCTTATAACGGTGATAACACCTATAAATAAAGCTAGGAAGAAATTACATCAATGGAAACCATAAACATACTGTCATGTCCTAATAAAATGCAAAAATGAAAGTGTGTCATTTCTTTCACATTAGAATACTTCTAATTGCTTCAAAGAAAAATTTTGGGATGAAGCAGGTGCCCACTTTACGTTGTGCCTCCAGTGCTTGTCATGAGCATGCAAACAACTGCCTGCTCAACGTGTAGCCAGATGCACCACTGCGGCGACACAATGTTGCCGACAGCGTCACTCCAGCTCCGGCGGTACAGTCGCGAGTGCCACCACGCGGTGCCCACTCGCAATGCATGGCGACATACCCACAATGGCAAAGCAAGCTACGTCCCAGTTTCTTTAGAAGAGGCATTGGTCAGTGCTATATGAACACTGAGGCAGACACAAGTGAATCGCATGCTGGAACACGCTAGAAAATAACTTTGGGCAAGCAATGTAATGTGTAGGGCAGGTAACTGACGGCCTATCTGGGTAACGGAATCGGTACCAGTCCAATTGACATGCAATTGTAGACAGCAGACATGTAGTGTGAGAAAATAGAAAACCTGCAAGCACAGGATTGTATCAGCTGGCATGAGACATGGGGTGACTGGAGATCCTATAGTCTACATTAAATAGGCTGATGGTGGTGACCTCAGGATTCTACAATCACTTTTCATTAGTTGTACTGCACCAATAGCTTTACAATATATCAGATGAAGTGTCTGAGATATGTTCTACTGTCGTAAGCCTTCCACGAAAAAGAGGTTTCCCTGCTTTTGAGTATTCAATGTGGATTGTCCTTTGTAGTCCTTTAGGAATACCGAACCGAAGGGGTTGTTTTGTGTTCCTTGGCTATGCGTTGTAAGGTGTCCCTTTATTTATTCTACTGCTGTATTTATGTTGTGTTTTTGATGCTGTAACAAGACTGCAATCACCCAAATGATTTTCTGCAGGCTTCACAAATGCGATGAGCCTAGCTGAAATCATCGCGGCCAAAACGGCATGCCACAGCACTTCCAATGTTGCCGGTCAGGTCGAGGTTGGCATGCAGTACAGCTTGCCTCTGGCTGACAAGTCTGTCGGGTGCTCGTTGAAAGTAGGGAGCGAGTCTAGGAGCGTGCAGACTACGGAGGCTGTGGATCAGCTAAGCTCCACCTCAGGTGGGCAGTGACCACCACTTCTCCTATATTCGCTTATGTGTGTGAGCATTGTAAATGGCTAAGTCGGCCTAGCTTGGTACGACTTGCTAAAGTGTGTACGACGTTGCTGCCGAGGACAAATGAGAAGGTTTATGATTCTTGTCTGCATACAGATTGGGGCAAAATGCAAAAATAATGCTCTACTGAGCACATGAAGCACCTTAGATGGCAGGGCTTTATCCAGAGATCTCTTGTCCTGGTTTTGTTGTAGCCCTTACATAACTATACGATAACGTTGCACCCAATTAGTCTCTTAGTTATGTCTAGATTGTTGTATTAGTGTAAGAACATTAATGTAGATCAATGCAGAATGTAAGTTGACCCTTGGGTTTGAGGTGAATAAAATTGAAACAAAATTCTGTAATGCAGTCAACTGTAGAACATATCTTGTTTTATCAATACGCTCATTCATTGAGGGAGGTGAAAACCATATGGGAACTGTCAGGCTTCTTCTTCTGGCACAACTTTGAGTCATGACATCCCATAGCACATCATCGGTGATGACTAAGCAGGACTAGGCATGTGCAGCGCTGTCATCAGGCAATGAGCAACATGCACTGGGCACTTGAGGTGCACACACTAGCAATCGCTAGAGTCCACCTGTAGGCGTCTCGAGGCGACCGTTGGCGATATGTTCGTTTTGGTCCTCTCCCATTGATAGCAGCTTCAGGTTTCTTGTGCCATGTCTGCAGGCTGCAGTGGCTGATGGGACCCCTTCTGTACCACCAGTTTGTCCCAGTGGAGAGGTATTCGTCCTCAGCACTCTTGTTACTATGTGCTACAAGCTCACCCACCTTTGCTGGTGCGAAAAGTGAAGCCTTTTCTCTTTAAGAATTGAGACACTAGTGAGCACTTCAATTGCTTTTGCATTAAATTGAATCTGCTGTCATCAGGAGAGATTGTGCACGGTGCTCACAAAAGAATTCCGCCAAAATGTCTTTAAGTTCACTGTCAACAGGGTAGCGATTACACAACAAAGCTTATTGTGAAAATCGAGAGTTGCTCTGTTTTGCTTTCTATTCATAGAAACCAAGCAACACACTGCCACAATCTTGCTTTGCGCTTCCACCCATCTTACCACATTGTTTTCAAGTGCAGTTACAAAGTGAAGCCCTGACATGTTATTTTGCACCCCTAGCAGTATTAAGACGTGTTTGGACAAAGCTTACAAAATTGGCGTGTTTGCCACAGTAATGAAAAGATGATGACGCTTTCTCCAATTTACCAACTTGAAAGAAGCAAACTTTATTTTGTTTCACAGTATACTACATGGCAAACACAGGAAAGTTGTGTAAGTTATATTGCGACACATCATCGAGGCTCAACTTCTCCTTGGTAATTCAGGTGCAAATGGTTGCAGCATAAAATTAGCAAAATGGTTTACAATATGTTTACTGGTACAAAGTAGAATATTTTTGGACACCCGATTTTAAGGGCCTGCCCGAATATTTCGGCCCTGCCATTGTACAGTCACATGCTCCATATATTTATGTATAACAATGACCAAAATTTTTCATGTTTCAAACAGTTCCCGTTCGATCTTTAAAAAAATTTTCTCACAGTCGCAAGTCAAAAGGTACCGCACAGGAAAATAACATCGCCGTCAGTTCGTTTTTCTGCAGTCTCACACCAGCGTTGCGTACATCTTGCCTGCCAATTCAGAGCTTCCATTTCCAGTACAGTCTCAATAGCAGGCACCGCTTGCTGCACTCTCCCACGAGCCTTTTTGCTGTCATTGTGGTCAGCACACGTCAGTTGCATATGGTCAGTGGTACTGTTTGGATCATCTCTCGTTTGCATTGTGGTTTTCTTCAGCTGCATACCGCAATGCTAGGCTTAGCAGTTTCAACAACCAATTTTCTTCAATGGTTTCATTGTCAGCTGCTACCAGTGGTACCAACACTGCCTTCATCGTCTGTCTCCAAGTCGACGAAAGCTTCAAAGCGAGGAAATTGTAGCAGATTGACAGTGCAAAAAGCAGGCCACCATTATCAGAAAAGTGTAAAGTGACCTGTCACAATTGGCCGTCGGAAAAGAATTAGCAATCTCAAAGCAGACAATATCAGACTACATAAACAACCACGTGAAGATTTTGGAAGCTGTCGAGAAATCTTCTGGATCCCGACAGAAGAATGTTAGCCAAGGTGCCCACGCAAAACATGAAGCTATTGTGATGTGGCTGAAAGCTATGATTGCTTTGCATGTGCCGGTGTCTGGCGATGCTTTAAATTAAAAGGCAGAAACTGCGGCGCTTCAGATGTACAGGCGCTGACAAAAGTGGTATACTCCATGCAGCGGGAGCCGGAGCAACAGCAAACTGCATCGCAACGCCATCTACAGGCAGAATCTGGGATCGAGACAGCCAATGGGTGCCCTTTATTATCTGCAGGCATTGACCATTGGCTGTCTCGATCCCAGATGCTGCCTGTAGATGGCGTTGCGATGCAGTTTGCCGTTGCTCCGGCTCCCGCTGCGTGGAGTTTACCACTTTTGTCGGCGCCTGTACATTAGGGGTTTTCAACTGAGTGATGGCTGGGTCCGAAATGTGAAAGGACCCCTCACCAGGTGTGGCTATTTTGACCTGACAAGCGCCGTGCATACACTGCACATTAATGATTGTGTCTGCTAGGTATTACAATTCTACGTACCACCGAAAGAACTGAAATTTCAAACCAAACGCTGTTTGCCCTTTTTCTTGTGGGTGCTGTGCTCCCAGCCAGAGAGTCGATATATATCGCACAAGTGCGCCCATGTACATCGCACTGCTGTGACATCGCTCGTAGTGACACGTGACTTCGAGAATTATTCAAGACAATATCTGTCATTTGTGTAATCTGTTGCCTCAGTAGACAAATGATAGTCTAGAGAAACAATAAAACGCACACACCGAATGCCTGCATTTTTGTTTTACTTCACACAGCAGCAAGAGAGATGTACTTCTGTTTCGTTTGCTTGTTCCCATGTCGTGCGGTTGCACACGCAGACAATGAAAGTAGGTAATTTTCTCTTGTGTTCCAGCATCCAAACTTCTGAGCCACTTGTGCCTGCCTTAGTGTTTGCTTAGCACTGACTTATACCGCTAGTCAGGTGTTCTCGTGCACAGCGAGCAAAATTATGTGCTGCATGAAACGAGACAAGCGCAACAGCTCGCACGATGCTGTCAGTGGAAGTGTGGTGCGCAGCAAAAAAGAGAGGGAAAAAACATGAAGGCGGGGCTTGTGATGTATGCGTCACGCGATGCTCGAGCTCCAGTATGGGAGAACACAGGGAAGGAATTTCGCTTGCGGAGGCTATAAGGGGCAAGCAGAGAGAGTGTCTCTTGGCAGTGGCCCTCGCCTCCTGAAATCATGGGTTTGCGGCACTGAAATGTTTCTGCCTCAGTTATTAATGGACCAATTTGAATAATTATTGTGCCAGAACACTCCCTAGGCGGCAAGTAACAACTTCCAGCCTATAACCGAAATTTGCTGTGTGGCCTGGTGAGGGGCCCTTTAAGATGAGAAAGAACTTCGGCTTTAAGAAGATGCGTGGTGAAAGTGCCGCTGGTGGACGAGTCTGCTGTTGAAAGTTATCGTTGTAGTAGGTTATAGTCATTGTTCCAGCAGTTGGTCTTAGAAGGCACATTTACTGTATTTACTCAATTCTAACATGCCCTCGAACATGGCACACAGCCATGTTTCGTGACCTAAAAAAAAGAAAGGGGGAAAGGAAATCGCCCTTGATTGTAATGTGCACCCATTTTCCATGACCTAAAAAGGGAAATTCTCGACAGTACCGCACACCTCATTGTTTCACGTAGAAATACAACTTTCTCTCATTTGGAAAAACAAAGGCTTACTCGCAATGCACTAAAGTTATGATAAATAAAAGAAAGTCACAGTTTTGCTCAAAAAGCGACACATAGATTGCGATAGCAAATTATTAGACAGCTATGCATAAAGTAAGGATAGTAGTTTTATCGGCCGTTTGAACTTTTTACCATTCGCTTACTAACTAAATTAACAAGCATGATGTCACGCACGCACAAGCAAATATGAACACGTCTCACACGATGACTGTGGGAACTGTTTATCAAAACGCTGGAGCGAGAAAGTGCAGTAGCAGGAGCAAGCGAATTGACCTTTGTGTGACCTCTCGCTTTAACACGAACTAAGCGGTGAGAACACAGCGCGGGGTGCCTAGATGCGTAGGACCTTCATCGCATATCACTTTCAAGATAGGGGCTGCGTGACCATGCCATATGCAGCCGCCAACGGAGTGGAACGCCTCTCCCGTTTGCGCCTGTCCTGCATGCAGGTTTTCGTAGCTCGAAGCGCCCTTGATGCGGCCCGATTTCCATTCGTCTTTGCACACGTGATCACTTTCCTTTTAATTGAGGCATCATGTTGAACTTGGCGTGTCTTCGTAGTCTGCACTTCCATGCTGATAAAGCAAACGCAAAAAACGGGAAGATAGATGGTGGTCTAACACAAGCACATGTACTACAGCACATGAAGGAAGGTACGGCAGCTAGGCTTGAAGGGCATACGAGGTGGCCACCTTGTAATGCCGACGGCAATATGGTAATGCAGGTTTAGGGTCTTACCCTATTCTAATGCGTACGCAATTTTCGGACCCGATTTATTGGAAAAAAGTGCGCGTTAGATTCAAGTAAATATGGTAACTGCGACAAAACCGGGCTATATTATAAGTTTACAAGCTGTTTTATAACAAACTCTTGCATTCACTGGGAACCCTTGCCATGGTGGCGAGCACTGCAAGGGACAGCTGACCGTCCTCGTCGGTTGCAACATCCTGGGAACTGAAAAGCTTCCAATGCTCATAAGTAAATAGAAAAATCGGAGATGCTTAAGGAGAGTGGATGTTCAAGTGCTGTACGAAGCCAACAAGAAGGTGTGGATAAACAACTTCCTTTCAGAGAATGCATTCGGAAGCAAGGAAGGATGTTGGAGTGGCAAGGACCCAAAGTTCTGATGATAACGGGCAACTGCATTGCTCATGGCCATGTTAAAGACGTCTGAAATATGCCGGTGGAATTCTAGCCGCCAAACACATCACTCCTACAGCCAATGGACCAAGGGATTGTCCGAACTTCAAGCAGCTCTATCGGCCACGCATGCCTAGTTGCACAGTGCTATGCGTGGACAGTGGCAAGAGCTACAATGTTGACTTGATCGCAGCAGTCAGTATGCTTTCAGATGCATGGAGACCGTGGCCGAGAACGCAATCCAGAGCCACATGGGTTTCACGATCCAACATGAAATGCTGTAATCATGCATTGATTGCAACTCTATAGAACCTGATTAGGCCCATTCATCTGCTGACCTCATCATTCATTTGCGTACAGAAATGATGCTGGAGCACTTCACCAACGTTGGTGAGGTCTAGTTCTGTGCTTAAATTATCCATGACAAAATAGTTGTCAGGTGCTCTAAGATGAATCGGGCTTTGGCAGTGAGAAGCCAGTGTCTGTGCTTCCAACTCTGAGCTAACGCAAACCTGCAAGGTGCTTTCAGCTGTTTACAGTGAGAATGTCAGCTTCGTTGATGTGCAAGCTGATCTATAGGTATGACAACGTAGCACCTCGCTGAAACATATTGACGAGTTTTTAAGCCACTCGGTAAATACAGTGAAATTTTTTGTGTGAATTCGTTTTTTCGGAATGCCTGACTTTTCGGAGGCAGTCTCAAATTAGTCAGCGATTGTAAACGAATACAAAAATAAAATGTAACAAAGCTGCAATACATTTCAGCAGTGAAAATATTTACAGTGGAATCTCTATATGAACCTCTCGGGATGGTGCAAAAATTCATATCGTCCGGAAAAAAAAAAATAATTGGGGAAATCATCATGAAGGGATGTACAACGAAGTGGTTGACTTCTCAAAATTTCGCATTTTCAAAATATTTTTTTTTCTACAGTAATAAAGAACTCCATGGTCCTCGTCTTGATAGGATGGGTGCTTTGTCTGTCGGTGGGCTGGCTTGATCCAATCAAAGGGAGCCTTGTGCCAGAATTTCGCCGCACAAATCGCATTGCAGCTTGCCTTGCCGCTGATTTTCATAGACCAGGACTTTGCACCCTCGAACTTTTGTACCCTTGTAACTAACTTACATTACGCCAGATGCTAGTGTTACAAGATAGTCAACATGGACTTTGTCAACTCTATCGAGAGAAAGGTTTCCTGGTATGTGTCAAGTGCCATATATGTAATAGCAGAGATGATATGGCTTCCTCTTTGATTAATTAGCATGGGGGAAAGTACCACTTTGCTTAGCCCTGCGAAAAGCGTGATGCACCGCACACTGTCCTCTTAAATTTGATTTGCGTGCAAGGACTTTTTGGGCCCTAAAGTGCTTTTGTTAACCCCTATTTAAAACTTTTCTGTCTTTTAACACGTATTGCCATTGGTTCAAACTTAAAATCCTGCCGTGCTCAGAGAACTTCTGGACAGCTAGTACCATTCAGTGCCCAAAAGAGGAACTATTTTTGTAGTTTCGCTCTTGTTTCTTTTTTTTTCACCGTGGCAAGAAAGGATCATGACACCTGATCATTTGGTGGCTAGCATGCCAATTTTAAATGCTAGTCAAATATCAATGAAACACAGAGAGATGGTATGATGTGTTGTTTCTTTATTACAAGGTTGGAGTGATAAACTTTGTGTAATAGGAAAAGGCAAGCACATTTGAGGCACTATGAAATCTGGAAGATTCAGTTTCTTTTCATGCATGTTACACTAGAATATCAGAAATAGTAAAATAAAATAAAGCCAAGTGCTCGATATTGAATCTCTTAAGTGCAAGGGTCTGTGATGTTCAATTCTTATCCCAAATGGCAAATACATATTCTACAGGCTTTCCCGCTCAATTTAATCCAAGCACCAGTCAATTTAATCCGAGTGCCAATTCAATACAAGCACCATTGCCAAACACTAGCCAAAATAATCCAATTGCAAGTGAATTTAATCCAAGCACAACGTAATACAAGAACCTTTAGATTTGAAGGGAACTAAAACGTTGTGAAAATATTTGGGGTTAATACCTTTAAAATAAAAGGGCCAGGTGAGAGACCAGTAGCTTTTCTTTCACGTGACTAATGACAGCTTTTGGAGTTTTTTTTTTCTCCTTTGTTGTGAGAGTGACATAGCAGTTGACAATTCTAGCAATCAATAGAGAGGAAAAGTCACTGGTGAACATTATTCACTTATTTTACTGTCACAGCGTCAGCTTTCGCTCGTGAATGCAGTCATTGGTATCAATCCAGTTGTAATAAAATAAGCGCATTTTTGTTACCACTGCCAGCTGATAATGGCAAGTCATCAGTGATCGCTAGTGATGCGCTCACTGTGATGTTTTACTTTCATGCAGAATAGCATCATAGATACCAAATGAAGCGTCATTCAGACGGCGATTCAATAACTATAATATAATAACTAGGAGATGCTAAGATTGAGTCACTAGTGATGACAGATCACTTTGTGTACTGTGGCAGTCGCAGCCATCATTCATGCACGTCGTCGATGGCTCAAATGAAAGTGGCAATTAATGATCTTGAATCAGTCAACATTCCTAATCTGTATTACAGAGTCATTAATGGTCACTACTGATAAGCTCCGTTCGGTGTTCTTGTACTTTATGCGTTATAGCTTCATGGATGTCAAATGAAAACTTTTTTAAACAATGATTCAATTATGATAACTAAGAGATGCTAGAACCCCTTCAAATAGGCACAATGAATTTTCCGTTTTATGTATTACAGCTCCGCTTCCATTCTTTACCATGCTGCTGACAATGTACTAGGTAAAAGTAGGAAATCCCTCTATACTTTGGGCTCACAAGAAGCCAGGCTGATCTATACGCTAGGCTTCCGACCGTCAGAGCGCTTTGGTGTCGCACAGCAAAAGTTCAAGGTTATTTTGATTCTTCAGCCTCATAATGTGTGTTAAAGCATTTCGCTGGATCACCGAACATAAGAAGGAGAAGCGAAGCATAGCTGATATTTGTTTGCACAAATTGTGCCAAAGGTGCAAGATAGCGCAAGCAATTCCTTGCAAGGTGCGAGCAGATGATCAAGGGAGTTGCACTCTTCTGTTGGCTGTTGTTGCAATCCTCTGGACATCGTAATTCAGACACTTCTGTATAAAAAAAACAGATGGCAAAAGCTTCCATCTTAAAAGTATCTCGGCGTTTTTGTACAAAAGATAAATTCTTGAACTGGCATTCAAGAGGACAGAATACCATTCCAACTAATACAGACTCTAATATGACTAATACTGCTGTTGCATGGGTCAGGGGCACTGTTGCATGACACTGTTGGGACACTGTTGCATGACAGGCAGATGACCAGCATTGGGCATTGTGTGATTGTTGTGAGTGGTGTACTGGAACTTTTATATAAAGTGAATATTTTGAAAATTGGTGCTATGGTGGAAGGCAACTTGTGAGCATCTGGGCGACTGAGAAAGATGCCTGATCAAGAGATGACCAAGTAAGCTCGCTTTTCTGTTGTGGATCATTTCTGCATCATTGATGCCTACCAACGTGGTGGTGGGTTGAAGCAGCTGGCCAAAACACTGGGAATATATATAGAGACGGTGCGCTCTATTGCTGTGACAGATTGAAAAACAGCCTAGAAACATGGTGGTTCATCAAAAAAGTTTGGCCGAGATGTGGTGGAGACGCTGCATGAAATTATGCAAAAGAATCCATCCATTAGGCTTATGCAAATTAGGATGTGCTTCACAGTGAAGTTTCCCGGTACCAAAATAAGCAAATTGGGGGCTATGGTTATACGGTTCAGTTAGTAACTCAGAGGCAGGTTCACCGTAACCCTCCTGATTTCAAGGAAAAGCGCCGCAAATTTGCTCAATGGCTTCAAAACAAGGGGACTACAGTCAAGCGACACTACATTGACTCAACGAGCTTCAATGTGTGGTGTGCAAGAAGTTTTGGCATAGCAAGACGAGCTGCCCCAGCTATTCATCTTGCAACCAGCACGAAGGGCACAAGTGTAAATGTTTTGGCTTGCCTGTCTGCAAATGGCCTTCTGCATTGGACTTTAGTGGAAAAGATCCACTGGACTGTATTCAGCGAATTTCTCGACAATGTGTCCAGGAAGGTTCGTCATCAAGAACCTGGCGCTGAGGCCCACTGCTGTGCTGAGGAAGGTGTCCTCGGCACTACTGAGCACTCAGTAAGGCGGCTGCTGCTGTACAGCCCATTCTTCAGTCCAATTGAAGAAGCTTTTTCGAAGTTCAAGGCTGGTGTTAAGGCTTTTCTAGTGAGATGTTGAAATGATCTTTTCACGACACCACCGGGCATCTCCCAAGAAACAGCATGACCGGGCACTGTTGGTAGAGGCCGCGGAAGAGTTAATGCTGCACATTTTGCGAGTAGAGTGCGCTGCCTGTGCCAGGCAGAATTACACTTTTATGCAAGCTGCCCTAAAGTGCCATGATACGTAAAAACTGCTCAGCGGTGCATGCAAAAGAAAGTGGATAGTCTTCTAAGAGCTAACAGAGAGTTGATATTATAAAGGTTGGTCTCTCACAGATCAACTGATAGCTTTTATGGTAAGCATTTGTGTTCTAAGGCGTAGCTGTTGCAGCGCGGATCGTCAATTGCTTCATAAGAATCTGAAAGCAGTTATAATGTACTAACCATGGTACTATATGAAGGCTGTAAGACAAAAAAGACGAATTAGCTCGTTTCCCATCGATCTGCTGCAAGCCGATTGATGAAACGCTGCTTCTGCTAGGTTAACATTTTTGTTTCAATTTATTTATTCCAGTCAATTAATGCCTCTTGTGCCACTCTGGCGAAAAAAGGCTTAAAAATTGATAAAGTTGCCTACTAAAACCCTCTCCTCGGCTTCTTTGCAGAAATTTGATTGCATTGAATTTCGATTGCTTTTGAAGTGTATCGTGTTTGGACTAAATTACTGGCACTTTACATAAATTGACTGGCTTTGAGAATTGACGGCTGATTCGGATAAATTCAACGGCACTCGGCATTCTTGTTTGCTGCAATAATTTGTATGGCACCTAAATTGACTGGCACAGGAATCAAAACAAAGGGGCTAACCTTAGTCTGCATGGCTACCACTTCTGCTGCCCATCAAGCGGCGTTATAAAACAGAAGTATGCCTAAGGAGGCCGAGTCACACTAAGTGTGCTTGCTGAAGTGTCGTCTGCTACAAAGAAGGAATGCTCAGGTCCGTGTGCTCTACCCTAAACGTTGTGTTTGAACTACGTTATAAAAAAAAAAGCTCTTTACTTACACATTCAAATGTTAGTTGCCAAAATACTTCCTGTGCAAAACAGCCAGGCGTCTTTTCTATTGAATTGAATTGTAGTATTCTGGCGTTTTACATGCCAGAACCACAATTTGTTTATGAGGCACGCTGTAGCGGTGCACTCCGGAATAATTCGTAACACCAGGGGATATTTAACATGGCCCCAATGCACGAGAGACAGTGGTTGTGCATTTTGCCCCCATCAAAATATCTATTGAAAACTTAACTATATGAGAAAGAAGCAGTAGAGAAAAATTTTTTGTTTTATATACAAAAGGGGTTTAAGGAGAGTAGCTACAGTGAACGCTTGTTTAGCTTTAAATTAGAAAAAATACCTTAGCAAAATGGAAGGTAGTGCTATAGCAAATAGTAGTTGAGTATGATAAGCATGTTACCAATCGTACCAAGTATTTCCAAGTGCTGTAATGTCAGCAGAGGTCAACAAAACAGGCTGATATAATGGCAGAGATTAGACAGACTGCTCTTCGCACTCGAGAGTTTCCTGGAATACACCCGTGACGTGAATATGCATGTTGCATGGTCGGCTGAAGATATTGTTTGGCTTCTGCAATAACCTCGGCATACATGGAACCACTTTATAGACATCAATGATGGCTTCTCTGATGTTGGCTTCCTGCGATTTACAAGAACTCGAACAAACTTTGTGGTTTCTGCATTGCGGTGTTGAATTTCCATTTCTTTTGACACAGAATGTCGAAGCATCATTTCCATTTGAAATTATGGTCCCTCACGTGACGTCCCGGACAATCGTGTTGCTCATGTAGAGAACAACCGCAGTATTGACCATATATTCTTTCTGGAGGATACACGCCATACTTAATTTAATTGCTTCTCAGCTGCTTTGCTGTTGTATGCGGGTGAGGATGCCGACGATTCCCAGATTTTGCTTCTGACAGTGAAGCACTTCCTTATTAGCTACACGGGTCAATCTACGTAGCTTCCCTTGCTTTTGGGTTTTACGTATTTTATGTAGTGTAAATGTGAAGCATCATGTTTGAAGAGGGAAACGGCAGTATGCGGAGTTCTTGCTGTCAGGTAGCCCGAAGCCTTGAAATTTCCTGGTAAGATTAAGGAACGATTAACACCGCACTTACATGGATTAACACAAGATTGACCTTTGGATCATGCAACGAATGTTAGTAAATGTATTAAGCTCTCCCTGAAAGGAATTTACACAAAAACACATCAAAACGAAAGAAATACAAATGTTCTTAGCCTTTATGGTTCATAGTACATTCATAGTGCACTATTCTTATGTGACGCAAAACAAAAGACAAATAGTAGCGCACACGGCTATGCATCGGACAGCATACACGGGACACGGCTATACACGGCTATACACGGGACAGCATCGTGTTTCAGGCTGTAGCAAGCGATCACGTTGGCGCCGAGCAAGACCCCGCGCTCCTCTCTTGTATGACCAATGAAGGGAATCACGGTCACTGACCAAGTCTGAGGAATAATCTGACGTTTCGGAACCGCGTACGGGTTCCTCGTTCACTGAGTTGGACAGGAAATCGTGGTCACTTATATAGCCAGCACGTGACGTAATGAACGTGCATAAACGGCAGGCTTAGTCCCTGGTGTCCGGTTCATAGTAGCTGGCGTCGATTGAATGATTAGAGATTCTAGCAGCCGTCGGGATGACAGGTTCTTTTCTTTGGCAACAACAGTGGCATTGTCCCAATCAATCTTGTGACTATGTTCCTGCGCATGCTCGGCAATGGTGTTCGTCGTGTGACTATTATTTCTTACGTCACGTTTATGTTCCTTGAGGCGTCTGGAGAACTTCGTCGAACCCTTGATTATGTATGACCAATGTAAAATGGCAGTTATTGTTTCGGACACTGTACGGTGTCTTGTTCGATATTTTCAACATAATGTGCACAAAGTCGCAGACATGGTGTCTGTGAACAATTTTTACACTATTCAGTCTGTCCTCTATCCCTCCTTTTTGTTGGCAAAGTGACTGCATGGCTTTATAAATGACGCATGGCAGCTATGAAGATACTGGTCAAGTCTGCACCAAACAGCAAGTCTCGACGTAGGATACTGACAAAAGTGTAGCTGATTAGGCCTATGTTTAAGCTGCTTGCATTGTATAGCCATAACAAAAATTCACTGTTAGCCGACGTGGTGGTGGCCATGCAGCCGGTTGTTGCAGCTAGGTGGCCTCAAGTTTGTTCAAACCAGTAAAGTGCCTCAGTGATTGGTTTTGATATCATGCACCAGTCTGTTTGCCGCAGGTCGAGATTGGGTCTGCGGATGACATGCTGGCAGCTACTATGAAGGCTTTCGCAAAACTGAGCTCGTGCACCAGAGCCTAATCGGACAGGGTTGCAGAGTCAAAGGTCGTGCACATATACCTACATCTTGTGATGGGGTGCGACATGCATCAAGCTGCAAGACAAGCAAAACCGAACTACCTCCTCGGTATCCATCATTGTGGCATTTCAAGCATGTAGTATATCAGTCAAGCGCAGGACAGGGCAAAATTGAGTAAATTTTTCATGCCACTCGTGCTATAAAAGCAGTTTTTTGTGCCCTGAAGACCAGCTCCGTCTCAGTGGTATCATTGTTGCTGTTCCATCTGTATTTTCACTGCTTAGTCGTGCTTCTGATCAACTACCAACTTGCTCAGCTAGTAATTTCAATTGGAGGAATATATATTGTCAATATAGTACAGCCACCCAGTTATTTATTAACATCGTGTCAGCGTCAAATAAGTGGTGTGCCAGTGCTTTGCTTGGAACATCCTGGAAGACCATACGCTTTGACTAGCATGAGCTTCAAGTGCATGGGGTTTTCCTTACGCAGTATGTTTAATCTGCGAGGATACAGTGCTTGCACCATATTAATAAAGAATTGGGTGGCTATGTGCATTCAGCTTAGTTGTTTAGCAGATGAAGTGCTATAATAGAACATTTAGCAGGTGAAATGAATAATGAAGCCAAGGACAGCGTGAGGGTGGCAGAGTTAACTTTTTGTTGAAATGCAGAGTTAACTGTGAATTACTATTGAGTTGGTGCTTATCTCAGTCCTCTTGTATAATAACACAAGATTGGAACAAGTTGGGGAAGAAATACTGGCAGAATTGCGTAATTCATATTTAAAGCATTAATTCAAAAAGTACTAACTTACACAGTGCTTCCTTTTTGCACCGGAGCAGTAAGTTACAGCTCAAAAGCATTCTTTTCTTGCTCCAAACAGCAGATTTTTCTGCTCCAGAAGCATATGTTTCTTCTCGAAATTGCAATTTTTGCTGCTCTGAAAGCTGCTCCAAAAGGCAAAATGCCGCTTCCATCACTGCATACACTTGCCTCCCTTGTTTTTATCCAGCTGTGTTTAGGTTATGTTTTGTTATACCTGTTGAATATTATAGTACTTTGTTCTGTTGGGCGTCCCCAGGGGACGCCCCACTATATATGTTTAAACACCCTTGCTGCAACCGAGGGGTAAATTGGGTGCGGCGTAAAACTAGTGTGTGTGTCGTTCCTTCAAAGCCACCGACGATGCTCAGTGCCTCCCTTCACAAACACTACAATACATTCACCTCTTCGTGTGTTAAATGCATCACGCTTCGTCAAGGGGGCGTTTTTTTTTTGTGCTATTCCTCGTCAGCTCCAGCAATCATTTGCCACTATTTTGGGATGGCAGGGCACTAGGAGCAGAGTGCACTCAAAAAGAAATTGTCGTATTTTAGCACCTATAAGCCGCATCAAACGTAGTAAAAATTTTACAGTAAAGTCAGGATTGGGGTGCAGATTACTGGAATTAATATTTGAAGTGTGGCTCCATGGCAGCACAGCTTGTGCTGCCACAAAGCCACACTTCAAGGCAAGGTTCTCAGCTACTCACACTTTCGGTATCTCCTGGGGTAGCGCACTGTTTTTGCACCCCTCTGTGTTGAAGCTCCTTTCTCCCCTCCTGCATTGTCAGTCATTCTCCTCTTCATGGGTCGCCATTTTGCATTTAGCAGTTTGCGAATATAGCACATGGCGCTGGCAAAGTATAACTTGGATCACGATAAGCTGCACTCAATGGCCCAGCTTCAGTCTCTCAAAACAGTAAAGCAGATTCACTGGTTGAAGATACAGCATGGACAAATCATTTATCCCCAATGGATACTGTTTTTGTAAACTTCTGAGGGTTGTATGCAGTTATTTCTGTGGGTTATACACGCACAATATTTTTTTTCTTTCTTGGCTGTTCTGAAAGAGGATGCGGGTTGTACTTGTTGGCGGGTTATATGGGCAAAATTACGGTATTTCCCGGCCAGCTCCTTGCAATCTCAACTTATGAAAACGTTGCCAAAGTTCAGCATCTGATCAAGAAAAAAGCCACTGATGGAGTCTCGTATGAGACAAATTTCTTGTGTCAGTGAATCATAATACATTTTGCAAGTGCCAAATATGGCCTCCGGACCTCAAGTGCTCATTGAGGATGAGAGAGCAAGCTTGGTCAAAGCATTTTTTAAAGTGTTCTCCGAGGTTCATGCGAATTTGAGATTCGTCATACACACCATATTCTGCCACTTTATGATTTTTTACTTTTCTGTAAAATACTTATATAAGTATTTTATAGGTGCACTTCACAAACACGGTCATGAAGCATTCAAATACAGAAATATTGATGAAATTAAAAATGGCTATCAGGAGTTCTTTGTTTCATCATGCTTGAAGTCACTGTGAAGATCTCCCAAATAATAAAAAAAAGAAAGCTTGTCGCTAAATTTAGCATGTGCATTCTTTTTTGGCATTTCATAATAACTCTTGCCTACTTTCGTTTTATTCTTGCAGCATCAAGACATTCTATTTCTCCGTCAACTGCCAAATGCGACACCTCAAAGCAAGGTTGCCTCCACCAATGTCACCTATGGGACTATGAGGCTGATGAACTGTTTCATCTGGAAGCACCTGCCAGCATCCATACTGGCGAGAGGCCATTTCAGTGTCCTTCATGCCATAGGAGCTTGCCAAACAGACACAAGTTAAGTGTTCACCTGCGCACCCACACAGGCGAGAAGCCATTTGAGTGCCCTTCATGTTCTCGGAGGTTTGCACGACAGGCCTACCTGAAATCCCACCTGCGCACCCACACAGGCGAGAAGCCATTTGAGTGCCCTTCATGCTCTCGGAGGTTCGCACAACAGGGCTACCTGAAATCCCACCTGCGCACCCACACAGGCGAGAAGCCATATCAATGCCCTTCATGCTCTCGGAGCTTCTCACACAAAGGTCACCTAAAAGCCCACCTGCTCATCCACACTGGTGAGAAACCATATGAGTGCCCTTCATGCTCTCGGGGCTTTTCAAACAGATACGACTTAAGCGTTCACCTGCGTGCCCACACAGGCGAGAGACCGTTTGAGTGCCCTTCGTGCCCTCAGAGCTTCTCGCGAAAGGGCCACCTCAAAGACCACCTGCAAACCCACACAGGCGAGAAGCCATTCGAGTGCCCTTCATGCTCTCAGAGCTTCTTACACAAGCGTAACCTGAAAGTCCACCTGCGCACCCACACAGGCGAGAAGCCGTATCAATGCCCTTCATGCCCTCAGGCCTTCTCACACAAGTCTCACCTGAAAGTCCACCTGCGCACCCACACAGGTGAGAAGCCATATCAGTGCCCTTCATGCTCTCAGAGCTTCTCATACAAGGGTCACCTGAAAGTCCACCTGCGCACCCACACAGGTGAGAAACCATATCAGTGCCCTTCATGCTCCCGGAGCTTTTCACAAAAGAGCCACCTTAGGCAACACATGAGGCGAGAAGCCATTTCAGTGCCCTTTATGCCTTCAGAGATTCTCGTTGAAGAATGCCCTGAAGATACACCAGCCCATTCATACAGGTGACCGGTCATATAGTTGCACCGTCTGCTCCAAGTCCTTTATGCAGTCTCATCACTATTGCAGACATAAGAGATCACAGCACCATGATACTGTAGGATAGGTCAACAACCATATTGAACGAGAGTCTGAAGTATAAATCTACAAATGTGTAGCATGTTGCAAACTGTTCTGCTGCATCAAGTAGCCCATGTGTATCCATGTGCTCCTAAGAGGAAGCTTTAGCTCGAGCCTAACTTTGATGCTGCCTATTCAAATACATGTAAAATGCAGTAACGCCTCTCTGAGATAACCACCGAGCCAATTATAATGAAATTTGTTGTACTTGAGAGAAGTTATATTCTAGTGGCTGCTGGAAGCAGAATTTTGATTTAAGTCCTGAATGTAATAACAGGAGTTTACAAAAATTTGAAAAGGTTGGAACGAGACGTTTATAAATTTGTAGCTCTGCACTTCGAATAAATATCATAGTTTTGTAAACTCCATACAGTAGATCATCCAAAGCCGAGAGATTTGATGTATCAGTTTACATTGCAGACTATTCTACAACTATTCTGCAGACTACTTAGACTGCAGACTATTCTACACTCAAATCCCAATAAATTCTGGCACTTTCAGCAAAGACACATTCTAGGCAGATTGAACTAATAGATTCAGTGGCAACCTCATTAACTCTGAGAAACGCGCGTCGACTCTTAACGACTACTTCACCTCAGTTTTCTCCAACACTAATGATGTTCCCGTTAAACTAATACCACCACTTTCAGTAAAATTAATGCTGGACGTCAAGATCAACGTTGATGGGATACATAGCCTCATTAATTCACTAAAACTAATCACCTTAACTTAATGTGTTAATATAAATGCCAAAATAGTTGTTAACACCAGTAACATTTCTAACCAGGTACTACACCTAATATTTACGCGATCCTTATGGACAGAAAACTTGCCCGACGACTGGAAAATGGCTCATGTCGTACCAATCTTTTAAGACTTGCGACCACTCCCGTGCTATAAGTTATCACCCAATTTCTCTGACCAGCATTCCTTTCAAACTACTAGAACATATAATCTCATCCAACCTAATGGTTCACCTGGAATCTATCAACTTCTTTTACCCTCACCAGCACGGCTTCAGAAAACTATTTTCATGCGAGACCCAACTCGCCGAGTTCACCCATGACATTCTGCAATTCATGGACCTTCTCTTGCAGATTGATGCAATTTTCTTGGATTACTCGAAAGCATTTGACCGCATTTCCCACAATCACCTACTTCAATAACTCACATCGGAGTCCCAGACAGCTTGCTTTACTGGCTTGAACACTTAAAACGGCGTGCACAGTTTACCGCTGCAAATAACCATAATTCGTCCCTTAGCAGCGTAACATCGGGTCTGCCACAAGGCGCTGGCTTATTGCCTCTACTTTTCCCCAGCTACATCAATGACTAACCTGCTAATGTTAAGAATAAGTTGCGTCTTTTCGCGGATGATTGTGTCATATATTCCCCTATGAAATGCTCAAATGAGATCACCACACTGCAACATGATCTCGATTTCATCGCAGTATGTTGTGAGAAATGGTTCATGCCGCTTAACCTTAATAAATGCAAAGCTTTGTCATTCACCCACAACCAGACTTAACCAGTCGCACCTACACAATAAATTCAGCTGCTGTCTCATGCCCCATCCTACAAATACCTCGGCCTTCCCATGACATCGACACTGTCATGGTCAACTCATATTGACACCATCTGTTCGAATGCTTCACGTACCCTTGGACATTTAAAATGTAACCTGGAAACCGCATCACCACAAATAAAAAAGCTAGCATATATAACTTTCATACGTCCGCAGTTAGAATATGCATCATCTAGCTGGCACCCTTCCCAATCATATCTTACCTATGGCATAGAAGCAATACAAGATCGCATCGCTCGGTTTGTAACTTCCAGTGACTAGTGAAACCAGCATAGCCGCACTAAAACATACACTTGAACTACCTTCTCTTGCTTCCCGCCGGATCACCTCTTGTCTGTGCTTGCTTCACAGCTTTTATTACCATCTGTACTCCAGGCATTCCCTGTTAAATCCACCATTACGTACATCCACTTGCTTAAGCCTCAATTGTCCCATAGCATACATTATCGCCTGATCATCTGCCATGAACACTTCATTCTTCGCTGACACAATAACCCATTGGAACAACCTCCCAGAAGATATTGCCTCATGCACTGACCAAAAACCATTCCACGAAATGTTAAAAACCACATTGGGGGCCTAATTACCGATCCTACCCACCCTTACTCCAACACAATGTACCTGTTTTTTCACAATTGTTCCTGCCTTGTTTTTTTTATTGTTGTTTCTTTATTGTTCTGTACATTTGTTCCGACATTGTCGCAAGGAAAAAGCCCTCTCTGATGTAATGCCTCTGGGCCTTTAAGGTGAAAATAAATGAAATAAATTAAATGAAATATCTTTCGTTAACCTGTTGCATTGTTTACGAGGGTTCTGCAAAAGTCCTACTCACATATTAGTGATATATTTGAAAGCCTTGTTAATACATCTATTTTGTCAGCTTTAGATGTCCTATTCGATGTATTTTGCAGATATGTGATTTTGTTTTTCATTGCTGTGTTAGGAGTTATAAACTTGCTAATTTTGTTTTCTGAAAAGTTGTAATTTTTAGCAATGTTTATGAAAAGGTCTATGGCCTAAATAAAAAATTCACTACCAACAGCCACTAGATTCCAACTGCTTCTTTTAAATGCAATAAACGTCATCAGATTTGGCGCAGTAGTTGTCCAGAAAAACAATTTCTCCTTTCCCATGTATTTAGATAGAAGCCCTTGAGTTAAGCTTCCGCTTAAAGTGTCCCTGGAACACTTTTTTTTGGGGTCATCATACTTGCTTTAGATCTTTTCTCAACATCTTATGTAACACAGAGCAAAAGGAATTACGAGAACTGACCCACACAAAGCCGTTATAGCTGAGAAAAAATTAAAAATGCAGTTAAACCTTGATATAATGATGTCAGTAAAATCAGCAATTTGCTTTGTTATATGTGACTTTTTATTATTAGAAAAGTATTCAACATTTCTTTCGATCTCAAAAATTCTGTTTGCATGCCTCTACAGAATATATATATTCACTCTAATACTTATTAATACACTACATAAGTGTGAATGATCTGATTTCTGTAACTACTGTGTTGTTGTTGTTTTTTTTCATTTTTTTTTTCGGTAGTGCTGTTGGGAGATATGAACTTGTTCTGTTAGACCTACTGATGTATTGTTGCTTCTAGGTTCTGGTATACATGGTTCGCCCTGCGGGCTCTTGATCTTAGTCTATTTGCACCTTTTGTTTTTTTACAGATAGGTTCTTTTTCAGAGCAATTTATTATTCAGTAAGTTAGCTTTCCACTGTCTGTTTCATCAGAGCACCAAATAAATGCCATTGTTTATTGAGTATTCCTTGTCTGTTCTTGGTATTTTAGTGCTTCAATGGCAGCATGCAATACAGGGATGTTAGAATTTTATTGTATCTGGGGCTGCAAGAGAAGTTAAGTGATGGCAGTTGGAAGTTCATTATTAACACAGAAAGAACTTGCTATAGCTAACATACAGGAGTAATTTGAGTCCTGAGTGAAATGTCAAGTCCACCATGCCTAATTCATTCCTACATTTTATTTCAACTAATTTCTATAAGCAGTAATGTGACATATACCTGTAGAAATATTTTTATAAAATTTACATTTTGAATCGTGCATACAGCTTTGCTGTATAATACATTTGTGTGCAAAAGGCAAGAAGTTGGGCCAATCCTGTTTTTCAACATTTGAAAAGATTCTTTCTGAATTGCAGTTGTGCCAGTCTCCCGTAAGGAATTTCCTCACCAACAAAATTATGTGCACAACATGTTTTTTAAAATAATAAATCCAAGAATTCACTGTTTTGATTAAGGGTGTTTGAATGTTTGATGCTTTAAAGTAGGCACTTTGTAAATAGAAATATTTTCTAATTGCCTTCGAACACTTAAAACATTACCTGTGCACAAGTAAAGCTCAAATGGAAACAAACATATTATAAATGTCACCCCCTTGGGCATAGTATAGACATCAAATATGAGAAAGTGCGTAGTAGAGGCTGTATATGTTTCTCAGGGAGCTAGCCTTTCCTGGCTATACAGGGATTATTTGCACTATCTGAAGAGTCCTTTGTATGCCAGCAATTTCATAATTCACTCCTTGTGCTCCATTTGTGCTTTTAGTAAACAATGCTGCATGCATAATGTGCAATGGAACTACGGGAACTTGCCAATGTTATGAATACCAGGATGTGGTTGTTGTTTTACACATATTTTGATAATAGCTGTTCATTTTTGATAACTGTTTTAAACATATTCCACGTTTGTTTCACTTCTGGCACTATTTGATTCGTATTCCATTCAGTCCGAAAAATTACTTCTATATTGGGCAACAATGTACCTACATCTAATAAATAAGTATGTGAGGCTTTTTTTTGCCAGTTCCTCTCCTAAGGATTACCTCCACATCCACTCAGCCATTTTGGTGACACATATACTTTCAGACTTTGGCATGTTACACCCACGTGAAGAGGCACCTGCACCAACATGTGGCCATTTCAGTGCAGGTTATTCTTTCAAAGCTTCTTTGTAACTTGTGAATTTGGATAGTAATTGTCTATCAACACAGTTAATAATAATAATATTTGGGGTTTTACGTGCCAAAACCACTTTCTGATTATGAGGCACGCTGTAGTGGAGGACTCCGGAAATTTTGACCACCTGGGGTTCTTTAACGTGCACCTAAATCTAAGCACACGGGTGTTACTGCATTTCGCCCCCATCGAAATGCTGCAGCCGTGGCCGGGATTCGATCCCTATCAACACAGTTATGTCATGTAGGTGTCTATGTATTAAAAGTAAAATATGAACTGGGAAAATGCATACGTGTGCAATATGCTGCATGACATTCTGTTATAGAAGCGTATGCTTGGATATGTGTAGCTGCTGAGGTAATTCATAGCATGTTCCAGCATAATGCGACAAGCCATTTCATTCTATTTTAAAAATGCAGTGAAACAATTGGTGAACACTGATACGACGTGACACATGACACTGACAACATCATGATACCAGTGTCAAGTATTGTATCAGTTATGTAGGCACGCGCTGTGAAAAATAAATGTATTATTACTTAACAAGTCCTTTAGTTATATTAAGATATCTGAGGCCAGCTCTGCTGAAGGTTGCAGAGACATTTTTGGTAATCAATTTAGAGCGCATATTTGAGTAGCCATGGCCATGTGAAATTCCTTAACGTAACGGCTCAACACCGAAGTACTTGTTTATTCACTATGCCTTCAAAACGCCCCTGTGTTCAGTAAAGTACTCATTAGCAATAAATTGTGAACGTTACATGGCTCACTAGGACATGTTCTACATATAGATCGCTGTCTAATTGAACATCCTTGTTCATGAAAAGGGGTTTACATGTGCACAATAAAAGCTAATTGCATATTGTTTTTCTTAATTAAGGCCCTGAATTGTTGGCAAATTCTGTTTCATTAGGTAGAACCAATATGTGGATGCCTTGTTTAGTTCGAGCTAAGCTACACATCCGATACGTTTAGAACATAAGCAATGTGAATGCACACACGAATGAACCTACTTATTTGTTGGAATCTTCTCATTCTGGGGCCCTGAGTGATCCTTTTGTCTACAAGTGTGTGGAAGCAAAATGACATTACGAATTGTGTTCTATGTATACATCTTTTTTGTCATGTACAGACTCTGCTCACAATAAGGGACATAGATCACTTCATATTCTGTTTGAATTTGCGCTAGCGTATATGCCTTTCTTAGAAAAGTGTACAGTTACTCAAAGCAGCTGCTCTCAAACTTTTTGCCCTTAGTGATACCCTGTCAGCTTTTGCATAGTGCTGCACAACCTCTCCCTTCGTTTTCGTACTGACCTGCTTACACACAGACTCAACATAGGGGCTAAATAATGCTTACGGAGAATGGAATGGTGATAAGAGGGGGTCTTGCTGCACACTCAATGCTGTGAGTGCAGGGAAGCGTGCATGTTTAGGGAGAAGTATCGGGGCTGGGGGCGTTGGGGGGGAGTCTTTGGATCTGCCTTAGCATTGTTGCTGCGTCTTTGTTCGGCCTCTAATATATCCATTTTGACGTGTTATCGTTACTCTTGTGGGGCCACTTCTGTTGATGAGTTACGTGCGATGACATATGGACAATTATTTTCCCATTCTCTATAATGTGCTGGGCAGGCAAACCGTATGGCTGCCACTCTAGGCATAGTGTGCCATTAACGGCATGTTCATGCAAATTGAAGTATCAGATGCACAAAAGCCTATAGTATATTCTTTTTACAAAGGAATGTTACCTGGCACTCGAATTCCAGAACGGTCTTCAGTGTATCAGTCGAAGTGCTAAGTATAAATGCCCCCGTTGCCTGGAATATAACGGTGTGCCTTACTTGCAATGAAACGCTTAATTTTTGTTGTTTGGTTGCCAACTGGCGTAACATCATTATGAAACTATATATGCATGCAGGGTCGTTTCACTGAGATACAGCGACAGACTTGTGTTGTCCATAATCCATTGTTCATAGTCTTCTTCTTAATTTCACACTTTTAAATACACTTTTGTGAGTTGTCTTTGTCCCAGATGCCCAGGGCACGTCTCAAGTAGATGACGGGCATCAGCTGCAGATGCATGAGCGGATCACTGCAGACAATGTGTACTGGACTGGACAATGTGTACGTAGCACTGACCCCAGGTAGAACTGATGGCTGGTTCGCTTAAAGTCTCTGGACAGAGGCTTCCTCCACCAGAGAAAGATTGTGGGCAATGGAGCAGACACGCAGGGGGTTAAGGGCACATGTTTCACACTGGATGATGGATTTTCTGCCACTGAAAAGAGAGCAGGGCCAGAGGGAAAGAAAAGAGGAGTTACAGATGTGAAGAAAGAGTGAACAGTGTGTTTCGCAAGGTCATTAAATGTTACGGTCATGGCCATATGTGCCTGCACCCAGTGGACAGTAATGTTCACGAGCATAGAATCGTGAATTTTGTGTATCTGCTTACAAATATGCATCATTTTATTTTGCTTAACTGTGGCGAGCTTGTCAGTGTAGACATGGGTTATGTTGATGCTAGGCATGTTGGCAAGGGTTTCTGTCGCATCATGTATAACCTGGAGCTCAAATAATAAGGTATCTGAAAACTTCATTGCATAGCTCCAAGTATCTTGTATCTCAGGGTGTGTTGGGCTTGAGAAAGCTATTTGTCTTCCTCTTCAGTTAACCCCCACATCTTCATGTATCGCAGAGCATCTTGTAGGTATATAGTTGTTCCAGTTGTTGCAATCTGTTGAATTCACCAACAGAGCCTTGTTGTCCTGTGAGTGGCTATAGATGTATAGTTCCAAAGTGAAAGATAGTGCAGGTTCATATAGTTGTTTCACAATTTCCAAATTTTGGCGTTCTGTGCAACGCATGGTGCTTGAAATTGGAGTGCAAGGTCACTTTTTTTCTCATGCTCTTTTAGACAGAAACATGCTCCTAACTCTTCTCGGGCTGCTTTATTTTGTAATGTAGGTGATTGCGGCACGTGGCTGTTGGTGAATAGCTGGCATCAGTCAAGAAGGGTGTTTGGATGAGTGTTCTTCCTATGTTTACTGTGTATATGTATCCATGCAGTTTAATAACCAGGTCGAAGTAAGCAAAAATTTGCTTCCAAATTTCGGTAATACATATACACCTCTGGAGCCTTACCCTTGGCCGCAGCCGCCCACATAGGAATCAAACTTTGGCCTCCTTATTGGTGTCATAGTCGTCGGGTCTTGCTAGTTTTGAACACTCAACTATTCTTGAACAATGCAAAACTTAAGGTCAGACCACACACACGCTGGCACACTTAGGTGGAACTCTGGAGTTGCTCATTTCCTTATTATGCCTTGCAGTGTGTTTATGGTTGGTACATTAGTCTTGGGCAGCTTTTATTCCTTTCTTCAAGTGCTGTTGCTCTTGTTTGTTGAATTTGCTGTTGTGAATAGGGCACATGTGGGCTCTCAGCTTGGCCTTTCTCTTATGGTACAAATGTTTAAATTGGTTCTTACACTTGTTGCTGCTGTTGCCACTTACTTTTGTGCATCGATCGAAAAAAAAAAATAAATTTCCCCCTTCATGGTGCTTGCTGTTCTAGATAATGCGCGAGTAGGTGAGCTGTTGCCAACTTTAATGGCACTCTACGTAGCATTTACGTGTATTGTTTTTTGCCTTGCATGTTCATACTGTTATCCTGTTTATCTCAGATTTTTGTGGCTAGTGAATTGAAGACTTGCTTGAGTACCTGTATTCCACAATGCAAAAGGTGCATGTTCAGTAACCCAGATGTAAACAATAAAGGCAAATATTGAGGAATGTGGCCCAGCCCCTCATAGTTCTACTCAGGCTCAAATTTTGCTCTAAAGATTGGCTGTCTTGAAGTGCAAGAAATTTTGTGAGATTTATTGCAGCTTGATTGCCGAGCTGCTATTTACAGGGAGTCTACCAACCGGGGAAACAGGGAATTCTCAGCGATTTTGAGTATGGAAAAACTCAGGGAAAATTCGGGGAATTTGTACCTTCATCAGGGAAAATTAGCGCCAATTTTGTTGAAAGGATCGAAAGTTGCGGTAATGCTGGCTCGAGTAACAGACAGGAATCGTAATGAATCGTCTTTTAGGCCCTGTCGAAGGCTGGAGGAGTTACCTGTGTACAGTCAACGACCCACTTTCCAAATTCCCGATAATTTGGACGGCTTCGCGACACCACCACGTACTCCATAACCATATAGTCAATGTATCAGAGCGTCTGAAATTTCAAACGTAAGAACTCTTGGTTGTCCGATTTTCAAGAGGTTTTGCCGTGACCGCAGGTCCGAAACGGCATTAATCAAAGCCACCACGGCTGCCATTTTGATTACCTTGCCGCCTCGAACCGGCGCTCTCGCACGCAGATGCTCTGGCAGCCGTAGCCACCACGGCGGCAACGCTAGGCCTAGCTGCTTCGACGTTCGCTATGAAGCTTCTTGCCGTTAGATGCCGTGTTTTTTTAAAGAATTCGCTGCTGTCAGCAATGGCACGGAATCCGCCTTTGTGGTCCTCGAGATTGGCTTAGAAGCTTGGAAAGCACGGTGCGTTGCATAATGCTGGTTTCCGAAAGTCAGCTGCGCCTCCGTACACAAGTTTTGCTTGGTGAAGTCAGGGTGTCTACCAACCGGGAAAAGCGGTAATTCTCAGGGATATTGAGTAGTCTGGAAAAACTCAGGGAAAATTCGGGGAATTTGTACCTTTATCAGGAAAAATAAGCGCTAATTTTGTTGAAAGGGTCGAAAGTCGCGGTAATGCTGGCTCGAGTAACAGACAGGAATCGTAATGAATCGTCTTTTAGGCCCTGTCGAAGGCTGGAGGAGTTACCTGTGTACAGTCAACGACCGGCTTTCCGGATGCCCGATAATTTGGACGGCTTCGCTGCACCACCCACTTATCCCATAGAGTCAAGTACGTATCAGAAAGTCTGAAATTTCGGACGCAAGAACCCTTCGCCATCCCATTTTCCGGACTTTCTGCCGTGACCGTAGGTCCGAAATGGCATTAATCAAAGCCACCACCGCTGCCGTTTTGATTACCTCGCCGCCTCGAACCGGCGCTCTTGCACGCAGATCCGCTGGCAGCCGTAGCCACCAGCTTCTTGCCGTTGGGTGCCGTGTTTTTCATTGAAAGAATTCGCCGCTACAGCAGTGGTACCGACTGCACCTCTGTGGTCCTCGCGATTGGCTTAGAAGTTTGGAAAGCACGGTGCGTTGCATAATGCCCGTTCCCGAAAGACTTTTCACAGAAATGTTACTTGGTGAAGCATACGAAAAAGTATTGCAGTGAAGCATAACATGAGTGGGAAGGGGCTATTGCCATGGGACAGTATGTATTCCTTAATTATACACGCGTGCACCCGGTATTTCCTGTCACAGTATGATCACCGATATGCCTAATACGTGTGCCGGCAGGCCTTCAGAGCGTTTTCGAATGTGCCTGTGGCGGTTTGAGCCCTTAAGGGCAGTAAAATGTCATGTATTTAGTTTTTCCAACTGGACGATTATTCTGACGTTTTCACGGCCTCTAAGGAGCTCGAAAAATTGGACGTGGACTTTGCAACTGACCAAGAAGATGCTTCAAGTTGTCTGTGGGGCGAACGAGTGGCGGAAGGAGAACAAGAACAGAAGGGACCTACGCATTGATGAATGATCAGGAAAGGAAGCGTGCTGCCGCCGTTTTGAAGGAGCTTGAGCTCAAAAAACAGTGCTGGCTGATGCCGAGATGCAGGGGTCCCTCATCAAAACCAAAATAAACTATTTAAAGCAGTGAAACACAACACTGAGGCGTCGTGCGCGGGCAGAGAGTATGTCAGGACAGTTGAGGTTGACTTAATTACGAGCTGTTGAGAGCGAATCTCAATAGTGATAACGTTCGGGCCTCATACCGCTGAGCTTGCTATCAGTAGAAATAGCTCATATTAGAAAATATTTGCTTCTGTATGCATCTCCTTTTTATTCGTATTTGAGAATGTCTGACTCGATTTCCAATTCGAAGACATCTTATTTGCTGTGCATTTTACTAACCCCCTCCCTTCTATTCTCTTTGAATAACAAAACGCTACTCCTTAGTATTCAAATTGGACTAAGTAGTTCGTTTTTAAATTTTTTTCGTATGCGTACTAGAGAGTGACAGCATCGGGCGATATGGTTTCTGCCCGTCTTGACATAAAGCATAGTTCTGCATCACTGAGGGAATTTTGCAGAGGCACTTAGGGAAAACATGGAAAACTTAGGGAACTTGGAAATGTCAACTTGGTAGACACCCTGTATTTAGTATTGCTTCTTTTGATGGTGCTATGCGAGGTACTGTGTTTGCACATTGTTCCCTACATCTTGCATGTAAACACGGCGTAGGTTTATTGTGGGAGCCCACACTATGGTGTAGATGTAAGATGTATGAAAATATGACCGATGTTGTCTTGTAGGCCCATGCCACTTGTTATCACAGCATTGAAAGACATGCCCGACACGTTCGTTCCCAAATAAACGAGTGCCCGCTTTATTCGGAGGCCAGTGCATATTAGTCAACGAACGTCCAGAGGGAGCCATGAACGTTTGGCATTCTAACAGTCGCATCCTCTACATCTCCCCCTTAAAGACTACAGAAGAGAGGTGAGGCCAGGAAACAAAAGTTCAGGCCATCTGCGGAAACAAGCATTGGCCACCACATGTCCACACTACTCGATCACCATCCATAGAGGACTGACTGTCTCTGGGTAATTCTTGAACCTGCTGTAATGGCTCTTGTGTACTTGGTGAAGTTGTCTGCTGTTCTCTTGCAGGAATGAAAGTTCTCAGGTGGCATCAATTAAGCTGCAGGACGATACCTTGCTGCATTTCAACCATGTAGCATCGCGGCCTTTGGGCCAAGCTCAACACTGTAGCGCGTACTTTGTCGGGTCGCACTCACACGCCCTGACCTGTTAATAGGGAGGCAGATTTACGGCTCGGTGGTGCCTATTTGCCTATTTGCGGTTGTGCGGTTTAACCGAGCTCAGATTGGTCCACCTTGACTGATCAAATAAGGCACCACTGTAGGTTAAATGAGGCGTACAACTCCTGCGGGGGCGGTAGAGTATCCGCCTCGCTTGCAAGAGGACCATGGTTCGAATCCCGGTGCCGCGCAATTCTCCACCGAAATAGAACCGTGTGTTGAGAAAATTGCACAAACAGGCCTGGAGTGCGGCCTGATCCCGGTGACCAGAACCGGTAACGCACTCTCTCACTAGAGCAGGATTGGCCACCCTGGTGCAGTACTTGGCCACAACTTCCTATATGAATAGAACAATCAAACCCCGGCCCTCAGTCCCCAGCAGCCGCGAAGCAACTGACCATGGCGGCGGTCAGATCTGTGACGCAGCAGAGGGTGCTAAGAATCCCTGGCTCCGGACAGGCCGCCATTGGAATCTGAACCTGGCAACGTTTAACGTTAGAACGTTATCTAGTGAGGCGAGCCTAGCAGTGGTATTGGAGGAATTAGAGGGTAGTAAATGGGATATAGTAGGGCTCGGCGAGGTTAGGAGGCCAAAAGAAGCATATACAGCGCTAAAAAGCGGGCACGTACTGTGCTACCGGGGCTTAGCGGAGAGACGAGAGCTAGGAGTCGGATTCCTGATTAATAAGGATATAGCTGGTAACATACAGGAATTCTATGCATTAACGAGAGGGTGACAGGTCTTGTGAAACATAATAAGAGGTACAAATTGAAGGTAGTACAGGTCTACGCCCCTACATCCAGTCATGATGACCAGGAAGTCGAAAGCTTTTATGAAGACGTGGAATCTGCGAAGCGTAAAGTCAAAACAAAATACACTATACTGATGGGCGCTCTAATGCCAGGGTAGGCAAGAAGGAGGCTGGAGACAAGTCAGTGGGGGAATATCGCATAGGTTCTAGGAATAGCAGGGGAGAGTTGTTAATAGAGTTTGCAGAACAGAATAATATGCGGATAATACCTTCTTCAGCAAGCGGGTTAGCCGAAAGTGGACGTGGAGGAGCCCGAATGGTGAGACTAGAAATGAAATCGACTTCATACTCTGCGCGAACCCTGGCATCATACAAGATGTAGACGTGCTCGGCAAGGTACGCTGCAGTGACCATAGGATGGTAAGAACTCGAATTAGCCGAAGCATGAGGAGGGAACGGAAGAAACTGCTACACAAGAAGCCAATCAATGAGTTAGCGGTAAGAGGGAAACTAGAGGAATTCCGGATCAAGCTACAGAACTGGTATTCGGCTTTAACTCAGGAAGAGGACCTTAGTGTAGAAGCAATGAACGACAATCTTATGGGCATCATGAAGGAGTGCGCAATAGAAGTCGGTGGTAACTCCGTTAGACAGGATACCAGTAAGCTACCGCAGGAGACGAAAGCTCTGATCAAGAAGCGCCAATGTATGAAAGCCTCTAACCCTGCAGCTAGAATAGAACTGGCAGAATTTCTAAGTTAATCACCAAGCGTAAGACAGCTGACATAAGGAACTATAATATGGATAGAATCGAACATGCTCTCAGGAACGGAGGAAGCCTAAAAGCAGTGAAGAAGAAACTAGGAATAGGCAAGAATCAGATGTATGCGTTAAGCGACAAAGCCGGCACTATCGTTACTAATATGGATGAGATAGTTCAAGTGGCTGAGGAGTTCTATAGAGATTTATACAGTACCAGTAGCACCCACGACGATTATGTGAGAGAGAATAGTCTAGAGCAACTTGCAATCCCGCAAGCAACGCCGGAAGAAGTAAAGAACGCCTTGGGAGCTATGCAAAGGGGGAAGCAGCTGGGGAGGATCAGGTAACAGCAGATTTGTTGAAGGGTGGTGGGAACATTGTCCTAGAAAGACTGGCCACCCTATATACGCAATGCCTCATGACCTCGAGCGTGCCGGAATCTTGGAAGAACGCTAACATAATCCTAATCCATAAGAAAGGGGACGCCAATGACTTGAAAAATTATAGACCGATCAGCTTGCTATCCGTTGCCTACAAATTATTTACTAAGGTAATCACAAATAGAATCAGGAACACCTTAGACTTCTGCCAACCAAAGGATCAGACAGGATTCCGTAAAGGCTACTCAACAATAGACCATATTCACACTATCAATCAGGTGATATAGAAATGTGCGGAATATAACCAACCGTTATATATAGCTTTCATAGATTACAAAAAAGCGTTTGATTCAGTCGAAACCTCGGCAGTCATGGAGGCATTACGGAATCGGGGTGTAGATGAGCCATATGTAAAAATACTGGAAGATATCTATAGCGGCTCCACAGCCACCGTAGTCCTCCACAAAGGAAGCAACAAAATCCCAATAAAGAAAGGCGTCAGACAGGGAGATACGATCTCTCCAATGCTATTCACAGCGTGTTTACAGGAGGTATTCAGAGACCTGGAGTGGGAAGAATTAGGGATAAAAGTTGATGGAGAATACCTTAGCAACTTGCGATTCGCTGATGATATTGCCTTGCTTAGTAATTCAGCGGACCAATTGCAATGCATGCTCACGGACCTGGAGAGGCAAAGCAGAAGGGTAGGTCTGAAAATTAATCTGCAGAAAACTAAAGTAATTTTTAACAGTCTGGGAAGAGAACAGCAGTTCACGATAGGTAGCGAGGCACTGGAAGTGGTAAGGAAATACATCTACCTAGGGCAGGTAGTAACCAGGGATCCGGATCATGAGACTCAAATAAACAGAAGAATAAGAATGGGCTGGGGTGCGTTTGGCAGGCATTCTCAAATCATGAACAGCACGTTGCCACTATCCCTCAAGAGAAAGGTGCGTAACAGCTGTGTCTTACCAGTACTCACGTATTGGGCAGAAACCTGGAGGCTTACGAAAAGGGTTCTGCTGAAATTGAGGACGACGCAACGAGCTATGGAAAGAAGAATGATGGGTGTAACGTTAAGGGATAAGAAAAGAGCAGATTGGGTGAGGGAAGAAACGCGGGTAAATGACTTCTTAGTTGAAATCAAGAAAAAGAAAAGGGCATGGGCCGGACATGTAATGAGGAGGGAAGATAACCGATGGTCATTAAGCGTTACGGACTGGATTCCAAGGGAAGGGAAGCGTAGCAGGGGGCGGGAGAAAGTTAGGTGGGCAGATGACATTAAGACGTTTGCAGGGACATGGCCACAATTAGTACATGACCGGGGTAGTTGGAGAAGTATGGGAGAGGCCTTTGCCCTGCAGTGGGCGTAACCATGTTGCTGCTGCTGATGATGATGGTGCCTATTAATGTCGCTTCTCTGCTTTTGCTTGTACTTATTCCACCTTCCTATAACCGTGGTGAACAAAGAGGTGCATGTTGTGGCCGCTGAGAAATAAATGTTTTATAGGTGTGCTTTGATTGAAATTGATTAAGGGCGTAGGTGGCGCTGGCAACGGTGGTGATGCATATGACGATGCTGCTGGCCGCTGTGGGGAGCACCCGCCTCCATTTCCTCCCGCGTACCCGCGTCGTCCCGTTCGCACGTGGCGGACGGGTCGGGCCGGCGTAGACAAGGGAGAGAGGCACTACGCGCCTAACCTTTCTCCGTCGCTCTTGTGACGCGCGTACCCCTCACCCCCTACGCGGCTCACGAGGAAGGGAAACGTATCCGGTGGGCGAGGAGGACTTCCCCTCGCAAAAAGGTAAAAAGGCATGGAAGCGTGCCACCGGGGGAGATGCTCTCTCTTGGGACGCCGACACCTGGACCGCCTGGACGAAAGCACCTGCCGCATCCAGTGAGTGACCTCGTTTGTCTGACCCACCCAGACAATGAGGCAAGGCTATTTACTACTATTACTGAGAGGACGTCCCTCTGCGAGTGTTCGCTATTGCTAATAGCAATAAACGTTATTACCGTTGACACCTCTGGTTGCCTTATTCGTTCGAACCAGACGTAGCCGCGATTCCCGCGCTACGGGTTGTGAGTACCACGAAGCGACTGCGTGGGGCTAGATCCGGAGCTCGCCTTCAGCACTAGCCGCACGCAGAGTGGAACCCCCACACCACATCACCCTTTCTTTAGTGAAAGAAAATGACTGTCTTGGAACTAAGGCTCAGTCACATTCCACGTAGCATTGTGGCTTTCGGCGCTGTCTCGAGCTTAGCCTAAGTGCCTGAGGTTGGGGTCCTGTAGGCTGTGGCATGGTCGCTGCTGTTGATGTGTGGCTGTGGGCGTGGAGATGCTATCTGTTGTGACGAAGCTCTTGACCATCTTTGCACAATGCAAGACCTGGGTGTAGGGTCTTCTGTGTCCACGTCCGCTGGGGACCACTCAGTTCGGCTGTAAAACACTGCAACCACTGACCCAGGGTACAGACGCTGCAGGTTTTTTGCACTTCGGTTGTAGTATGTCTGTTGGCGCTGGGGTATCTCCTTAAGTCTCTCAGTCACCTGCTGGCGTGGCACTGTCTCAGGCTCAAGAAGCTTGGTGTGCTAGGCAGCTACCTTTTCCTTCCCATCCGACGCTGGAGTGGAGACTGCAGGAGATTGTTATGTGGCATGTTTCTCCACTCCCGTAGTGTGCTGTAAAACTGTCTCTTGGTAGGGTGTCTTGCTCAAAAGCTTCGCCTCATGAACGGCTTGCTCTGCCATTCTGTTTAAACGGGGGTAGTGCTGGCTCAATGCAGTGTGGATGATGTCGCGTAGTTCCATGTATTCGGCAAACCTGTGACTGTATATGTTCGCCCATTGTCACTGATAAGTTTTCAGGCAATGCTGTGCGTAGCGCAGACCTCATGGTAGAACTTAATCACAGCTTCTACCGTTGTGTGCTTCAAGCACCGAACCTCAACATATAACAAGTAGAAGCCAATGATGATTCCATACTATCCCGCTTGGTGGAAAAAGTCGATGCCAACCGTCTGCCAGGGTAGTCGGGGACGTCGTGGCTCATTGCCAGCCGTTGGTTTCTGGGCTTGTGTTGTGTGCAGAGCGCACACCTTTCCACTTTCTCTTGGATATCTGCTGACACACCTAGCCAGAACTTGGACGTCTCTGGCACGTTGCTTCGTCTTTTCTGTGTCTCCATGTGCCGCGTGAAGGAGGTCTAGGACGTGGTTCCTCATGCTTCAGTGAATGGCAAGTTGGTTGGATCGGAAGTGGACATCTTCTTCAACATGAATCTCGTCACAGTACGGCCAGTAGGCTCGGATTTGTTGGGCCAGACTTTTTGTCTTGCAGCCATTTTGTACTTGCATATTGCTTCAGAGCACACAGATCCTCATCGTGGTTTGTTTCATGCTCTATCTGCTGAAGTCTTCCTGTGGAGATGTACTCTTGGACGATGTTCACTTGAAAGTGCTCTTCTTCCGGCACATTTTCTTTCTAAGGAAACAGAGACAAGGCATCTGCTGTGAACATCCTGTTTCCTGTTTAATACGTTATCCGAAGTGAGTATTTCTGGAGTGTCGGGCAAATTTTTTTCAGACGTAGTGGACATTAGTGGAGCGGCTTCTTAGAGATCGCCTCGAGTGGGCGGTGGTTACATTCCACCAGGATGCATGGCTGTGCAAAGACGTCATGGAAGCGGGTGCAGCCATGCACAATGGCTAACATCACGTTTTCAACTTGTGCATACTTCTCTTGCACTTCTATCAGCAAAAGAGTAGGTCAGAGCGTGTATGTTCTGCAGGGTGACAGGTCCCAATCCATGCTGGCTAGCATCTACTTGCAGCACGAGGCCCCGCGTCTTGTAGCATGCCAGGACCGGTGCCTGTGATAGGGCTGTCTGAAGGCATTCAAAGCTTTGTTGCTGGAAGTCTCTCCAGACTCATGTGTTACCTTTCCTCAGCAGGTTCCGCAACGGAGCACTCATTTACGACATCTTCGGGACAAATCTAGCAATGAAATTCACCATTCCCGCGAACGTGTTGAGTTCCTTAGTATTGTCTGGTGCTTGGACTGCGAGGATATCTTCTGCTCTTTTTGGGTCAATCGAGAGTCGTTTGTCAGCATGAACACAATGTCATCATTATCATGATCAGCCTCGTTAAGCCCACTGCAGGGCAAAGGCCTCTCCCATACTTCACCAACTACCCCGGTCATGTACAAATTGTGGCCATGTCGTCCCTGCAAACTTCTTAATCTCATCCGCGCACCTAACTTTCTGCCGCCCCCTGCTACGCTTCCCATCCCTTGGAATCCAGTCCGTAACCCTTAATGACCATCGGTTAACTTCCCTCTTCATTACACGTCCTGACAATGCCCCCCCCCCATTTCTTTTTGTTGATTTCAACTAAGATGTCATTTACTCGCGTTTCTTCCCTCACCCAATCTGCTCTTTTCTTATCCCTTAACGTTACACCCATCATTCTTCTTTCCATAGCTCGTTGCGTCGTCCTCAATTTCAGCAGAACCCTTTTCGTAAGCCTCCAGGTTTCTGCCCAATACGTGAGTACTGGTAAGACACAGCTGTTACGCACCTTTCTCTTGATGGATAATGGCAACCTGCTGTTCATGGTTTGATAATGCCTGCCAAACGCACCCCAGCCCATTCTTATTCTTCTCATTATTTCCGTCTCATGATCCGGATCCGCCGTCACTAGCTGCCATAAGTAGATGTATTCTCTTACTACTTCCAGTGCCTCGCTACCTATCATAGACTGCTGTTCTCTTCCGAGAATGTTAAACATTACTTTAGTTTTCTGCAGATTAATTTTGAGACCCACTCTTCTGCTTTGCCTCTCCATGTCAGTGAGCATGTCTTGCAATTGGTCCCCTGAGTTACTAAGCAAGGCAATATCATCAGCGAATCTCAAGTAACTGAGGTATTCTCCATAAACTGATCCCCAATTCTTCCCAATCCAGGTCTCTGAACACCTCCTGTAAACACGATGAGCAAAACGTGAACAAGGTGGAATGCAGGAGCCAACGTTTTGACAAGTGGACTTGTCTTCTTCAAGGCGACGTACGCTTTCCTCGCCACAGTATATATAGGTGGGGAGGTATAGGTGGTATAGGTATATAGGTATGTAGGTGGTGTAAACACGCTGTGAATAGCATTGGAGAGATCGTATCTCCCTGTCGGACACCTTTCTTTATTGGAACTTTGTTGCTTTCTTTATGGAGGACTAAGTTGGCTGTGGAGCGGCTATAGATATATTTCAGTATTTTTACATATGGCTCGTCTGCCCCCTGATTCCGTAATGCCTCCATGACTGCTGATGTTTCGACTGACTCGAACGCGAGTCCGTGATGTGGAAAACATGCAAAGGCGCTCTGGAGGCTCAGGTTTGAAGTGTAAATCCACTCTGCGGGTATATGGCGAACGCAAGCCAACGGCAGCCAAGGATAAAAAGTAGCAGCTTCGCCCGAGAGGCAAAGCATCGATTGCGACAGCAAATTAGTGGACAACTATACTAAGGATGGTAATTTTATCGTCCGTATAAAATTGTAAACATAGGCATGCTAGTTAAATTAACAAGCATGGTGTGAAGCGTGCACAAGCAAACATGAACACATCTGACTCGATGACCGCGGAAACTCGCTGTCAAAACGTTGGAGTGAGTAAGTGCGGCAGCAGCAGTAAGCGAATCGACCTTCGCACTGCCGCTCGCATCAGCGCGAAACACTGGCACGTGTCGGCAAGCTTCGGCACGCGCCAATTTGTCAACAGCGTCAAAAGCATTGGTCGGGAACAGAGTGACGCGTGGCGACGCGCAGAAATTGTGTCGACTACCAATGCTAGAAGTTCGGTGACGCTTCGCTGGCGTGCACCAATTAGAGGCTGCGATGCGTCACCGGCGTCAACCAATCGGAGGCTGTGAGGCCTCCGGCCGCTATGCCTATGATGACCGCCGGTGCGAAGACGCCGAGACCAATGATCGTCCGAGTTCTTTGGATGGACGACGCGCGCGATAGTGTTCTTGAAAGAGTGTTGTGATAGTAAGCCGACACGTCACAACCGATGTTCATGGTTGTGGCAGTGTGACGGGGAGCCGAACCGACTTCGAACGACACCGACAAATCCATCCTGCCCAATGGGTTCCGCCGGTCTCAGTGTGATTGTTTGCTAAAACATCCAACCTACTCACGATTGCGGCAATGCCTGTGCTTGGTGTATGCGTATTTTGTTGTTTTCGAAATGAATGGAAACATGCTTCCGAACTCCGAAGTCTGGCTGTATCAGCACTCGCCTAGGACCCATGTTGTTTACGTTACGCCTAGGCCTAGCGCGTCCATCAAGTTCGTAACTGGCGATGGAACGAGATCAGCTGAGAGACTCTGTCTAAGAACATGAAATTTCAATTCCGTTTGGCGATGCAGCGATTTAAAATATGGCACCCCTAACTTCACGTGGTGTCTGATGTGGTGAATGAACCGTGTGGAACTTCGGTTGGTGAACCGCGGTTTCTTTCGTGTGGTCTCAGGTGGCTCAAGCTTAACGGGAGAGCATTGCGTTGTTTCCAGTGGCAACGGTAACTTTAAAAAGCGAAATACATTGGTAGCCAAACAATGGGATATGCGTAGATCATCAGCCATGCCGTCCGTTACAGCTGACAGTGCGCTATTCTATTCGGCATGTGAATCCAGTTCAGTATGAGTTGACAGTACTCATTCATCACTTTCTTCAAGTGCATGCTTCTTGTGAGCTAGTTGGGGATAAATCGCTCGTGCAGCACTCAAGAACGCTGACGCACTGAAGGAAACATGACACAGCGCAGTCATGTTTGAGTCAGTGTGTCCTTATACTTGAGCACTGCAAAAAATATGCAGATCCCATACACTGTGGGAATCGATGTAAGCGAAGCTTTCCGTGCTGAATACTTTGACGATAATTGGCGGTGATGCCGACGGCTAAAGCTTAATTTCTTCAACGTTCACGCTAACACGAGAGCGGTGAGTTCATCATAAACGTTACCTTGCGTGCACCACTGCTGTTTGTCTGCGTAGTACACAGAACACAAATGGAGAAGGTTTTGCTTGAGGCGTTGTTGTGCGCCATATTTTAGAACCTCTGAGAGGGTTGAGCGTTATCATGCCTCACATGGCACATCGCATTGTGGCAGAAGTATTGAAGTTGAATTGGATTAGGGGGTTGTACGTGCCAAAACCACACTAAGATTATGAGGCACGCCGTACTCGCGGACCCTGGAATAATTTTGACACCGTGATGTTCTTTTGACCCAAAATCTAAGTGCACATGCGTTTTCTATTTCGCTTCCGTCGAAATGCGGCTGCCGCGATTGGGATCAAATCCACTTCTAGCAATGCCATAGCCGCACAGCTAACGCGGCGGGCACAGTAACCACGAAACACGGAACTTCTTTAAAACTTCTTCGAAGCCAAAGGGTTACAAACGGCTAAAGACGTCTTGGTTTATGATAAGACTGAAAATAGAATTTCTTCTAAACATAACCTGCAGCACCTGAAATAGGCTAGTACCTATTCTGTCTGCGGTAAAACCCACTACTGGTGTCACTAGAGTCTATTTTGCTAAACACATTCAGAACGTCTAACTCAAGAACTTTTTTAGATATTTTTGTTTAAAAGTGCATAAAATGCCAAACGACGTGTTAAAAGTGCGGTTACCGTCGGTCGTCGGCGTTAACTAATGAAAGACGCCGCAGACAAATCGAACTCGTTGGAAGAACATAAGTTGGCTTTAATGTTAAATAATTTCACATTAGAACTTCAACGATCAAGGGTGTGTTGTTTCCCATACGGGGCGCGCACACGACTCCTGGAAACTTTTCTTCAATGGTCGCGCAGCAGGTATTGACAGCAGCAGGAGCGAAACGCTGGTGTTGCAGTGACCACAGTGGTGTCACAGAGCTACCACGCTGCGACCACTTCGGTGGCAGTGAAGTAGACACCCTTCAAATTTGTTAGGCATCTCATTCCACGCTGGAAACACTGGTAGGCAGGAAGTTTGAAAGAACGGCCACTGCCGCCCGCAATTTCTCGGTCGTGGGTTCGTTATGCCAGTTGTGCGACATTATAAGCCGTTCTGTACATTTATACTGGACATGAACTGGAGTCATTTAGCTGTGCTGATACTGTTTGCCGTGTGTTTTGCATCAGTGCTTCGTGTCATCGGCTCTATTGCGTGTTTTCGCCGACGGCTTGCTATCAGAATGGCGGGATCTGCGTTCGCTGCCTTAATTGTTCTCGGTGCGTCTTTGTACGTCGTACGTTCGGATAACACTTTTTCCATTAAGTGAAATACTTTGCACTTCGTTTTTCGTCAACAATGTGAATATGTTTAGGTGTTACCTGTGACAATTCTTGGTGGGTGGGCTCTTCTGCCCTGTGGGTATTCGTCATCTTTACTTTTATACGAGGGTTCTGCTTGTTAGTCTTTGTGGTTAACGCAGTACGAATCAAAAATTAACCGAAGGGAGTGCATTCGAAGAGGACGCGCTGGCTGTAATCCTGAATGAGACTGAATTCGCCCTATTTTGTGTCATTTTGTTCTTGCAAGGGTTACAGCGTTGCGTGCGCGCGCGCGTGTCAGTGACTATGCAGCTTGTAGCGTTCCCAAGACAAAAATATATCCGCAATGTTTACTTCGTCTGTACAATTCCAACTGCAATCGGCTGCTGAGGTAAATATTTCACTGGTGTTTTGTTCTAAATAAACAGCAAAACGTTGAGCCTAGTGGGTGCTTCATCTGGGAGTGCAATCATGACTGCTTGGCATTAATTAATTAATTAATGACAGTGGGTCACCTCATTCACCTCATTTGTAAATGCAAATCTGTCTTTCAACTGACTTGGTACTCTTTTATTTTGTTCCTTTTCGCTCTATAGACGGCTGGGCATCCTACTTGTCCCTTGGCGCTAGCTGGATGACGGGACCTCATCATGATCAATGTAAGCCAATGTACTGTACCCCCTCTGGTCCCCCCACTGCTTTGGATATAGTTGGATATAGGTTAAGGCCAGGGAGCGCTTCGTGGTAATATAGCAAGTTGGTGTCTCACCAAAGGGCATTTTTTTGCACTGGTCTGTTATAAGCTGCCACTATTATAGCCAATTTCTCAGTGCCAGTGTACATACACAGTTCTACTATTAAATAGTTTCCCTAAGCCTTGCAATATTTAATTGTAGGTAGTCACTGCTATTCAAGAACTCACAAATTGACTCTGTTGTGTCATAACTTACCAGTATTCCATGCACGAGTAAAAATTTCCTACAGCAGTGTACATTACACCTTCCTTCTCTAATGCACAAATGTAACCAAGCCAGTATGTGATTAGTTCGGTGTTCTAAATGTTTTCGGATTGATTTAGTTTCTTTACAATAATTTACTGTACAGCATCAGCAAGCAGTCTAATTTAAAATTTATGTATGTGCTGCAAAAGGTATGCTTTGCCGCTACAATTGATAAAACATGGTCCAATGCTTCCGTACAAGAACAAACCTCAATTTGGCTCTACCACCATCAGCACTTGGCTGGCGCTTGCCAAATGAGCCACATGAGGTAGCTTGTGTAGACTGTTTTTTAACCTTACTGTGAGGAGCTCACACAATAGTGTGGAGGCGCCTGTGTCTGAGATAGAGATTGTGCTGCAATATATGTGCACTTAGAACAGGCATGATGCTGAGGGTTCTAGGTGTTTGCAGATGTGCTTTCAAAATTTTGTCATAACTATAACTTTACCAGTGCTGTTTCTTGTCATCTATTTCAATAATATTATTGGAGGTGCTATCAGAATTTAGCAATTTATTTGCCCTGGCTCATTAGGCTTCCACATTTGACCTTTCACTAGGTGGGCAAATATTCAACATGAACCATTACTTCAATACATCTTTTTGTGTGGAGTGGCTTCTCAACTGCGAGTCAATGTAAATGCTCAGAATCACTTGAGGCTATAGAGGCACTTATGAATTTGCTACCTATACAAATAACTTTGCACTTTCTCGCGCAACAAGCATGTTAACACTTCCAAGACAGTGGACAATGTTATCGTTTGATCACGTCATTAGATACTTTCAATTTTTATGACGTATCATCCAATGTGATGCGTCATTGGTGTGAGGTATTGCCCTAAGCCAATTAGGGTCACATGAAAATATATCAACAAAAGTGATTGATCCAGCTAGGAGTGTTGCTTTGGAACACTACTTTATAACCAGTCCTCCTTTGCATGCTACCTGCTTATTCTGTACTGTGTCTTGTTTAAGTTTAAGAGAAAGGCAACAGCTAGGCAGTGCAAAGTGCCAAACTTGCTTTTAATCTAACACTATAAAGCGCTATTTAACTTTTTAATTTAGTTAGTACATCATTTACCTGCAGAGTGGATTGCTGTTTTAATCTGATTATATTATACAGGAAGCTTCTCAGGCTTGTTTGGCAAGTTGATAAGTGGCTTTCTACCACAAAACACCATATATTAATTTCAAGGCTAACTTTGTCTAACTCTGCTCTGCAATTTAATAACTATGCCAGAAAATATACTAGTAATATTAAACATCATCGCATACATACCTTAAGATACCCGTAATATAAGAGAAAGGAGTGCTTAAATTTATTTTTAATGTGAGCCAAACTTCTTACTTAGCACATATTGCTAATTGAAGTTCCAATTTAAACATTCCCATTTGCTCCCTCACCTTGTTTCCCTCTTCTGTGCAGGTATTGCTTGCCTATGTCTACAAGAACTGTTGTGTCGAGACACAAGAACACTCACGCGTGACCTGTGACAGCAAGCTTTTGTGGGTAGCCTGTGCTCTCCTACGAAGGCTGGCCTGCTTTGGCAGCGGCGGCAATCATCTCCAAGATTCATGTATGATCACCTTTGCAGCTATTTGTCACTCTTGTTAATTACACTTCCTGCAGCTTTTCTAATTTATTAGGTAATAAAATATGACTATGTGACATGGT
This sequence comes from Dermacentor variabilis, assembly GCF_050947875.1. NCBI lineage: Eukaryota > Metazoa > Arthropoda > Arachnida > Ixodida > Ixodidae > Dermacentor > Dermacentor variabilis. The sequence continues at coordinate 104,872,230 of NC_134575.1, forward strand.
GTGAAGTAGATGTCTTGCTGCAATTTCGCTCGCAATCATGTTTAATGCATGAAAAACTCATCGTACAGTGTATGAATAAAAATAACAGCATATTATGATTTATTTTTCAGTTCCGGTAACATGCAACGTGCAAGGAATTCACTAATTGGTGGTATGCCGAAGAACTGGCCATTATTTCTGCGTCATGCTGTGCAAGCATGTGGCGTTACCGTACAAGGGGCATCAGCAAAGTTAGCTACAATTTACTTTTAAATGAGGCATGGACAGGACATCAGAAAAACATATGTTGATATTGCTAGTTAGAGTGGTGCGCAGAGTTGTTTTCCAGACGTGAATTGGGGGGGGGGGTCCTTTATTTATTAACAATTTATTGCAGCACAGCGTTCTGTTTCGTATACTTGTATCGGGCTTTCCTGCCTCCTGTAGCTGAAACGGGGATGCAATTTTTGCCTGAACTGCAGCATCACTGACAAAATGTTTCCCTGCTAGAAACTATTTCAATTCGGTGGAGACCTAGCAGGGTCTCCACCGAATAGACTTAGACCCGTCTTGTCAATAATGACGTGTGTCATGCAGAGGTGTTCTTGTTTAGATCAATGGGCGAACATTGGCATGATATCAGCATACAATACAGATCTTGTTTTATTTGCAAAATAATTCTGACAGGCGGCATTCAATTGATGGGTCTAAGTAGAAAGCACTAATCGACCAAAGAGGTTGTACTACACTATTCGCATTGTTCACATTAGGAAAAAACTACCTGTGCATGACTCTATTCGACAATATTATAAAGGAGGTTTATTGGGGTTCGTAGCGACCGCCGGTTCTACGATGCACCGAGCACAGTCCCCGAACTCGAGCCTCTGCTGCGCGCTTGATGATTCCGATGCTGCTGACTACGCGCACGTTCGTCATCTTCCTTACAATGGCCCCGCGGAAATAAATGAGCCATCCTGGCGACTTATGGCGTTTTTCACTGGTCGATCTGGAGTGGCCGCCGAAATCCTCGAGCGAGCGCTCGGGTTTCACAAATCCGAATCGGCCAGCGGAGCGCAAGAACGCTCCGCGGCGGATCACACAGGAAGTCTGCGTACACGTCGCACGAACCGGTTCCGAAAACCATGCCCGACTTCCGTTCTGTACGTTTTCACGGCAACCAAACTTGCCGTCCCCCGTGTGTAATTTGACCGTGGCAGCCGCGTAGTCCGTCATTTCCATGTCGCGCCCGCAAGGATTGTGCATGGACAACGTGCATAGAAGGCTTCGTACAGCACCTGCGTCACTTCGTAATCGCTGTCGTCCGAGCTCTCATCGCTAAACGCGAGCGCAGCAGCACCGAACGCAGCCATTTTGCGAAGCAACACAATGTTGTGCGAACCAACCAGGTACCGATTCCGCTTGAAAACGGAAGTGACGTGAGCTATTTCCGCCCGAATCCGCGCTTCGGCGGCGGAGCAAGTGAGAGCGATCCGGCGCGGAGCGAGTTGATCCGAAACGACCAGTGGAACGCGCGAACCCGCTCCAGATCGACCAGTGAAATTCGGATTCGTTGCCGCGGAGCAAGAAATCCTGCTCCGAATCGACCAGTGAAAAACGCCATTAGTTTTCTGGAAGGACGGTAGAATTGTGATACGGCTTGAGACGCTGAACGTGAACGACTTTGCGGTTACGACGTCGCATGTCGGACGGCGGCGTTAGCGGCTCAACCAGGTAATTAACGGGTGATGTTCTCTCGTGAACGCGGTATGGACCGTCGTACTTCGAAAGGAGTTTTGAAGCGAGCCCAGGCGTGCGGTGTGGCACTAACAACCAGACGAGAGCGCCCGGGAGAAAAGTGGGAGTCGAGTTCTGGGCATCGTGAACGGCTTTTTGGCGGTTCTGGTCGTCCGAGGTGAATCGGCGGGCAAGCTGGCGACATTCCTCTGCTTGTCTGGAGGCTTCCGAGATCGGCAGGCATTCGGATGGGTCCGGCCGGTAGGGCAGAATGGTGTCGATGGTGTGCGAAGGATGACGGCCGTAAAGAAGGTAAAAGGGTGAGAATCCGGTAGTGGCCTGAGTCGCGGTGTTGTAGGCGTAGGTGACAAACGGAAGAACTAGGTCCCAATTAGAGTGATCAGGTGAGGCATACATGGCGAGCATGTCACCAAGAGTTCGATTAAAGCGTTCCGTGGTACCGTTAGTCTGAGTGATAAGCAGTGCATTTACGATGAACAATAGCGCATTCAGCAAGCGGTTTTTCGATGACTTCAGATAAGAAGGCGCGGCCGCTCTCGCTTAAAAGTTCACGTGGACCTCCATGACGAAGGAGAAAACGGCGAAGTAGGAAATTGGCGACCTCCTGCGCTGTAGCATTTGGTAGAGCAGCAGTCTCCGAATAACGGGTTAAGTGGTCTACCGCAACGATTATCCACCTGTTGCCGGCAGGAGTCAATGGAATTGACCCGTAGAGATGCCCACGCGATCAAAGGGTCGGTATGGGCATTGTAAAGGCTGGAGTTCACCGGCGGAGTTGTGCGGTGGCGCTTTCCGGCGTTGGCACTCATGACAAGAGCGGACGAACTTTCGAACGAAATTATACATTCCCCGCCAGTAATAGCGGTGTCGAAGTCTTTCGTAGGTCTTGAAGACTCCCGCATGGCCACACTAAGGGTCGACGTGGAACGAGGAGCAGAGCTCTGATCGCAAGATTCTCGGAATGACGAGTAACCAGGTGCGTCCCTCTGGGGCATAGTTGCGTCGATATAGTAGCTGGTCGCGAATCGCAAAATGAGGCACTTGGCGCCGAAGCGTACGTGACGCTGGAACTTTCAACGTATCCGAGAGAAGGTCTAGCACAGAGGCAGTCCAGGGATCATTACACTGTGAAGAAGCGATAGTGTCAACGTCCAGAGAGGATAATGTGCACTTTCAGGGGGAGTCGTGACTGGCCTTCGGGGGAAGCGGTGATCGGGATAGCGCGTCAGCGTCGGAGTGCTTTCGCCCGGAACGGTACACCACGCGGATGTCGTATTCTTGGATTCGCAATGCCCAGCGGGCAAGGCGGCTCGATGGATCTTTGAGCGTCGACAGCCAACATAGTGCGTGGTGGTCGGTCACTACGTCAAAAGATCGGCCGTATAAATATGGGCGAAACTTGCCAAGCGCCCACACAATGGCCAAAAACTCCTTTTCTGTAACGCTGTAATTGGTCTCCGCCTTGGTTAACGTGCGACTCGCGTATGCGACTGCGTATTCTGTGTGACCAGCTTGACGCTGTGCCAACACAGCGCCAAGGCCTACACCGCTTGCATCGGTATGGATTTCGGTTGGCGCTTGTGGGTCAAAATGGCGAAGAATGGGTGGCGTCGTGAGAAGACGGCGCAAGGTTGTGAAGGCTTCGTCACACTCTGGAGACCATGATAAGAGATCTCTAGCGCCACCAAGGAGCTGCGTGAGACGCGATATAATTGATGCAAAGTTTCGAACGAATCGCCGGAAGTAAGAGCAGAGGCCGATAAAACTGCGTAGCTCTTTCATAGTAGTAGGTTTTTGGGAACGCAGTAACAGCACGTAGCTTCTCGGGATCCGGGCGAATGCCCTCCTTTGACACGACATGGCCTGAAATTGTTAGCTGATGAACAGCTAATCGACACTTCTTCAAGTTGAGTTGCAACCCGGCGTTGGTCAAACAAGTGAGTACGTGCTGGAGGCGGAGCAGGTGTGTTGGGAAATCAGGGGCGAACACCACAATGTCGTCAAGATAGCAAAGACATATTTTCCATTTGAGGCCACGCAGAACATTATCCATCATTCTTTCGAACGTAGCAGGTGCGTTGCAAAGTCCGAAAGGCATGACGGTGAATTCATACAAGCCGTCTGGTGTAACAAAGGCAGTTTTTGGGCGATCGGCATTTGCCATCGGAACCTGCCAGTAGCCTGACCGCAAATCCAGCGAAGAAAAGAACTCGGCTCCCTGCAAACAGTCCAGAGCATCATCGATGCGTGGTAATGGGTAGACGTCCTTCAGCGTGATCTTGTTCAACCGTCGAAAGTCAACACAGAAGCGGATGGAACCGTCTTTCTTTGTGACGAGGACCACGGGAGAGGCTCATGGGCTTTGGGAAGGTTGAATGACGCCTCGACGGAGCATGTCATCGACCTGGTCTGCAATGACGCGACGTTCCGTAGCGGACACGCGATATGGTCTTTGTCGCAGGGGTGAGTGAGTGCCAGTGTCGATGTAATGCTTGACTGTCGATGCACGGCCAAGAGAGGTTTAGGCGGAAGTGCTGAAGGATTGCGACAAGTTGAGATCGCTGCGAAGGCGTCAGATCTTCCTCGATGAATGGGCTGAACACACCAGTCGATGTTGAGTCTGGTACGGAGAGGGCACTCAGTTCATGGGCGGCAGTAGAAGACGCTTCGTCGAGGACAGAGACAATTCGTGTTGAATCGACCGACTCGACGTAACCAAGGCATTCCCGGCGGAGCAGTGATAGCGGCGATGAAAGATGATTGTAAATGGGCATCATGCTCACACCGGCGGCAAGGTCAAGAGCTGCAAAGGGCAAAGGAAGCGCTTTTCGGGTAACAAAGTGATGAGAGGGCATGAACAAGACCGTCCCATCGGATATGGTACTACAGAAGACTGGTACGAATGCTGAAGAGCACGGGGGGATACAGGTGTCTTCTTTCACGACAATTTTAGCGGCAGGATGAGCATCAACCGAGGCCAGGTCACCAAGGTGGAAAAGTTCAATCTCAGCCCGAGCACAATTGATGATGGCATTGTGGTGTGAGAGAAAATCCCATCCTAGAATCATGGCGTGGGAGCACGATGAAAGAACTATGAATTCAATCGTGTACAAAACGTCTTGTATGATCACACGGGCAGTACAAGCAGCGGCAGGGCGAATGGGTTGAGCACTCGCCGTTCGGAGTGACAATCCAGACAGGGACGTCGTCACCTTACGAAGCGAACGGCAAAACCTTGCAACCACAACTGAAATAGCGGCACCGGTATCGACTAAGGCAACTGTAGCGACATCTTCGATAAACACATCAATGACATTGGCAGGTAAAGGAGGAGGACTTCGGCATGTCGACACTTGCGCAGTTCTTGCCTCAGGATCTGCGTCGTCTAGTTTCCCTCTTCGTTAGAGACGGGTCGTCGACGCATAGGGGAAAGCGATCGACGACGTGGGGAGGGTGACCGGAGGCGTTCGAAGCGAGGACGGCGATCAGTGTGGGAGCGAGCTGGTGATGGGTCGAAGGGTCCGTAAGGCGCATTTGAATCAGGCGGCACATAGGACGCTCGGCGATCGTCATCGAACGCCTGCGATCGGCGGCAGCAGAACCTTGCGACATGACCAGGATACCTACATGCGAAGCATATAGGGCGATTGTCCGGCGTATACCACGGGTTAGCGACGGCAGGGGTGGTCCAGGGGACGGGAGGGGGAGGGGGTGCACAGGCTGCTGGAAGCGACGCAAGGGCACACTGCGAGGGGCCATTGCAGCAACCGTAGCATAAGTGACTGGTGTAGTCACGACATCCTGCTGGTGAACAGCCGGCAGCGCTTCCGCGACCTCTTCATGGACCACGTTAAGGATATGAGACGGCAAAGTGCTGGCAGACTCCTGAGTGACGGACACCAGAGATAGCTGTCGTGCGACTTCTTCGCGGACGAAATCCTTGATTTGCGTTATCAGGGAGGCTTGTTCTGGGGCCGTTGGTAAGGCTGCAGAGTGATGCCGCATTTCGTGTGGGATGTCGCCTTGTCAGAGCTCGCTGCTTACGCAATTCATCATAGCTCTGGCACAAGCTGATGACGTAGCCAACAGTGCGCGGGTCCTTGGCCAGAAGCATTTAGAACGCGTCATCGTCGATTCCCTTCATGACGTGCTTGATCTTTTCCGCTTCCGTCATGGCAGCGTTCACGCGCCTGCACAAATCGAGAACGTCTTCTATATAGCTGGTGAATGTCTCACCCGTGTCCTGTGCGCGTGTACGCAAACGCTGCTCGGCTCGGAGTTTCCTGACGGCGGGTCGGTCAAATACTTCTGTAATCGACATCTTGAGCGCCGACCACGTTCGATATCCCTTTCATGATTTCTGAACCAGAGACTGGCCACGCCCGCCAAGTTGAATGATACGTAAGCCAGCTTGTCCGAGTCATTCCATTGTTGTGAACGCTCACCCATTCGTAGTACGACAGCCACTCTTCAACGTCGTTGTCGTCGGTTCCGCTGAAGATGGGAGGCTCCCGCTGGTGAACGGTGCCAGCGCAAGGGACGTGTGGCGATGGAAGAGTTTGCTGGTCGGCGTCCGGCATGGCAGAGGGTAGCGTCCGAGAACGGAGTTCCAGGATTACCCTCCTGGAACTCCGTTCTCGGACGCTACGGAGGTTCTCGGACGTTCTCGGAGTGGAACGTTACCCCGCACGGCCCCACCACTTATAAAGGAGGGGGGGGGGCGGTTTATTGGGGTTCGTAGCCACCGCCGGTTCTACGTTGCACCGAGCACAGTCCCCGAGCTCGAGCCTCTGCTGCGCGCTTGATGCTGCCGATGCTCCTGACTGCGCGCACGTTCGTCATCTTCCTTACAATATAAACTTTATTTCTGATGACCGTGCCTCGTTTGAAATGAACTGTAACTATGGGCAAACCTCGTGTTACTAAATGGGCATAACCGCCTCATGCGCGCACCTGCAAGCACCTGGCGCCAGTTTGTCGCATCGGCAGACGAGGAGAAGGGGTGAGCGTCCGAAGGAAGAGTAGGCGCCGCTGGTGCACACACGCACGCACAAGCACGGCTCGCATGACTTCCAACAGTCGTATCTCGGCGACTCGTCGGCGCCTCCTTAAAGCCGAGGAGCCTTACTCTTCCGGGCCTTTTGGCGCCGTCTGCAAAGGTATTCCCATGCCTGATTTTGAATGTGTCTTCGATTTTTGGTGACGCTAAAACAGTTGCCACACATGCGAAGCGTAACATTATCTATAGTGGAAATTAATGTCCGTGCTGAGCAGTCTCTGCGAACAATTTTTTTTAGAAACTGTATCGGGATTTTCGTTGAATAATCTGATCGCATCATCGCGCATCCTGTCATTGTATTTTTCGTGATTTCTATTTGTTACTCATACCAATCATACTGGTACTAATAATTTCGTGTATTAATTCTGCTAGTATTTTTTAAAGTTCTCCATTGTATAAATTACTTAATTGTGCTTCTTTTGTATTTATATGTATGCCCTCTCTGCAACGATGTCTTGTCAGATCGGCCAGCATTCCTAAAAGAATAAATAAACACTACGCGACTTCCGTTCGCCTGCTTTAGCGCATTCAATCCGCGCTCTTTTCGCTGCAGGAAAGGAAATATTTTGCACCCTCGGCCGGCGTAACAACGAAGATTGAGCGGAAGAGCCATTTGCACAATAAATGCCGACAACACGAAAAAAACTGTATAAACTGCAGCAATGTGGTACGTGCAAGTTTCGCAGGGCTGGAGAAAGTGACCTGGCTTCAAATCACTTCCCACTAGCAGCAGACAGCCAACACATGCAACGCGACAAAAAAAAAAAAAAAAACGAAGAAACGCAGATATTCTGTGGAAATGCATTAAAATTACTTGCTTCGAGCAGGTTAACAGCGCTCTCTCATTGTTTCTCAAGTATTACATAATATAGATACGATAAAAACGCTTGCGCAAACAGCAGAACATTATTTATTGTCTCAACTCGCGGTAACTCTATGGAAGCTGCTCTATGCCTCCCGAGCAAGCGCCGAAACTGGGAGGGCGAGTGTCAAGTGACGAGAGGAAGCCCGCAAGGCGTTTGGGATGAGGAGATATGCCTCTACGCTTAGTTTTTTTCAGTCCTGAAAAAACTGGTTAATTGGAACATTTTGCAGATTTTATTTCACTTTGCTACCAAAGCAGTCTTGGGAGGAAATATCACAAACATAGTGAACAGCCTAGAATACCTGTAATCCTAGAATTTATACCAGTAGGCAGGTCGAACTGAGTATAATAGAATCCGTTGGCTTTTGTGTTTGTGCTATCGTTTGAGACTATTCTTGTGGTTCTGCCAAGCGCCATTATATTTGAAAAGTAGTACTGCTAAGCTCGAGGACATGGGTTGGATCCACGGCCGCGGCGTCCACATTTCGATGGGAGCGGAGTCCCAGAACCCCTACGACCACCAGAATAGTACTTGGTCGAGTTCCAGTGGCGTGCTCGTCAGCCTGAGTCGTGAAGATGGCTACTTGTTTTTGTTTCTAGCGGGGCACAGACCGGTTTCGGCGTTGTCGGCGTCTGTTGGCCGTGAGTGAAAATTTCTGATAAAAGCAATAAGTAAATAGACGATAACCTCAAAGTAAAACTGCGGGTCGGGGATTCGACCCAAGAAATTGTAGGTTGCAAGACCAGCACGTTAACCCATTCAGCCACTGTCTTTTTGTTTCGTTATTGCCGAATTCAGCCACTGTCGGTCGATGGCGCGCACTCTCTTAAACAGGGTTTTATATGAAGTAGTTCGGGGGCGCGGCACATGCACGTGCCTTCGATGCTGCGTCCATTTCCTCTTCGATAGGGTCCCGCCAAAAACAGCCTCCCATGATTTCCGATGCGAACGTAGCCCGTTTACGCTATCGCGTTCCACTCTTAAAGGGAACATCAAACGTCTTGAATTGTTGTGCTAGCTGTGATATACTCACCCACGTTAATACTCCCATCTACTCATGCTTGCTCACTCACCTTCGTACTCACGACCACTTACTCACATTCATACCGTCTTCACTCATATTCAGATTCACCTCAACTCACAAGCACTCACTCACATTCACACTCAACCGCGCTCAATAACTCAGGTTCACGCTCACCTCTACTCACCCACGTTCACACTCACCTCCACTCACTCGCGAACACCACGTTCACACTAAACTGCACTCGCACTCACTCACGTTCACACTCACCTCACTCGCACTCACAGGCACTCACTCACGTTCACACTCACCTCCACTCACATTCACAGTACTCAGTGACGTTCACTCACCTCCGTTCAGACCACTGTATACTTCTTACACCGTGGTTCAGACTCACTGGCACTCACTCGCACCCGTACTCACCTCCGCCCACACTCACTGGCACTCACTCACCTTCACCCACACTCGCACTTCCACTCACCTCCGCTCACACACACTGGCACTCACTCGCACTCGCACTCACGCCTTTGAAATGTGTGCGAGTGAGTGTGAGTGAGTACGCTCATGAGTGAGTGCGCCGACCTATGCGTGTGAGTGACCGCTGCTCATCACGATATCACCATCATATAGAGCGCACAACCATTACGTGAGGGCAGATTGTACTAGAATAGTGGCAAGTGGAACGAGCGGCTAGAAAATCTGGGGGCTTTTGCGCCTTGAATATATATGACTCTGCCTAGGCACTACGGAGGAGGTTTCTTGTAGGCGTTTGTCCCTAGGCGTGCCGGCATTGCGGAGTGGCGTCGAGTTTAAAGGGCCCCTGAAACGGTTCGGACAAATTTTGTAGACGCGTAGGGTACAGCTTAAGTAGAACATTCGCACCACAATTTTAGTGAAGCGTTACGTATTACTGGAGCTACAAGCGATTAGAAGTTACCCTCCTCCCTAGCCATGCTTTTCCTCCTCAACTCGTTCGCCGAGCGAGCGGGGCTAAGCTCCGCCTTCACTGGTTCCGCGTCACGATGCGACGTCACATCGTCCACTTCCGGTTGTTTTGGAGCCCGCCCCCGCCCGCGCGAGACCTCTCGGCTAGACGCTTGGCCGTCGACCCCAAGCGAGAGCTATTGAAGCAGCATGCGTTGCGAGCCTTCTGTCGTAGCTCCGAAAGTGTCTTGTATTCCGGCAACTACAGGCAAGCTGGTCACTTCGGCAAATGACCGGAGGCATAAACTCAAGCTGATGAAGGAACATTAGCGTAGACGTACGATAGCGGCCTGATCAGTCTGCACGCTCCATACACTTGTTGGCGCACCGCTTAACCAGCCAAACAAAGCGCTAATATTGCTCTAACCAAGTGTAAAGCATTTTAAACATTTATAAAAACAACGTGTTGATGATTACACTCATGCGAAAAATACACACCAGCAGCAAAGAATACACTTCGTTGCTGCTACTGTGTATGGTTGAGCTCTGTGCCACCAGGTGGCTGCACCGTGCAGACCATTCACATTTGCCCTTCTGCTCATCTCATGACTCATCCCGTTACGGCACAGTCAAGCGGCCAGACTCTGTCACCTTGCGCTTGCGTTGGCCCTAATACGGGACTCGCGAAACGCTATTGCGTTAGTAATCTTCCGGTGTAAAGTGACGGCCACAAACGCGCAAATCCTGGCGCCGATCGGATAGCGGCAGTCCGATGCGCAGCAGCCAGTTCGCTCGTACGCTGCCTTGCAGAGGGACACGATGTCGCAGCTTCACATATTGCCAGTCGCTACGTTTGCAGTCCACAAGGCAACAAAGTCGAATCATAGTGCTCGCGAAAAGACAGACCGACTCTGACCGCGGAGCTCTCGTCAAAATCGAGTACGTTGTACACAAGCAGACGACCATTGCTGTTTGCCGGATGTGCTTAAGTGTACTGAAAAATTGTTCTTGTGCATTCTCTTTATGTTACTTTCTTTTCATAAAAACAAATAAACTAACATTCCAACTATTACGAAGATCATCTGTTTACCATAAAGTTGGAAAAATTATCGATCACGCGCCCTGGTCAGCCAATCGGATAGCTCGCCCCACTGACGTCATATGGGTAGGGGCGGCTTAAAATTCCGCCGAGCAGTGTGCTGCGATCGGCAGCGATGTGCATTTTTAAAACCTTATAATAAATTACACACTTTACGCGGAGGACTTAGATGTGTCAATTAATGATCAGAAGGACCTACTCTAACGACTCAGTACGTTTGTAGAAAATCGTCAAAAGCGTTTCAGGGTCCCTTAACACTTTGGAAACCATGAATCGCAGGAACGTCGACTTCATCGATAAAATAATACTTTCTTATAGTTCTCATGCCAGCGTCGCTATCGCGCTCACCTATCACCTTTTTCAGCATGCTTCCAGTGGACGACTACATCCTCACTGCATTCGAAAAGTCCCGATAAAAAATGTTTCACGGCGTTTTCCGTGTCACCACTTCACGATTACACACTCTGACCGTTAAGCTTTCCATTGCATTAAAAAATATATGTGCCATCAGAATTGATTCTCAGCCCCTTTAAGCTTCGCCTTTAAGAGTTGAAGGCGATAGCATTCTAAAATATCTGACTGCTTCTCATGCTTCCCGGCAAGTGCAGCTTGCGTAACCATACTGTTTACCTGCAAAAGCTGGAGGCGAACGCTATGCATAAGGGCGAGCTTTCTGGTTCTTTTTTTTCACTCCCCCCGCACGGCGGGCGCCGCCGCTGCCGCGGATGCGAGTCCCAACTGGATAGCGTTGCAAGGAACCAAGCGGGGCGCGCCGCTCCCACTGAGAGAGGTCTCAAACGGCAGCTGGAAAAGGGGCTTGTGTTCGAGTTTCCACAAAAATACGTTTTCTCGTCTATTAAAATTACAAGCCGATGCTATCACGTTTGTTGGTTGTGCCCGGGATACATGGAGCGGAAAACCGGCGTCCGGGCGAGGAAATACGCCCGGCGGCGAACGCTCGCCCCTCGGCGTGCGAAAATTTGACTCCCCCCGGCTGCCCGGTCCGATCGGGAAAACGCCGCCCGGCGAAAATCGCCGTCGGATTTGGTGGGAGCGCCTCGCGCGCTCAGCAGGCGTCGCGACGATCGATCTCCCGACTTCCGGCAGCTGCGCCCACTCGGTCGGGCTGGCAGCGGGCAGCGCTTGTGGGTTCACCGCGCGTGAAAGAAGCCGCATTTATTTGAGCTCACGGCGCGTGTTTAGCGCCGATAAGTTAAAAGCGCAAGTCAGGACCTAAAGGTCTATAGCGAATAAAGTTGTACAAGCAGTTTCAGCTCTTGAGAGCGATTGATTATCGCGCCGCACTCGATCGGGAGGAAACTCGCGATACACAGTTCTACTATTAATTAGTTTCCCTAGGCCTTACAAAATTTAACTGTATATAGCCCGTGCTATGTAAGAACCCACAAGTTAACTCTGCTGCGTTATCATTAACCAGTTTTCCATACATGAGTAAAAATTTGCCAGAGCAGTGTACATTACACCTTGCTTCCCTAATGCACAGATATATTCAAGCCAGTATGTGATTAGTTCTGTATTCTCAATGTTTTCTGTGTGATATAGTTTCATTACAGGAATTTACTGTATCAGCAAGCATTCTAATTTAAGATTTATGTGTGTGCTGCAAAAGGTATGCTTTGCCGCTACAATTGATAAAATATGGTCCGAGGCTTCCATACAAGAACACACTTCAATTTGGTTCTACCACCATCAGCACTTGGCTGGCGCTTGCCAAATGAACCACATCACATCAGGTAGCTTGCGCAGACTGTTTTTCACGTTATTGTGAAGAGATCACACAATGACGTGTGGAGGCGCCTGCATCCGAGAGAGAGAGATTGTGCTGCAACCTATGTGCATGTAGAACCGGCATGATGCTGAGGGTTCCACCACTTTGCAGAGGTGCTTTTAAAATTTTGTCATAACTATAACTTTACCTGTGCTGTTTTTTATCATCTATTTCAATAATATCACTGAAGGTGTTATCAGAATTTAGCAATTTATTTGCCCTGGCCCATTAAGCTGCCCTATCTGACCTTTCACTAGGTGGGATTATTCAATATGGACCATTACTTGAATGCATATTTTTGTGTGCAGTAACTTCTCAATTGCGAGTCAACGTAGATGCTCAGAATTACCTGAAGCTATAGATGTACTTATGAATTTGCTACCTATAGAAATTATTTTGCCCTTTCTCGTCAACAAGCATGTTAACAATTCCAAGACAGTTGGCAATGTTATCGTTCGACTACATCATGAGATATTTCAATTTTTGACCTATCATCCAAGATGATGCTTCATTGGTGTGAGGTATTGCCCTAAGCCCAATTAGGGTCATATGACGATATATCAACAAAAGTAGAGAGTTTTAGAATAGGGGCCCCAATAGTTAGGGGCCCCAAAGAGCTTTGCGAGTGTTAGCGTTGGGGCACGCAGGAGTGAAGAGTTGTAGAATAGGGCTTTACGTTTGCGGATAGCATCTTGCGTTGACAGCGCCACTATGACGTCAAAGAAAAGCCGTTAGAAATAAATAAAATATAGAATTTTATGATAAGAATAGTAATTTTGACTTTCGTGTATTCGCGTTTAATTACAATTTATAGGTTATTTAGAGGTTATTCTGTAAGCAGCAAACAATTAGTTACCCTTAGTTTTGGTGGTGGTGGTGGTGGTGGTGGTGGTAAACATTAGTGAAAGGGGGAAGGGTAAAGGGGGACGTGGCTGAGGGATGGGGCTCAAGTAAGGCCCTGGGCTTGCTTTGCCTTCTCCGTCCAGTCCACCAGTTCAAGCTGTCGGTCGACGTCCCCGAACTGAGCCAAGCTATCTAGTCAGTCTCGCTGCTGACGAGGGGATGAGAAAACGGGAGCGAGGTGCGTTCCCACATTATGTGTGTGAGTGTTCCTGTTCGTGAACAGAGCCTACATTGGTCGCTTTCCTTGTCCCCTGTGATGTTGTTAATGTACTTTGGGTGTGGGTATATGTTTGTGTGGAGTCGCCTAAACGCGACCGCCTGCGTTTTATCGAGTTGCTTGGCCGGTGGTGGGAACGTGCGACGCCTCAATACATGGGCTCAACCTATGGGCTATTTCATGATAAGACTCGCGGGGTTCCTCGTGTCTCTCCTCCTCATTCACGCCGTCCGCATCCGCGGACGAGGCTCGGCGCGCGAGATCTCGAGCCAAACTGTGAGCCGACGCGTTACCAGGCACAGCCGCGTGAACGGGGCTCCAAACGAGGGTTTTGAAGCCGCTCAGGGGCGCCGCGTGAGGACATGGTACGCCTGTTTGGAAATTCTACCGCGGACGAAATTGCCGATGGCCTGCTTGCTATCGCTGATGACGGTATTCGCTTCCGCATGCATGGCCATGACAATCGCGCTTGCCTCCGCTTCCACCACTCGGCCAGCCGTGATTGTTGTGTGTTCTATCAATCCTCCGTTGTGATCCGCTGCCACCGCGGTCATGAGGTCGCCTCGAGGGTGTCTCGCTCTGTGTAGACCACTCCATCTTGCGAGCCGTAGCGTCGCCATGTGGCTTCACTACGGCCCTGCCGATGGCCCTGATGGAACTCGAGGTCCATGTTGCGGGGTAGAGGCGGGGCATAAATATGCCCCCTGACCTTTCGCGGAATCGTCATGTACTTTGTAACATCGGGGACGGCCTCGAGACTGGGCTTCCGGAGGACTGTGCGGCCAGCCGGGGTTAGCGAGAGACGACGGACTTGGGCTGTGTGGTGAGCGTCTAAGAGCTCCTCGATCCTGTTGTACATACCTAAGGCCTCTAGCCTTGCGGTGTCCGCGTGCTCCGGAAGGCCTAGGGCTGCCTTTGTGCTTCGTCTGATCATTGTGTTTGATTTGGCTAAGTCCGTGGCTGCGAGTTTGACATATGGTGTCGAGTACATGCTTCTGCTCGCCCATGCCGTGGTGCTGATTAGCCACCCGGCGAATGAGCTGTAGTGTGTAGTTGGTCGCCCTGTGGAGTTTCTTTAACATGAGCCCGCAGCGCAGCGTGTTCTGAAAGTCTAGCCCCAATATCTTTATACTGGGGAGCTCCGGGATGGTAAGTTCTCCGACCTTAAGTTCAAGGAAGCGCCGTTCCCGTGGTAATCCCTTGGGACAGCTACTTCTGCCGGGCTTGATCAGGAGGTATTCAGATTTTTCCGGTGAGCACGTCAGGCTCTTTGACTTCGCATAAGCTTGTACGACGTCGATGCCGCACTGAATGATCTCTTGAAGAGTTTTGAGTAACCAACTTTACGTGCCTTCACCAACCAAGCTAAGCCGCGTTAGGCCTACGAGCCATAAAATCCACAATCGAATTCGGAAGCAGCGGCGTCTAATGAATCAGTCTTCATAACACACGCTAGTTGAGAAAAAGCGATAACCGCAGTCACTTCTCCTAGCTTGCAAACTTCACGCGTTACCACGAATCGAACCCAGTTTGGTGCTAGGTTAGAGCCGTCGCTTCGATGGGTGCCGCCATGTTTGTTTACGCAAATCTTTTGGGGCAACTTTTGGGGCTCCCACTAAATCATAGAAATAGCGTGCCCAACGCAAAACCCAAACGAAGTTTGCGTCTCGCACATGCGCAGTGGCTTCGACGCTACATCTTTGGGACCCGAAAACGTTTGGGGGCCCTATTCTAAAACTCTCTAGTGATTGATCGAGCCTAGAAGTGTTGCAAAAGGATAGAAAGTTCGGTGCATTGGTACGGTAACATGATGTTGGATTGTAGCGAGAAGTGCTACGGGCAAGAAGCCCTCGTCCTGTCTGCTTTGAGCCTCTGTCCGAGTCACTTCGCGCTACAATCCGAGATCATGCTAGAAGTGTTGCTTTGGGACACTATCACCAGTCCCCCTTTGCATGCTACCTGCTTACACTGTACTTTGTCATGTTTAAGTTTGAAAAAAAGGCAATAACTAGACAGTGCAAAATTCCAAACCTGCTTTTGGTTTGACAATATAAAACGCTATTTAACGTTTTAATTAAGTTAGAACATCATTTACTTATAGAGTGGATTACTGTTTCAGACTGATTGTATCTTGCAGGAAGCTTTTCAGACTTGTTTGACAAGTTTGAAAGCGCCTTTTTAGCCACAAAACACCATATATTAATTTGAAGGCTGACTTTGTCTCACTGTGCTCTGCAATTTAATAACTATATGCCAGGAAATATACTAGAAATTTTAAACATCACATACATACCTTAAGATACCCGTAATTAAAGAGAAAGGAGTGCTTAAATTTATTTTTATGTGAGCCAAACTTATTACTTAGCAAATATTGCTAATTGAAGTTCCAATTTGAACATTCCCATTTCCACCCTCGCCTTTTTTACCTCTTCTGTGCAGGTTTTGCTTGCCTATGTCTACAAGAACTGATGTGTCAAGACAGAAAAACCTTCACGCGCGGCCTGTGACAGCAAGCTTTTGTGGGCAGCCAGTGTTCTCCTACGTAGGCTGGCCTGCTTTGGCAGTGGCGGCAATCATCAAGATTCATGCATGATCACCTTTGCTGGTATTTGTCACTCTTGTTAATTACACTTTCTGCATCTCCCCAATTTATTACGTAATAAAGTATAACTATGTGACATGGTGTGAAGTAGATGTCTTGCTGCATTTTCGCTTGCAATCATGTTTTATGCATGAAAAACTTATCGTACAGTATATGAAAAAAAATAACAGCATATCATGATGTACCTTTCAGTTCCGGTAATATGGAACGTGCAAGGAATTCAATAATAGGTAGTATTCGGAAGAACTGGCCATTATTTCTGCGTGATCCTGTGCAAGCATCTGGCGTTACCTAACAATGGGCAGCCACAAAGTAAGTTACGATTTATTTTTAAATGAGGCATGGACATCAGACAAAGATACATTCATATTGTCAGTTAGAGTGGTCCGCCGAATGATCTTCCAGATGTGAACTATCCTTTACTTCTTAACAATTCATTGTAGCGCAGCGTTCTGTTTCGTATATTGGTTTCAAGCTGTCCTGCCCCCTGTAGCCGAAACCAGGATGTAATTTTTGCCTGAACTGCAGCATCACTGGCAAAATGTTTCCCTGCTAGAAACTATTTCGATTCGGTGGAGACTCAGCAGGGCGAAGTTTTGTCAAGAGTGACATGGTTCATGCAAGTGTTCTTGTTTAGGCCATGGGCGAACGTTGGCATCATAGCATACAATACAGATCTTGTTTTATTTGCAAAATAATTTTGACAGGCGGCATTCAACTGATTGGGCTAAGTAAAAAGCGCTAATCGACCAATGAGGCTGTACTACACTCTCCTCATGGCTCACCCCCATCTGGAAAAACTATCTGTGCATCACTCTATTCGACGATATAAACTTTTTTCTGATGTCCGTGCCTCGTTTAAAATAAATTTTGACTGCGAGCAAACCTCGTGTTACTGTAACAGCTGCTGCAAGAATTTATGGGAATGTCTAATAAAAGTCTTCAGTTGTTCTTGTCAAGCTGTCCATTAGCCAACATTTAGCGTAACGTTAGCAGGGCTTACTGAAGTACTTCTAGACGTCCATGGCTACAAAATGTCTTGATCAAAACAGCTACTAGACTTTCGAATTAACCTTTCCATGCTTCTTTTAGACATCAAATAGCTGCTTCCTTGTTTCGTGGGTAACCCTGCCCACACTTACCTAATGCACGCGGTGGCATCCTGAGAAAAAAAGAGCTTTTGATATTGCTCTGAAGAAAATGAATTTGTTTCGGCATTTGGTATTCCTTATCACTAACTGTTAAATTACCTTGCCTCATCAGCGAGCCACTCCTGCAATCAAGCGTGCTGGTCTGGGGTTTACCTGTATTTCCACTTGTGCAGTTGGTAAAGTCTTTTCCTGTTTACTGTCACTTCGTATTTCATATATTCGGTTGCATAAGAGGCTTTGACAGCACTCGCCACCCTAATGCCAGGGCAGGCTTCACGAAAGGCCACCAGCGCCGACTCGTTGCAGATTGTGCTGAACATTCTTCTTGGTACAATTGTGACTAAGAATCCATTTATCTTTCCTCCGAAGCGGCTGGTTTTGGTGATGCTTTGATGCAGAAAGAGGCTATTGTCGCACATGTCAACTTTAGGCCAGAAATCAGTTTGGCACAGTTGGAAATAAACCTTTTCCAGATGGTAGTTCAGCCTCGCGAAGTACCATCTCAGTCAATTTGCACGCTGTCAATGTGAGTGAGATTGATCGAAGGTTGGCTGTGGTGTCAGGTTTCTTTCCTGGTTTCTGTAGTGCCATCCCCACAGAGTGTTTCCCCTCTGTGGGGAATTCCAATATTTTAGATTTCAGTGATTACAAGCAGTAGTGCTTGCTTTCTCGTTTCGGCAAGATTCCTCAACATCTACAAAATTACTCCATCTTTGCCACGTGCGTGTTGACATGCTCAAGAGCAACGAAAGGTTCTGCCATTGTAAAGAGGCTTTCCATTCTTTCCTCGGCAAGTGGTTATTCAAGTGCGTACAAGTCTTGTGACGGTCAGTCGCTGTGAGGTGGTCGGGAAAAGCATCTGCAGCTTGTTCCTCAAATTTCTCAGATGTGCACTGAAGATCGAGCAGCGTGTTTAATAGTATTACAGCATTGGTTTCTCTTGCTATAGCCTAGAACGTGTCACAGCTTACTGAGACCTATGCGTTCAAATGACGCGCAGTGGTCCATCCACTAGTCTCTGGTAAGTTTCTTAGTATGACATCTTGCCTGCTCAGTCTTGTGCAGAACATTGATCAGGGTTTGTTGCGTGCGGCCACAATTTAAGTGTGCAGTATGCAACTCGGTTTGCTCACCCCAAAGTTGCAGCAGCTACTTGTCAGGGCTGGATGTTGCCGCCCCCCCGTAAGCTCTAGTTCGCACGTCGCTCTTTTCACTGTGTAAAGCGTGCGTGTTGCTAGCGATTCTTCAACTCCTTCACATTCTGCAGACACAAGTGTGTCACGGAAATGCGCCGAGCCTGAAACCCAGATTTTTTTTTAATATGGCACATTTTCCCCCCTGCAAGTGTTCTCTAGATCGGATAATGGTCGCTGCCTCTTGGGGCAGAGTCGCACTGACACGGGATGAAGGCCACAGTTGCCCATGTTAGGTAAGTGTACATTTCTTCTGGTTTGAATGGAAGGTGTGGCAGCAGGGATAGTTGGCGCATTTTGTTGTTGTTCTTAAAACGTTTATTAAAATAATCGTCAAATATTTACGCCCCCACGAAGTGGATCCCTCAGGGCGGTGGGAGGGACAAGGGAGGAGGTCAGTTCAGATATTATCCACCATTTTTGAGTCTCGCAGTAATTGTAGTGACTGGAATATGAGGCGCCGGCTCTCGGGAGGACCATTGGGAAGGCGCCAGGCTTCTAAAATCTGAGGCCTGAGAGCAGGAGGGAGTGTGGCTATCACTCGTCTAGGGTGCTCTTCTATCGCTCTTCTAAGGACATCAACGACGTAGCGAAGAAGCGGGTACTTCTCCACACGCTTTGTGGAGCCGACAATTTCGAACACTGTGTGCGCGCTGATAGCGCCGAAGATCCCCGGAGAAGTCAACTTCAATGATTTAGTGATACTTCTCTGGCGGCACTTCGACAGCAGGACATCCGAGCTTTACAGCCGGTACGTGTTTCAATGACGCGACCAACGGCCAGACGAGTCGATCAGCAGATACGCTGCGGCCTTCAGAACCTTGACAGCCAACTGCAACTTCGGAGCGCTGCGTTCAGCTACAATATGGACGACGTCACCTGACACCCAGACGACCGCTTCAGCAGCGAACCCAGCTATGCCGCCCCAAGATGTGATGCTGCGGGACAGCTTCGTCCGCGGCGTCTGGGACGAACATCTTCCTCAGAGACTGTTCGCAGAAAAAGGCCTGACATTTCAACGCGCTCTGGACTTAGCCCTGTCAGCGGAAAGTGCGTCAAGGCATCAGCGAGAAATCAAGGGAGTGGCAAACTCAGGGGAAATTAACAGGACGTTGCAAATCAAGCCAGGAAGCAAACATACGTCAGCACGACATTGCTATCGATGCGACGACTTGCACTACCCTGAAACATGCAAATTCAAGACAGCCGAGTGCCATTTCTGCTCAAAGGAAGGTTACGTCAAGCGTGCCTGCACCTCGAAGAAAAGGAAAAACACGGAACCACGCTCCGAAAACAGTAGCAGCGGGCACACAGTGTCAACCCACTACCTGTCAGTGAGCCTTGCTGAAAGCTGCACACGGTGAGTGTATGTACACACTGCCCCAAGTTCCTCGTGGACTTGAGAATGGAGGGAAAGCCAGTCCAGTTTGAGGCGGACACAGGTGCGGCATGCTCCCTGATAACCGAGGACACGGACTACAGAACGCGGAAGAAAACACTCCGTGGCTTTCAAGCGAGCCGCTCGATTTGCGCATATGGTCAGGTGAAAAATTACGCGTCCTGGGCTCCGCACAAGTTCTTGTGAGGTTGAGATCAAAGGACTACCTGCTCCCGTTTTTGGTTATGAAGGGCACCGGGTGCAACCTCCTAGAAAAAGATTAGTTTTCGGCACTTCGCATTTAGGCGAAGGGAATCAATCACGTTGGAGAGCAAGCATCAGAGATTACAGAGGTCTTGGGATGACACCCAGATGTCTTCAAGGAAGACATTGGTAGATATACGGGTTCTTTAGTTCACCTGGAACTCAAAGACGGTGCGACGGCGAAGTTTTGCAAGGCTCGTCCGATTTCAGTGGTGCTGCAAGTGCTTGTGGAACACGAGCTTGATCGTCTAGAGCGCCAAGACATCCTAAAACCAATGCAGCATATCAAATGAGCAACCCCATTAAGTACCCCTTCGCGCCCTACTTCACGGCGACGAGCGATGCCCTGCGACCGCCAAGCTCTGTCGACACCTAAGCCGTCGCGACCTCATTGTCGTTTTGATTGACGGTCTCTTCCTCACTCTCTGGAATCTGCCAGCCGTCCGTACCTCGTTCCCCCCCCCCCCCCCCGGTGTGCGGTAACTCGCCAGCCTCCGCCGCGCCACACGCTTCGCGGGCTCTCGGCTTGCGATGTCGGCATAATTTACCTGCGCGGCGGCTGACGTTTTTCGTGGCCAGCCTCTCACCATCGTCACCGAAGACACCGCCTGATTTCTGTAGCTCCGGACTCTCGTTCACTTCGAGTGCCCCGACACCCAATGGCTGAGGCACGAGCAAGGATTGGTGCTGGACGTGAGCCTGAGCAAGGCTCACTCCAGAGAGACGAGGTTTCACAGCGTCGGCGATCGAGCCCGACATGGCACTCTGAGTCGTTCTCGACAAGTTCTTTCTTCGCGCGCAGCAGCGCAATCTCTCTCTCCAACTCGAGGACGCGGCGGGAAGACCGTGCCCAATCGCCCTCACCAGTCTCGCGTTGTCGAGCTTCTCCGCGCCTCCGCTGCTCCTCCTGTTAGAGGCGCTCGTCCTCTTCGCGCTGTCGCAGTTCTCGCGCTTTCCTGCGTTCGCGGCGATCCGCCTCTTCTTCGGAGCGTATATCGAGCAAAAACTCCCTGAGGGCTGGGCCCTCAAGGCCCATCTGCCTCCCGACGTCCACGATGCAGTCCATCGGCCATATCGCGGCTTTCTCCCGCTCTCGGCGTTGTGTGTCTGGTCTGACTGCTATGCCCCGTGGTCAAGGAAGATCGTGGTCAACAAGTCCTGTCGCGGACGCCACTTGTCAAGGATTGGGGTATGATTACTTGCACTATCCGGGGAATGAACGAAATCGGACAACAAATCCACGCCGCGTGCATTTACGGATGGTTCGACTGCTGACCCGCGATTAGGTCCACGCCTGATCGACCGGGACCAGAGACATGAGACGGGAGGCGGCGTAAAAACAAACACTCACTTTAATAGGATAAAATCAGGCCAGAGACATGATTAAAGAAAGAATAAGCAAACTGCAAGCAGATGGTGCAAAGCTTTGCGGAAGGCGTGCGGGTATCACACAACACACTCTGACGTGACGCGCGACACAAAGCCCACCACGTGGGAATTTCAGACACTTCGTGAAAAAGTGGGAATTCCTGACGCTTCGCGAAATAAAGAAAATACCCGACACAAATGAAAAATACATGTGACAATAAACGCGGCAAACACTACACTAACAGAACATACAAAAATTAACACGCGATGAATAAGTAAATGAAAGATGAAACGCGATTGAACAAAACGAGTCCGGTGGAAGTTCTGTGAGCAGGTTGGAACACGAGGCTTATCTGTGGCGTGCTCGCCGAGATCCCGCCCTGACGAAGCGTGGGGTTGCTGGTACCTCGCTGCCGAAGATCTTGACGGACCTGCTCTGTCTGTCGATCTACCGGCGAAGACTTCGGCCTGGGGGCTTCAGCCTGCCGTTCACTTCTTCAGCTGTCTCTTGGTGCACGACCACGCTGCTCCGTCTCCCAAACCACTCTCCCCGCTCGCCGAGGCCACCTCGTCTCTCGTCAAGCTCTGGCGTCCCACGTGACCAACCGGTCCGGCGAGCTCAGGAGCAATAGGGAGCTTGACTCCCTACCAACGTGTAAGCGGCGCTGCGGCGGCATTGGCGGCCATGTCGAGATGGACGCGGGCTCGCACTTTGTGACAGCGTTAGTGCGACTGAATTAGGTCAACTGTTTCGGCAAGAGGGCCAACCCATCGTCCTGCTGCGCCAGGAAAACAGGCGCAACACGTGACATACAAAGATACAAAGGCTAACTCTAAGCGGCTATAGAGCAACGGGCATGGTGAGGAAAAGCACTAATTGGGCAAGCTCAAAGGGCCATTTTTATTTCCAGAGACGCTCCGAACATATAATTGAACATTATTCTATCATCATCATCAGCCTATTTTATGTACACTGCAGGATGTAGGCCTCTATCCGCGATCTCCAATTACCCCTGTCCTGCGCCAACCGATTCCAACTAGCACCCACAAATTTCACAATTTCGTCGCACCACCTAGTCTTCTGCCGTCCTCTACTGCGCTTCCCTTCCCTTGGTATCCATTCTGTCACCCTAATGGTCCAACGGTTATCTAATCTGCGCATTACATGACCTGCCCAGCGACATTTTTTTCTCTTAATGTCTATTAGAATATCGTCTATACCCGTTTGCTCTCTGATCCAAACCGCTCGCTTTCTGTCTCTTAAAGCTATGCCTAGCATTCTTCGTTCCATCGCTCTTTGCGCGGTCCTTGCTCTCAAGCTTCGTTGTCAGTCTCCAAGTGTCTGCCAAATACGTCAGCACCGGTAAAATGCACTGATTGTATACCTTCCTTTTCAATGATAATGGTAAGCTCCCAGTCAGGAGCTCGCGATGTCTGCCGTATGCGATAAACCCGTTTTATTATTTTCTGAACTGCCTTCTCATGGTCAGGGTTCCTTGTGATTAGTTGACCAAGGTAAACGTACTCCTTCACAGACTCTAGAGGCTGATTTGCGATCTTGAACTCTTGTTCCCTTGCCCGGTTATTTATCATTATCTTTGTCTTCTGCATATTAATCTTCAACCTCACTCTTACACTCTCCCTGTTAAGGTCCCCAATCATTTGTTGTAACTCATCCGCAGTTTGCTGAGTAGAACAATGTCATCGGCAAACCGAAGGTTGCTGAGGTATTCGCCGTCGATCCTTACTCCTAAACCTTCCCTGTTTAATAGAATGAATACTTCTTAGGCAGTGAAAGGAAGTCGTTTCGACATTGGTCTACCTCTGTACCAAAACCAGGCAGCGCACCTGACGCAACTTCACTTGGCTTTGACATCTACAAATTCGCTTTCCCCCTGTACAGAATACTCAGTCGAGGCGACCTCAATTCACATCACCCACACTGGGGATGCAATGACATACGGCCCAGAGGAGGCCACCTTGACGAAGCAGACACCACAGACCTTGATTTTACGCCTCTGCCGGGGAAGTTTAGCCGTGCTGAAGCCACACGACTGCGATGCATCGTCACGGAAACAGCAGTGACATCAGCGCACCACGCCAGGATGCGCCTCTAGACCTGGCAATCAGCCACTTGCCGTTCCTGTCCAGCCTGGAACCACCAGCTGCTGGAACAGCAACATACACTTGGATTTTGACCTTTAGAGCATGCTTAGTAACTTCTAGAAAGGATATGTCACATTCTACCATTTGCCACTCCCAAGGAGGTAACAGCTTGGTTGGATGCATTAAGCGATGTTCGAGGAGTGGGACATGCATTTCATCGCTAAGCTTCCTCACACGCAGCGAGAAAGGCTGTCTTACAGAGGGACGATTACGGAAAAGTGTAACACACGTCATATCGTTTGCGGCATTAAAACATGTATGTTCATGATTAGAGTGTATTTTGAGAAAACTTGTGAGGCTGATGTATGTTTTATGTAGGCGGAGTGACCATTCATTTGACTTTACGTATAAGCTTTCAACAGGGCTTGTCCTAAAAGCGCCAGTGGCCAAGCGGTTACCTAGATGGTGGACAGGATCTAGCACTTATAGCGTGCTCGGAATGGCAGAGTTCTATACGATGGCACCATAGTCCAATTGTGATCAAATCGGACTTTCATAAAAATTCCTGAGAGACTTTCTATCGCTACCCCATGTTGTGTGGGATAGAATGTTCAGTAAGTTCATTGTCTTTAGACATTTTTAAAGATAATTAATGTGTGGAATGAAAGTAAGCCTTGAGTCAAGTATAATACCTAGAAATTTATGCTCTTTGTTGACAGGTATTTGTTGTCCACACAGTTCCACACAAGGATCTGAAACCAGGCCTCTCTTTCTGGCAAAAAGAATGCAAGTGCTTTTGTGGGGGTTGTTTCTAAATCTGTTTTTGTCTGCCCACTTGGACACCTTGTTCAAGCTATGCTGTACCTCTCTCTCACACACTGCGAGGTTACAGGACTTCAAGCCTATTTGAATGTGGTCCACGTAGACGGAATAATAAATGGCTGGTGGTAATTGTTTTATCGGGATGTGCAGTCTCCTTAACGATAGAGAGCGCGCAGCTCAGTACGCCACCCTGGGGTACACCATGTTCCTGTATAAATGGACGTGATAATACATTTCCGATTTTTACGCGGGAGGTACGATTAGATAAGTAGTTTTCGATTAGGTTTACCATATTGCCACACATGCCCATTCCAGACAACTCTCTCAAGATTCCGTAGCGCCATGTTGTGTCGTACACCTTTTCCATATCGAGGAATAGGGATAAGAAAAACTGTGTACAAATGCGTCATGGATATTTCCTTCAATGCGCTGTGTGACCTTCAATGGTTGTGGACCGCCCTTCTCTGAAGCCACACTGATAGCCGTCAAGCATTTTGTTCAAAGAAATGGATGAGTCGCCGATATTAGTCGTTTTTTTTCAAATAGCTTACAAAGGCAACTTGTGAGAGCTATCGAGCGGCAACTTGCCACAGAGGAAGGGTCTTTGCCCTGTTTCAAAACAGGGACTGCAATGGCTTCTTTCCATGCGGATGGAAAGTATCCGGCAGCCCAAATAGTGTTGAAAAGTGCGATTAGTGTACCTTGTGTGTCGGTGTGTAAGTTTTTGATCATGTCATACATGACTGTGTCAGGTCCCGGTGCAGAGCTCTTGCATGCGATCAAGGCAGCTTTCAACTCGGCAATATTGAAAGGCCGGTTATACAGTTCGTTCTGTCTGCATTTACGTAGGACTGGCTTACGTTCTTCTATTCGTTTGTATTTAAAGAAGGATTGAGTATAATAGATGTACCTCGACATCCGCTCAAAGTGCTCCTCAAACGAGTCTGCCTGGTATTGCAAGGCATTTCCTTGGTCGTTCACGAGAGGAAACGGGTGGATTTGTTGCCGTTTTAGCTTTCTAACGCCGTTCTATGCAGTACGCCCCAAGCCTTATTCTGCTTCCTTCGCGCCTCTCTACAGTCTTCATTCCACCAGGGAACACGTCTTTCAAGTGAACCACCATTCTTTGCGCGATAACCATTTCAGCAGCACCAATAATAAAAGCTGTAAAATATGCGACAGCATCATCTATACTAATATCGTTTATAAAATCGGGTGATAAATAAGTTGATTGTTTACAATGCTCCCAGTGAGCTGATGCTACTTTCCATCGAGGAATATTGGGAGGGTTGTAGTACCGCGTTATTAAGTTTAAAGTTACAGGGAAGCGGTCACTTCCAAAGGGATTGTTGACGACATTCCATTCCAGGTGAGGCAGAAGAGAGGCAGATCCAATTGCTAGATCTATCGGTGCATATGAATCGTGCTGCACGTTATAACAGGCTGGCTTCTTGATGAAGAGGCACGCACAGGAGGTTAAAGGGAAATTTTCAATTAGTCGACCTCTCGCGTCGCATCGTGAGTCTCCCCACACCGTGTTATGAGCGTTAAAATCTCCCACGAGTATGTAAGGCTCAGGAAGCTGATCAATGAGGTTATAAAAGACTGTTTTTTCGAGATGATGATTCGGGGGTATATAAATGGCACATACAGTGACCAACTTATTAAAAAGAATGGCCCGAACTGACACTGCCTCAAGGGCGTCTGAAGGACGACGTGTCGGCAAGCTACAGACCTGCCGGCTATTATTCCTACACTGCCGGAGGCACTAGCCTCGTCACAGTCTTTTCGAAAGATGGTGTGATTTCGAAGAAAATTTGTGTTCGTAGGTTTCAGATGTCTCTTGAACAGACAGCAACCTTGGATTATGTTTGTGTAGTTGTCTAATATCGTCAAGGTTATGAATGAATCCTCTAACGTTCCATTGTAGTATTTGTGTATCCCTTATGACAAAAATGTTTAGTGCTGTGTGCTTAAGGGACGAAGATTAGCCTTTACCAGGCGCCGTGACGCGAGCTTTGTCATTTTTTTGGAGCGATCGCGAGAATCTCGCCGCTCCTTAGGCGCTGGTGGCGCCGTCTGGCTGGTGGTTGTGTCCATCGCCTCTTGCGAGGCGCTGGACACGCGCTCTTCTGAGCACTGTGCTTGACGTGAAGGCCTCGACACTTTGGAAGAGACCTTTGAGGCCACCAGCACGGAGGTCGACGACCCTTTCGGCTTCGGTGGCCGAGCAGCGCTAGCTACAGCGGCTAAGGGGGCCGATGGCGTTACCGCCAGCTCACTGCGTGTGGGCCGGACAGCTGTCGCGTGCCGTTGTGGCACCGCCCCCTGACGCACCACTTCCGCAAAGCTGTTCGTTGGCAGGTATGCCACCCGCCTACGAGCCTCTTTAAACGTTATCTTTTCGTTTACTTTGATTGTGACTTTCTTTTTCTTTCTACCAAGACGGGCATGACCGCGAGTATGCGGCATGCTCGCCATCACAGTTCACGCAGTGTGGAGCGTTTTCACGTGTTTCAGAGGCATGCATATGGCCACCGGAACTACATTCTGCGCATTCCTGCCGACCTCGACAGTTCTGGGAACTGTGGCCGAAACGCTGGCATTTGAAGCATCGAAGAGGATTTGAAACATACGGCCTGACCCGTAGCTTTACATAGCCGGCCTCGAATGTCTCACGCAGGATGCTTGAACAAAAAGTGAGTACTAGATGCTTGGTTTTTATCTCCTTGCCGTCGCGCCTTAGCATAATTCTTTTAACATTGATCACGTTTTGGTCACTCCAGCCTTCCAACAGTTCAGCTTCTGTTAGCTCCATCAAGTCATCGTCGGAGACAACACCACGGCTGGTGTTCATAGTTCGGTGCGGGGATATTGTCACTGGGATTTCCGCGAATGACATTTCCATTAACTTATCGTTTCTTTATTTCATTTATTAAGCACAAGTAATTTCCCTATGTTGTCCTTGGTGTCAGTGTTTGTTGGCTTCTTATGATATGACTAATGAAATCGGATCCCTCGGTTAAACCCCTTTCTTCTCGTTTATTACATAACGAGGGTCTCGAATCCGGCAACAATGATGCCTTCAGGTAGCATATGTGGGTTTATTGACTAGTTGCCTTCACCCGAAAAGATCACGTTCTCGTGACGCCTGCGGCAAAAAGGACGTTCCACGTGCGGCAAAAAGGACGTTCCACGTCCGGCGCCAAGGTCTGTGAGTGGTGGCGCTGGCTAACACTCCCAGGGTTCTACTAGGACAAATAAATAACCAAGAAAGTGGATGGGAAAACGGCGCCGCGGTAGCTGAATTGGTAGAGCATCGCACGCGAAATGCGAAGGTTGTGGGTTCGGTTGCCACCTGCGGCAAGTTGTTTTTTCAACCACTTCAATTTCCATTAACTTATCGTTTCTTTATTTCATTTATTAAGCACAAGTAATTTCCCCTATGTTGTCCTTGGTGTCAGTGTTTGTTGGCTTCTTATGATATGACTAATAAAATCGGGCCCCTTGGTTAAACCCCTTTCTACTAATTTAGGAAGGTTTTCAAGCTGTTTCGTATCGCGAAGTTCCAAAAGGAGATCACCGCTAGCCATTTTTGATGCTTTGTAGCCTGCGCCAAGACATTTAGACACGAGGAAAGGAGAAATCATTCTCATGGTCTATTCAGGTTTGTCGGAATGAATGACATGAAATCTGTGGAAATTTTGGAATTTGCTGCCAAGAAATTGAAGAACATCTTCTGTGCGCTCTCGTTCTGAGAGGGACCAGGGAGCGGGGGGGAAATAGGTTGTCATTAATATGGTGAAGTTTTCGGCAGGGATGGCCGCCGCCTAACATGGAGCCCAACCAGGGGACGACACAGGACGGGAAGTATTCAGTTCTGCGCACGCCAGCGGTACGTCCCCGCTATAACCGAATAGATATACCCAAGGCTGGATATACTGCACAAAGTTAACTCTTGCTGCCCGTGAAGTCGCAAGTAAAAAGAAAATAAAGAGAGGACACGAAAGATTGAAAGTGAGAGCAAGACGCAGATTGGAGGGAGAGAGACAGGAAAAGGCAACTACCGATTTCCCCCGGGTGGGTCAGCCCGGGAGGTGCCGTTTACGTGAAGCCGAGGCCAAACGGGTGTATTGCCGCCGCTGAGAGGCCGTAAAGGTCCAAACACCCGGAATTGGCGCAAACCCCAGGATCCCCCTTTTCCCCGGACCCGGCTAAGCCATGCACGGTTAGAAGCGAGAGGGTCCAACCCTCATGTGCTCGGGTACGTGGTGTCGTAACGCACCAAACACCTGCTTACGCAGGCGCCCCTGCGGGGAACACAGATTCTGTACTGCCAGAGCTCACCGAGGCCAAAGCCGCACTGCCCCACTACCTCTACTCACGGCTTTCTGCCAAGTAACACAGAACCTACAACCAACACACAAGGAATTCAAGCACAATCACACACAAGCAACGTTGAACAACGCGTGGTCCGCGGGGGTCAGAGAACAATCACGCCGAGAACGAACATGCCACGGCGTCGCTTGGCGCCATCATCGCGCCTTTTCAAAAATACCTACAAGATCCTGTCCCTAGGAACCTAGGATAAGGTCACATAAAGGATTTTTGTTCATTGGTCTCGGAGATCTCGTGCCTTTATACATGTTTGTGCGGCTTCGAATTTGTGTGATTGGCACCACCTACTCTCTGTACCGACGTGGGAGCGGCCCGCATCAGTCCCAGACTGATCCCTCAGGACCTAAATAAAGTTCTTCATACCATACCATACCACCTCCTGTGCCTTCGCGAGAGCCAAGTGGTGCGAAAAATGATGGCTCGTTTCTACAATCTCCATGACGATCTCCGCAAGCGCAGTGACGCTCTTATTGACTGTATACGGAGACGACATCAGTCTTGTGCAAATCTAAGCAAATCTGATCGCTTCCACACGATGCCCTGCCCTCGAAAGCAGCGCATTATTAGGGATTTTCTTAAGCCGCTCTAAGCCTAATAAATTTCATTTTTCTGACTGTTCGATTTTTCGGACTATTTTTCGACCGCAGTGAGGTCCCCAAAATCAGTTGGCTACTGTATACAGTTTCATAATGACGTTACGCCGGTTGACAACCTAAGAGAATAAAAAATACGCGTTTCGTTGCGGTAGAGGGGCACTGTTACATTCCAGGCGATGCAGGCATTTATGCTTAGCACTGCGATTGCTACACCGAAAACCGTTCCGGAATGCAAGTGCCTCTGACACTTCCGTTTGCGCGAATATGTCGTTAATGGCACACTTTGCCTAGCGTGGCAGCCATATGGTCCGCCTGCACAGCGCATTACGGAGAGCGAAAAAAAGACTGTCCATATATCATCGTACCTACCTCATCAACAAAAATGACCCTAGGAAGTAAAGATCACACACCGAACTGCATACACTGGAGGCCAAACCCGAAGCGGCAGCAATGCTAAGGCAGATCCAAAGGATCCAGACAACCTCCCCACCATCGATCCTTCTCCCGAGACATGCCAGCTTCTCTGCGCTCACAGCATTGAACGTGCAGCAACACCCTCTCTTATCCCCATTCCATTCTCCGTAAGCATTGATGAGCCCTTATGTTGAGTCTGTGTGTAAGCAGATCAGTGGGAAAACGAAGATGGAGTTGTGCAGCACTATGCAGAAGCTGGCGGGGTATCACCAAAGGGAAAAACGTTTGAGAACACCTCCTTTGAGTAACTGTGCACTGTTCTATCTAAGGAAGGCCTATACGCTAGTGCAAATTCCAACAGAATCTGAAGTGATCTATGTCACTCATTGTGAACACAGCCTGCACATGACAAAAATGGTGTATACATAGAACAGAATTGGTAATGTCGTCATGTCATTGCTTCCACACACTTGTAGAGAAAAGGATCACTTATGGCAGACTCAGAAGATTCCAACAAAACAACTAAGTAGGTTCATTCACGAGTGCATTCTCAATGCTTACCTTGCTAAACGTCTCGGATGTGTAGCTTAGATCAAACTAAACAAGGCCTCCACATATTATTTCTACTTCACCAAACAGAATTTTCCAACAATTTAGGGCATTAACTAAGAAAAACAATATGCAATGAGCTTTTGTTGTGCACATCTAAACCTCTTTTCAAGCACAAGGATGTTCAATTAGGCAGCGATTTACTGGAGAACAACATGTCCTGGTGAGCCGTGCAACATTCACAATCTATTGCTAATGAGTATTTTACTGAACACAGGAGTCTTCCATAGGCAGAGTACATAAACAAGTACTTCGTTGTTGAGCCGTTACATCAAGGAATATTACATGGTCATGGCCACTAAATTATCTGCTATAAACTGATTACCAAAATGTCTCTGCAACCTTCAGCACAGCTGGCCTCCAGCTATATCTTAATATAACTAAAGGACTTGTTAAGTATTAATATTGTTTAGTGAACGAAGAATTAGGAACTGGAGACTATTTACAAAGTATATTTACAAAGGATAACT
Source organism: Dermacentor variabilis (assembly GCF_050947875.1). Classification (NCBI taxonomy): domain Eukaryota; kingdom Metazoa; phylum Arthropoda; class Arachnida; order Ixodida; family Ixodidae; genus Dermacentor; species Dermacentor variabilis. The sequence goes on from NC_134575.1 coordinate 104,903,213, forward strand.
GCAGCGCTGGCCAGTTCTGACGACAGCTTGAGAGCCAGAGAGCGCTCGTCGTCTTCGTCGGGGCGCAGGCGTGCATCGTCCGCAAAAAAACACGCAATATGCGTGTATCATTATCCCCGACGGCAGAAGAACCGTCCCAGTGCGTCTAAATATCGGTGATAACAGGAGAGTAACATGGTTTGAGGCGTGCGACATGCACAATGTCAGTGGAATTCGTGGCAGATGAGGCACTGGTACTGACTGGGGCGATTTGGTACGTAACTGGAGTCGCGGCACACAGCACTCGATATGGGCCTGTGTACCGAGACAGGAGTTTTTCTGACAGGCCAACGTGACCAGCCGGGGACAACAGGAGTACCAGAGATCCAGGCGAAAAGTGGACGTCTCTGTGTCGGCGATCGTACAAACGCCGTTGCTTCTCTTGGGAGGTCAGTAGGCGAGCGCGTGCAATTTCGCGTGCTTGGGCTGCCCTGGTGATGGCACCAAGTGCATACTCGCTGGTATCTGCTGCGGCGGAGAGAAGGGATGCCTCCAGTGGCAATGTGGCTTCTCGGCCGAACAACAGAAAGAACGGGGAATAACCGGCAGTGTCGTGACGCGAAGAATTATATGCAAAAGTGGCATAGGGCAGGGCAAGGTCCCAATCAGTACAGTCAGACGAGACATAAATGTCTGTTAGGGTGCGATTCAGACGCTCCGTGAGACCATTAGTCTGTGGATGGTAAGACGTAGTCAGCTTGTGCTTGGCTGAGCAGGACTGCAGGACGTCAGCGATGACTTTAGGAAGGAATGTCCGACCACGGTCAGTGAGCAGTTGGCGTGGAGCACCATGCTGCAGAATCACGTCGCGTAAAAGAAAATCGGCGACATCTGTGGCGCAGCTCGTTGAAAGTGCTCTGGTGATGGCGTAGCGCGTGGCGTAATCTGTCGCCACAGCGACCCGTTTGTTGCCAGACGTGGATAGAGGGAAAGGGCCAGTAAATCCAAGCCAACGCGAAAGAACGGCTTCGAAGGAATGTCGACTGGTTGAAGGCACTCGGCAGGGAGTGTCGATTGTGCTTTTCGGCGCTGGCATTTCTCACACGCCGCAACGTATTTCCGGATGGAGCGGACAAGACCTGGCCAAAAGAAGCGTCGGCAAATCCTGTCGCAAGTTCGGGAGACGCCAAGGTGACCTGCCGTTGGTAAATCGTGAAGTTCTTGAAGAATAGCTGACAGGAGGTGCTTAGGAATGACGAGTAGGGCAGGACCGTCTGGGCGTACATTGTGGCGGTATAAAACACCATCCCGGAGGACAAGCAGGTGAAGGGACGAATCAGAAGGCGAAGATTCCAAGCCATCAAAATGATGGCGCGCAAGGTGGCATCCCGGCGTTGCTCGTCGGCAAACGTGTAACAACTGAAAAACAGAAAACGCAAGCGTCGGCGTCGGGGTCAGGGTCGGCGGGTGGTTTGTCCACTGGACAGCGTGATAAACAGTCTGCGTGTTGATGTTATCGGCCCGACTTGTACACTCCTGCACAGGAATATTCTTCCAGCTGCAGAGCCCAGTGACCAAGCCGGCCGGTAGGGTCCTTGAGTGACGAAAGCCAGCCGAGCGCGTGGTGGTCCGTGATTACAGAGAAGTGCGTGCCATACAAGTACGGGCGGAATTTGGAAACCGCCCAGGCGCGAGCCAGGCATTCAGCATCTAATGGAATAGTTGTGCTCTGCTGCAGTGAGGAGGCGATAACACGATCTTGACCCTGTTGGCGCTGAGCTAAGACGGCTCCGATACCGTGACCACTGGCTTCGGTGGCCACCTCTGTAGGAGAGGAAGGGTCAAAGTGGGCCAGTATAAGTGGCGTGGTGAGAATGTTGGTGAGGTGCGCAAATGCGGCAGTTTTAGCGGGGCCCCACGTAAACGGCACGTCCTGCTTCAAAAGATCATTAAGTAGTCGGGCAATCGCTGCGAAGTCTTTACCGAAGCGTCGGAAGTAGGAGCAGATTCCTACAAAACTTCGGACGTCTTTGACAGACTCAGGTACAGGAAACGACATGGCAGTACGAATTTTCTCCGGCTCTGGTTGAATACCGGAAGCGTCGACGAGGTGGCCGGGCACTGTGATCTGCCGACGTCTGAAGTGACACTTCGATGAATTTAGTTGGAGCCCAGCCTCGCAGACTTGAAGAACAGCTGATAAGCGCTCAAGGTGTCTCAAATGTAGGCGAAAATACGAGAACGTCGTCTAGGTAGCAGAGGCATGTTGACCATTTGAACCCTTGAAGCAGAGTCCATCATACGCTCGAACGTTGCTGGGGCGTTGCATATTAGACCGAATGGTACAACTTTGAATTGGTATAGACCATCAAAGGTGACGAACGCGGTCTTCTGTTGGTCATTTTGCCAACAGAAGACCGAAAGAAGAAATTTGCCAACAACCAGACCGAAGGTCCAATAATGAAAAGTAGTTGGCACTGTGGAGACAATCGAGGGCATTGTCAATGCGAGGCAAGGGGTGGACGTGTTTCTTGGTAATGCGGTTTAGATGACGATAATCTACGCAGAAACGCCATGTTCCATCTTTCTTTTACAAGCACCACGGGCGACGCCCAAGGCCTCGACGGAGGTTCAACAATGCCTTTGGCAAGTACCTTGTTCATTCCATCTTGAATAACCTTACGCTTTAAAGCAAAAACTCGATATGGCCGGCGATGAACAGGACTGGCATCACCAGTATTTATGTGGTGCTTCACAATTGAAGTCTGGCCCAATTGGCGATTGTTGAGGTCGAAGATGTCGTGGTAGGAAACTAAAAGGCGACACAGAGCTGTTGCTTGTTCAGGCAATAGGTCCGCAGCAATCATGGGACGAAATGTGGCGTCAGGGCAAACGGCATCCTGTGGACATGGTGAAGAATCTGAGCAGACGTCTACTGAAAACATTGTGAAGTCGTCATCGCCTATAGCATGCAACGTCAACCGACATGTCTTGGGGTAGAAATTCCTTTGTCAGGCCAAAATTGACGACAAGGAACCATGTCCGGTTATGGGCGACGGTGACGACGGAGTGAGGCACAGTGATACTGCGCATCAAAAGGACATCAGGAACAGGTGTGGTAACGTAATCACCATCGGGTACATGAAAAGATGATAGCAAATCGACGAAAGTCAAGGCTTTAGGCGGCAGGCGGACGAAGGCTGTCGTACAAAAGTTGTTCGGCAGTTCGGCACGAATATGCGCGAGTATAGGAAGTTCGAGGCAAAGGGCACGGCAGAACAGTCTATCAAAGCTGAATGCGCCGTAACAAAGTGCGGTAACCCATGAACATGACAAGCAAGCCATTTCCTTCAGTGCGCATGTGCGCACTCTTTCTGTCACACCTTCCCTCTCCCCTTATCTTTTCTTTATATTTCCGAGCGTGAATAAACCCGGCGTTCTTCGGCTGGAACGATTGTCTTGTTCACTACGGGAGGGGGCGTTGCCTCCACCCGTCAACCATCGCAACAGTGGCGACGCGAATCCCCACGGATACGCAACAGCGACCGGGCACCAGCCACGTCACGAAGACGCCCATCAGCCCAGCCGCGACCATGGTCCTCAAGCTTCCGGATTTTATAGAGGACACAGATAAGTGGAACGCATATCTCGTAAAAGTCGACGCTTACTTTGAAGCAAACGAGGTTACAGACGACACAAAGAAGAGAGCCTTGTTGGTTGCGGCGTTAGGATCTAGGACCGTGGAGATTCTTTGAGGTAGAGTAGCACCTAGAAAACCGAGCTCGCTAAGCTATGAAGAAGTCGTTTCAACCTTGAATGAGCACTATGATCCATCTCCTAACGAGACATCGGAAAGTTTCAAGTTCTTTCATCGAAGCCAACAAGGAGTCTATGCAGGCGTTTATCGTAGAGCTTCGTAGAATAGCCCATAACTGCAAATCTCTTCGATGTTGCAGCGAATGCTGAGGGATCGCATCGTTTGCGGAGTGCGGTCGAAAAACTTGCAGAAACAGCTACTAGCGAAGAAGGATTTGACTCTTGCGGAAGCCGAAGCACTTGCTCTAGCAGCAGAAAGCGCAGAGCTAGGTTCGCAACAGATAAACAGTCAAGGTGACGCCATCGATGGGCTCAACTTTCAGCGGAAAGGCGAACCCGCAATATCAAGGAATGAACCGAGTATGTCAGTGCAACAATGTAGCTGCTGTGGCAGACAAGGGCATCAAGCCATTGCGTGCTCGCTGCGAAGGCGCCGGTGTTACAAATGCGGTCGACAAGGTCACTTGGCGCGAGTATGCTCGCGAACAGTTCCCGCCCATCGAACCTTGGCGATAACCGAATGTTCAGCTGAAATTGAAGACAGCGGCAGCAATGCATTGCAAATATGGTCAGTAAAAAGTAATGAATGTCTGGTTCCGCTCATACAGAAACTTGTCACGTGGAATGGAATTCCGCTGAAAATGATAATCGACACCGGTTCGCCTGTCTGCGTGGTGCCTAAACCAATATACGAAGCTCATCGTCATAAGTGGCCACCGTTTTGTGAGGCTGCGCTAACCCTTTCATGTAACCTTGGAAAGCTACCAGTGCTGGGCGTTCTGCAAATGCAAGCTTCCTATAAGTCTGCGACAGTTGACTGCAATCTCGTAGTGTTGAACTGCGAAGGCCCTAACCTTTGTGGCCGTGACTTACTGCAGAAACTGGAAATAAAAGGGGCGCCGCTTCTTCAGATCACGTCGCAGTCAACCGAAGTGAAGCTGGAGAGCCAAGGAGCAGCACCCGTGATGGAGCAGTACGCTGCCCTTTCCACGGAGGGCTTGGGACTCATCAAGGGGCCACCCGTACGGCTGCATATAAAGGACTGAGCAACACCAAGGTTCTGCAAGGCAAGAAACGTTCCGTTCGCTCTGTTAGACAAGGTCTCCGCCGAGTTAGACCGACTCGTGGCCGTAGGCATTATCTCGCCTGTTTCCTATGCAGAATGGGCCACCCCGGTGGTTCCCGTATTGAAAAGCGATGGGACAGTTCGCATCTGTGGAGATATTAAAGTAACACTGAACCCAGTTTGTGAAATGGAAAGGTATCATCTACCCGTAGTAGACGACATTTTCGCTACGCTTCGCGGGGGACAGCAGTTCAGCATCTTGGATTTACGCGATGCCTGCAACCAAATTCTTCTAGACGAAGATTCGCGTAAGTTAGCTGTTATAAATACACACAAGGGCCTCTTCTGCTATAATCGACTGTCATTTGGAATCGCATCTGCACCTGCGATTTTTCAAAGAACGATTATGCTCTGCAAGGTCTTCCAGGGGTTCAAGCGTACTTACATGATGTCTTAATAGCAGATGCGAAGGATCAGCCAAATACGAATCTGCAAGCAGTTCTGCAGCGTTTCAGGGAATACGGCATCAAGCTCCGGGCGGAGAAATGCCAACTAGGCGAACCGTCCGTTACGTATCTAGGACATAGAATTGATGCCGCAGGGCTGCACCCGTCAGAGAAGAACATCGAGGCAATTAAGCTGGCTCCAACTCTTCGAAACGTTACGGAGCTTCGGTCCTTTTTGGGCATGCTCACTTTTTATAACAAATTCTTGCCTAATCTGTCCACGCTCCTCAGCCCTTTATACCGACTTCTAGAAAAGATAAGGGGAGAGGGAAGGAGTGACAGATAGAGTGCGCACATGCGCACGGAAGGAAAGAGCTTGCTTGTCATGTTCATGGGTTACCGCATTTCTTCACCCTTAGTAATCAAAACGCATGACAGCTTTCTTTGATCGTGTGGAGCGACGTAGCTCCTGAGGTTGCGCTTCTGGTATTCTCTCAGGTGTTTCAGAGGCCCTTCTCCTTCAGAGATGCTATTAGGTTAGTGGTTGCGCACAAGACTGGACATGTCTTTTCCTTCCAGAGCCTGCCCTGCTAAAGCTGTGAATGACTGAAGCTGGAACTTTGCACCGGGATACTATGTGTACGTGCGAAATTATATAAGTGGGCCCCAGGCAATGTGGAAGCTACTTCCGGCGCTCGCCTCCTGGATGTTAAGACTGCGGAAGGGTTTGTTCGCCGCCACTTGGATGAAGTTCGTAAGCGGATCACAGATGAGACCCCAGCAGCCGTCGACCTGTCGAGGCTTCCTACAACGGGTTCCCCGGTATCAAAGGAACCAAGGACCTCTGAAACACCTGAGAGAATACCAGAAGCGCAACCTCGGGAGCTACGTCGCTCCACACGATCTAAGAAACCTGTCGTGCGTTTTGGTTACTAAGGGTGAAGAAATGCGGTAACCCATGAAGATGACAAGCAAGCTATTCCCTTCAGTGCGCATGTGCGCACTCTTTCTGTCACACCTTCCCTCTCCCCCTCATCTTTTCTTTATATTTCCAAGCGTGAATAAACCCGGCGTTTTTCGGCTGGAACGACTGTCTCGTTCACTACGGGAGGGGGCGTTGCCTCCACCCGTCAACCATCGCAACAGAAAGCCGAGTCCGAGGATTAGGTCATGGGGACGAATGGTCAGCACTGTAAAAAGAACAGGAACATGGCCGTCGGCGATACTTATACGGGAAGTACACATTCCAGTGACTTCAACAGTGCTGCCATCGGCCACGCGTGCGGCTCGAGTAGTAGCAGGCGTGAGGACCTTCTTCAATCGACAACGGAGGTTACAACTCGTTATGGATACCTGTGCTCCAGTATCTATTAACGCCGTCAAAGAGACACCATCGACGTGAACATCAAGTTCTGCTTCGTTGGGAGCGTCAATGGGGCATTTCGACCCGACGAAGATAATGCGGCACTACACTCAGGAGCTATCGGTGTAGTGACAAGCGACGTGGCCAATGCGGAGGCAACGGAAGCAAATGGGCTTGTCGTCCGGAGTTCTCCACTCGGTAGATTTGGAGTATCTGGGAGTGGAATACAGATCGCTATGAGGCGTAGCTGTCGGCACCGGTCGGGCGTCAAGTCGGGAGGCGGGGCAGGCAGCAGGAAGACCTCCACCATTTATTTCCAGTGTGGGCCAACATAAGTGATACGACATTTGACTGTGGTATCATGGTGTTGTCAGTGTCACGTCGTATCAGTGTTCACAAAATAGTTTCATTGCATTTTGAAAACAGAATGATACAGCTTGTCACATTATGCTGGAACAGGCTACGAATAACCCTAGCAGATCAACATATTCCAGCATACGCAAGGCTTGTGTAACAAGATGCCATGCAGCATACTGCAGACGTATGCATTTTCGCAGTTCATATTTTACTTTTATTAATACACAGACACCTACATGGCAGAACGGTGTCAATAGACAATTGCTATTTGAGTTCACAAGTTACAAAGAAACTTTGAAAGAACCCGCACTGAAATAGTCACATGTTGGTGCAGGTGATTCTTCACGTGGACGTAACGTGCCACCGTCTGAAGGGATACGTGTCACCAAAATGGCTGAGTGGATGTGGAGGTAATCCTTAATAGTGGAACTTTCAAAAACACAAGAAACAGAAAACTGATGTTTATTAGTTACATGTACGTACGTTGTCGCCCAATATAGAAGTAATTTTTCAGATTGAACGGAATACGAATCGAATAGTGCCAGAAGTGAAAAAAGAAATGTACAATATCTTTCAGACAGTTTTCGAAGAATGAACAGCTATCATAAACGTATGTGCAAAACAATGCGCACGTCGTGGTGTTCATAACATTGGCATGTTGCTATATTTCCATCTCGCATCATAAGGCATTGTTTACTAAAAGCACAAATGGAGCACAAGAAACGACAGAGGAAATTGCTCGCATACAAAGGACTCTTCACAGAGCGCAAATGACTCTTGCATAGCCAGTCAAGGCTTCAAAGAGCAGAAGTTTGGGCATGTTGGTATGCCATGACTCTTACATGTTTAGCACACGAGAAGAGACGAAAGACAGAGGTACGACGCAGATACAGCGCTAACTTCCAACAGTTCTTTTTTATTCTGCGAAGCGGTGTGTATATATATATATATATATATATCTATATATATATATATATATATATATATATATATATATATATATATATATATATGTGTGTGTGTGTGTGTGTGTGTGTGTGTGTGTGTGTGTGTGTGTGTGTGTGTGTGTGTGTGTGTGTGTCCGGGCACCAGACCGGGCACTCGGTCTGGTGTCTTCACTACCAGGGCCGAACTGCCATTTTTTTGTAAACCCTGATGAAGATCGGTCCACCGATCGAAACTGTCGAAATTAAATACTTGTTCTGTTTACCTTGTAGCACCACTCAAGTTCTTTACGTTTGAAAGGTAGCCTGAAGAATCCCTCTTTGCCTACTACTACTACTCATGGCTACTAAACCTGCTACAGGGAAACAGATCTCATGGAAATTCCCGCATAAGATACCGCATTGTGCCGTCATCGGCGATTCACAGACCAAGTATGTTTTCAGTCACTTTGATCCGCACGAGGACGACGCCCCAGCCTTCGTCTCGCAGTCATGTGCATCGATTGAGGACACGTTGTCGCTTTTGGACTTTGTGCCACGCTCCGTGACCACCTTGGTGCTGCATGTGGGTACGAACGACCTCACCTCTCAGTCAGGCAGCATGGTCTTCCAGCGGTATAGAAACCTGCTGGACGCAATTCGCAAGCTGCGCCCGGAAATCAAGAAGTTGTTCGCCACCTTGGTGCTGCCGAGAACACCAAACCGCCGCCGAGCGTGTCGCAACAGACGGTACATCGAGCGCTTCAACAAGGAGGCATGTCACTTCAATGCCTTGCTGCGAAATCACTGCCGGCGGACAAGGAACGCCATCTACCTTGACCACGAGTTCCAGTGGCTGCCCCCAGGCAGAGTACTCGCATCTGATGGGGTGCACCCCAGCTTCGAGGGGGTAGCCATCATTGCCAGTCACCTGAGGTGCGTGCTCCTGCGGGGCGGCGGACGGTTGCATGGATCTTGGCGCGATCACACCTCGAATGGTTACGCCGGTCCCACGCGGCGGGGCTCACCATACCATCCGGGCGATGCCCAGGCTGCCCCCTGTGACGGGTCGGACCAAAACGCTGCACGTGCCCGGAGCTCAGGCACGACCAGGGGCGCCGGTTGCAGGGAGGGCAGCGGACACCGCGGAGACCGCCCCACTTACGCCGAGGCTGTCGGCTGCGCAGCGCCAACGCCGAGAGACTGACTGGCCAACACTTCAGGTACGGCGCGATCCGGCACTTTTTGGTCCCGCGAGTTCATGACGTTGCGTAAAACAATTGACAAGCGTGTGCGATTTGAGATGCATGCCTCTAATATGAATAAATATTTAGCCTCGGGCGTCGCACCGAAGGGTCTTCAGGTAAAACAGAAGCTGGCAATGGACACCTTTGACGAAAAAGAAAGAGAGCAGTGGAATGCTATACTACGGGAGGCCTCGCTTGGGCTCACTCGGCTGGTGGCACAACATAGCGTGCGTAGAGCATCGCAGCTTAAAAACGAGGAGCAGCTTCTGTTGTGTCAGTCAAAGCTCACTGAACTGGAAGCGCTGGAACTGGTAAAGTACGAGGGAAAGAAAAATGTCAATATCCAAGAACAACAAAGAAAGAAACGGGAGCGTGACAATATCCCAACGGCCATCAGAGCTGATTCTCAAAGCCAAAACCTTGAATCCGAGGCGACCGATTGTTCTGAAGTAATCAGTGGAAAAAAGCACGAGACAGTGGGCAACGCCTCAAATGTCATAAACTTGTCGAGTAGCCCATTGTCGAGCGCGCAACTAAATCTCCTTTCGAAAGGTCTAACTTTTTGTCCGGCGTCAGGAAGGATGAACGAGTTTCAATTGTTTCAAGATTTGGATGACTTCGCGAGAAATTTGCGACTACGGGAGTACTTTTATGATCGAAAAACTACAGAAGGGTGTCTTGATCAGCTACCTGAACTCTCCGAAAAATCATGGACACCTGGCGAGGCACGCGACAAATACTTGGACATGTATATTTGTGCGGTTCAAAAAAGACATTATAAAAGAGTACGAGAGGCATCGTCCCATCCGCAGTAACCTCTCAAAAGAGGAAGAGCAGGCACTGCGAACTCTACGTGATGATCAGACAATTGTCATTAAGCCAGCGGACAAGGGTGGTGCAGTGGTGGTACTTGACCGGAGTGTTTACATAGCCGAAGGTTTCCGTCAACTGGGAAACTCTAAATTTTACAGAGAACTCCCAAGCAATCCTACCGAGAAATTCGAAAGCGAAATAAAGGACGCCCTAACCACTCTGCGCAAGGCAGGGCAGATAACCGATAAGACGTTCAAAGCATTGATACCAAGAAACTCTGGCCCCGGCCGTTTCTACCTACTACCCAAAATTCACAAAATAAACAATTCCGGTCGGCCTATCGTTTCCAGTAATGGAACAGTGACTGAGAAAATATCCAGCTTTATTGACAGTCTCATTAAGGACATCCCATCTTCATTCCCCTCGTACATTAAAGACACAAATCATTTCCTTCGGGAGGTATCAAACCTGACGGTACCGGCGGGGGTTACTTGGTCACTATGGATGTCGCATCTTTGTACACCAACATACCTCACGCCGAGGGCATAGCTTCCGCAGTTTCAGCTTACGCTGGCTCCAGCGAACCTAGGCAATTAGATAAAGAAACAGTTGAGACTCTTTTAAATCTAGTACTGAAATATAACCACTTTGAGTTCGAGGACAAGCATTATTTGCAAATCAGTGGAACCGCCATGGGAACGAAGATGGCGCCAAATTATGCAAATATCTTTATGGCATCTTTAGAAATACCCTTCCTCGCAAACTCGGCCGTAAAACCAATATTTTATAAGCGATTCCTGGATGACATTTTCTTTGTGTGGGCCGACAATGAACAAAGTCTCTTAGACTTCATTTCCAATTTCAATTCTCTACACCCGTCAATTTGCTTTACGCACAACTTCTCGCAAGATAGTATTCACTTCCTCGACGTCACTCTGTCACTGAGTTGCGGTCGCATTTCCACGTCCCTATACAAAAAGCCGACAGATCGTCAGCAATATCTGCATTTTTATAGTAGCCACCCCCATCACTGCAAAACAGGCATTCCCTACTCCCAGGCCCACAGATACAGAAGAGTCTGTTCCGAATCTGCGCAATTTGAGCGACACGCGGAGGAACTGAAATCTGTTCTCATACGCCAAAAATATCCTCCAAAGATAGTAGACGATGCCATTGAACGCGCCGGCAGCTTAGATCGAGCACAGATAATGGGAGAAAAGGTTAGCAATACCAATACACAATCAGATCCAAACTTGGTCCTCACATACACCACCGGTGCTCCGCGGGTCAATGCCATTCTCACCCGCCATTTTAATATCATGAAACAGAGCATCCGACTCGCTACTATCTTCAAGCAGCCGCCTCGGGTTGTGTATAGAAGAAACAAAAATTTAAGGGATTTGTTAGTCAGGGCGAGGACACAGAAGTCAAACACGCCCAAGGGCTGTCGACCGTGTGGGAAACCTCGTAGCAAGGTATGCCGTCACATGATAACAGCAGACACGGCTGAAGCATCGAACTCGCCCTTCGTATATAAAATTACCGAAAATCTTCACTGTGATTCCAGTAACGTCGTGTACAAAATTCGATGCGAGGTGTGTAAGCAGGAATATATCGGCCAAACAGAGACCCTTTCCGCCTGCGGTTTAACAATCACCGCGCGCATGTGAAAAGTCTCCCCAATTTACCCTTCTCCAGGCACGTTCGGCTGCCAGATCACTCCTTTGAACGCGTGAGCGTTGTGCTTTTGCAATCTGGTTTCCAACACACCCGTGCACGAGAGCAGAGAGAATCTTTTTTCATCCATAAATTTGGAACGCACACTAAAGGAATTAATGAGAGTCCGGGGTGGCTGACGTGCCTCCGGGATATGCCGTGAAAGTGCATGGGAAACGCGAATACATGCTCTGTACTCTAAAATTGAGACGCTGGCTATTCACTGCTTGCTCACCCCTCCGCATGCGCATCAAGGGGGCCAGCGGAAAACCAATAAACTCAGTTTCCTGGACCCTGCCACTGAAATGGTCATTCTGAGTGACCTATTGCCCTTCTTGAAATACGCACGTGCTGACTTGATGTCAGTTGTCTGTTAAACGTTCAAAAACTGGACCACAAGGAGGCTATTTAACTCGGCTCCCTAAATCTAAGCCCATGGGCGCACTTGCTTTGCGAATCCCACGCATATATTCTTTTTTGGAACTATATTATATATTTTTTTTCGCACCGTAGCTGGACCACAGAGTTGCCGGAACGGGCCGTGCCTTGTATATGTGTACTGTGACACTGTGTTTCTTTCCACAAGTTGCCGCTCTTCTGTCTTCCTTCTGGGCCCCTTCTCTATTGTGCCCCCCGCCACCCGATTCAACTTGCCCTCTCTCCCGCTACAACGGCAGCCCACGCACTGGTGCTGCGGAGCGACCGCTTATATACCAGCCACGGATCCCACACAGCTCCAGGTGCCCCACCACATTCACCGCGAACTTCTCATTAAACCTCTCCCTAAAAACATGCACCCCACCTACCATGAACCCCGCCGCAGAGCTCGCGCACGGGCGCTCCACAAACACTATGGCACGGAACCGGATGCTGTGTGGGTGGATGCCGCATGCACAGGTGAGGACGCGGTTGTTGCCATCGCGAACCCCTCCCTACAACCGATTACCACCCTTCACATATCCCCAACTGCCGCTTCGGAGGAGGCTGAAGAGGCTGCCATTGCCCTAGCTATTACGCGCACGGAGGTCCGGTATATATTATCAGACTCTAAAACTGCGATACTAAATTTTGCTCGCGGGAGAGTTCACGTCCCTGCATTTCGCATACTGAACTCTCTCGCTGCATACCCGCCCCGCCACATGGAGCTCATATGGGTGCCTGCCCACTCTGGGAATCCTGGAAACGAGGCTGTCAACGCTTTAGCCCGAGGTTTTCTCAACCGGGCAGCGGCGGCCTCCGATCCAGGGTTCTCACGGGAGCGCATGCATTCATTCACTGAATTGACGCAAGCCTGCAAAACTGAGCGTCGGCTCTACCCCCCACCCCATCCCTCCCTCGACAATTATCACCAGACACTTTGGAGGCGGCTCCAAACACGCACCTTACCCTCCCCTTATATACGCTCGCGCTATCACAACGTCCACACCGACCCCTCCTGTACCCTCTGCCACCACCCCAAAGCCACTCTCGATCACATTCTTTTCCTCTGCCCGGCGGATCCTCCCCCGCGGGGCCTGGAGCACCTTACTACTTGGGAGGCTTGGGAGACCCTACTGCGCTCCGAGGACCCGGCCAAGCAAGCCATCGCCACAGGCCGGGCTGCCAGCGTCATGAGCCTCCGGGACATGAACGTTTGAGTGCAGTGGGGCCGTGCGGGGGCCCAAGGACCTGCGTGTCCGCAACTCCCCTGTGTGCAATAAAGTTATCACCACCACCACCATCTCCCTCCTTGCCTCGGGTGCACGGGAACCTAGCTGCCGCTACTTCCCGCCCCCCTCACTCTCCGACTTACGTCCTCCTGTGTGCTTTTTTCTTTTTCTTTCCTTTTTCTTTCTTTTCCCTATTTTTTTTCTCACTGACCTCCTTGCTCTACATACATGTGACTCCGCCTTCCTCTTTCCCGGCATAGCTGCCAAAGGCCGCTGTAAATCTGCCAAGGCGCCGAAAATCAATCACTGTCACAACTGTTCCTCTCAGTTTGATGTATGTAAGAACGACCGGGCACCCGGTCTGGTGTCTTCATTACCAGGGCCGAACTGCCATTTTTTTGTAAACCCTGATGAAGATCGGTCCACCGATCGAAACTGTCGAAATTAAATACTTGTTCTGTTTACCTTGTAGCACCACTCAAGTTCTTTACGTTTGAAAGGTAGCCTGAAGAATCCTTCTTTGCCTACTATATATATATATATATATATATATATATATATATATATATATATATATATATATATATATATAGTAGGCAAAGAAGGATTCTTATATATATATATATATATATATATATATATATATATATATATATATATATATATATATATATATATATATATATATATATATAGGGAACAGACAACAGCGCACGCATGCGCAAACAACACGTGAAATTATTGAAGCGGCGAAGATGGCTAGTTTGGGGAACGCTTGCGTTAGCGCGCCTCCAATCTTTCAGAAAATGAATGTGATTTTTTAAACGTGACAGAGATGGTGACTTGATGGAGATAGCATTTTAATCTTGCAGTTAAGTTTTTTTTTTTGGCTACCCATGGTCGCATTTTTTATCTTCGATATCATCTTAACTTGCCATTACACATGTCTCGTTGCTGTCGCTTTGTTCAAAACCAGTACATATGCGCATGCGTGCGCTGCTGTCTATTCCCTATATATACGTGTATCGCTTCGTAGAATAAAAAACAATAGTTTGAAGTCAACGCTGTGTCCGCGTCGTACCTCTGTCTCTCGTCCCTTTTCGTGCGCTAAAAACAGAAAAGTCAGGAAAGGCTAGTTGTGTCCGAGTCGTACCTCTGTGTCTTGTCCCTTTTCGTGCGCTAAAAACAGAAAGGTCAAGAAAGGCTAGTTCCCTGAGAAACCTATACAGCCTCTACTACGCACTTTCTCGTGTTTTATGCCTATACTACGCCCACGGGAGTGACCTTTCACATACTTTTGCTTCCATTTGAGCTTTATTTTTGCACAGGTAATGTTTTAAGTGTTCGAAGGCTATTACAAGATATTTGTATTTAAGAGGTGCCTATTTTAATGCATCAAATATTCACACGCCCTTAATCAAAACAGTGAATTCTTGGATTTATTATCTTAAAAAAGTATGTCCTGAGCACAATTTCGTTGGTGAGGAAATTCCTCATGAGAGAGTGGCACAACTGCTATTCAGAAAGAATCTTTTCAAATGTTTAAAAACAAGATTGGCCCAATATTTAGCCTTTTGCGCACAAATGTATTATAGAGCGAAGGTGTATGCTCGATTCAACATGTAAATTTTATACAAATATTTCCACAGGTATATGTCACACTAGTGCTTATAGAAATGCTGATACATTAGTTGAAATAAAATGCAGGAATTAATTAGGCATGGTGGATTTTACGTTTGACTCAAGACTCAAATTACTCCTGTATGTTAGTTATAGCAAGTTCTTTCTGTGTTAATAATAAGCTTCCAACTGCCATCACTTGACTTATTTTGCAGCCCTAAATACAATAAAATGCTAACACCCCTACATTGCATGCCGTACGTCATTCAAGTAATAAAATACCAAGAATAGACAAGGAATACTCACTAAAAAACTGGCATTTATTTAGTGCTCTGATGAAACAGACATAGGAAAGCTAACTTACTGAAAAATAAAGTGCTCTAAAAAAGTACCCATCTGTAAAAGAAAAGAAGATGCGAATAGAGTAAAACTAAGAGCCTCCAGGATGGGCCATGTATACCAGAACCTAGAAGCAACAATACATGAGTGGATCTAACAGAACAAGTTCATAGTACCAAAAGACAATAAAAAAAATAAACAACACAGTACTTACAGAAATTAGATCATTCAGAGATCTGTAGTGTATTAATAATTATTACAATGAAGATACATATTCTCTAGGGGCATGCAAACAGTAATTTTTTTATATCAAAACAAATGTTGAATATTTTTCTAATAACAGAAAGCCACATATAACAAAGCAACTCGCTGATTTTACCGACTTCATTATATCTATGTTTAACTGCATTTTTATTTTTTCTCAGCTATAGGGCTCTTGCATTGCCCAGGGGGCGCTGCGAAAATGGCGCTAAAAAGCGCCCTCTGCCCTGAACTGGGTAGTACAAAGCTCGGTCGTCTGCTTCGGAAAGCATGTTTACAATATGGACCCGCCACTTTCGGTTGTGTTGTACCACGGCTTGCAGCAAATAGAGGGCGCTGAAGATTGTTTCAGGGGTGCCACGCTGCGTAAAGGCAATAAATTATGCAACGCCGAATACGTGTACGCCGTTCAAGAAATAAGCGGTGAAGTTTTAGCGCGGTGTCAATCGCAAGTGAAGCGAGTCGCGTACGAAGTTCAACTTCAGGTAAGGTTCGCACGCTGCTAGATTCAGGCGCACAAACGCGAGGAAATGCTTGTTAAAAATAAATTCACAGCAGCGATAAGCAGACATCATGCGTACGGAACTGCTCGAGCGCGCGACGGTACGCGCAGTGACTGCAGCGGTCTTTCGACATGCCGCGAAACGGCGGGCCTCCTGCAATCTTTGCTGACTCCATGCCGCTAGACAGGTAGTTATGCCTGCACTATAGTAGCGGCCATCTGTCCCTTTAGCAACTGATAAATAAATGATGCAATGCATATGAGCTTGCAGTAACGTACGTGCGAATCGCGCTGCTCGCTTGATGTAGCTTTTAATGACAGCGCTCGAACATCGATGTGCTGCACTGAGCACGTGTTGGAGGGCGAGTTGGTTATGCATGATTAGAACGATTGTCTCGTGTGTCCTTCCAACGTCCGTTTTTTTTTTTGGCACCTTCGTTGTAAAGATGTGCTGCAATCAATACTACCTTGCTGTGCTGCCCCAACGTGCTGACTTGAGGGCAAGGATGAGCACATTTAACTCTCTGACCTGTGTTGCTCGTAGAGGGGTCGTGAATTGTCACCGAATCATCCCGACCATCTGTGCTCATTTGCACACACCTGGTCAGTTCCCCACTTCGCACCGGTCGAATTGTTAATTGTCGCTGTGGCCGGGTCTCGAATCGTGAATCACTAGTCATGCCTGCTGCTATGTCAGTCGGCCGTCGGGACTTTAGGTGCAAAAGACCGAATTTTAGAACGCAGAGAATCAAGCAAGCTTCAAGGCAGGCGAAGCAGTCAGCATGGCGCGAAGTTTCGCTTACCTAGCGCGCCCGACGCTCCGCTTCGTGAGGCCTTGAAGGAAAACGGTAGAATCTGACGTTGGGATTCAGGCCTTCTTGTTCATGGCAGCCCACGACGTTGAAGTAACGACGGTGGCGCTTTTTCGAGGCTGAGCTAGGTCTGTTCGGATCGGCGTCGCCGATTCCTTCTGCTTCCAGCATTACGTCCCACGGAGAATCCGTTTTCGTTAAGCGATAGGCTGCGGCTAGCTCGCAGAGTGGTCTGTGAGAAGTGACGAGCCTTTTCGCACTAGCAACAGGGCAGAAAAAAGTGCGAATCGACGCAAAACTCAGGCTGGAAACGTGCTTCGCCACAGCCAGGGCTCAATACTACCGAAGCAGGTACTACCCAGATAACGTTTCGCGCGCCGCCACCAGGCGCCGCTACTATACCTCAAACTCCAGAGCAAGGCGCCCATAATGGCTTTTTGTGGGTCAGTTCGCACGTTCTCATAATTCCTTTTGCTCTGTGTTCTATAACATGCTGAGAAAAGATCTACAGCAAATATGACGACTCCAAAAAAGTGTTTCAGGGACCATTTAAGAGGAAGCTTTAGCTCGGGGGCTCCTATCTAAATACATGGGAAAGGAGAAATCGTTTTTCTCGACTACATCACAAAATTTCATGAGGTTTATTGTATTTAATAGAAATAGAATGTAGGGACAGTTGGTAGTGAATTTCTTATTTAGACAGTCAATCGTTTAATAAAAATTGTTGAAAATCACAAATGTCCAGAAAACGTAACTACGAAGTTTATAACTGTGTAACTGAGCAATAAAGAAACGATATCACAATTCTGTGAAATGCATCGAATAGGGCATCTAAAACGGACAAGATTGGTCTATTAAACAAGGCTTTCAAATATACCTTTAATATGACAGTAGGGATATTGCAGAATCATCATAAACAATGGAAGAAGTTAACGAAATATAGAAATTGATACATCAAATTTCTCCGCTTTGATGATCTACTGTATACAGTTTACAGAACTACGATATCTATTCTAGGTACAGAGCTACACATATATAAACTTGTTTAAATTTCTTTTCAAATCTTTGTAAATTCCTGTTATAACACTCAAGCCTTAAATCAATATTCTGATTCTAGCAGTCACTAGAATTTAACTCCTTCCCTCAAATTAAACAAATTTTGTTGTATGTGGTTATCTCAGAAAAGTGTTCCAGCATTTAACATGTATTTGAATAGGCAGCATCAGAGTTGGGCCCGAGCTAAATCTTCCTCTTAGGAGCACGTGGAGACACTTGTGCTACCTGATACAGTAGGAGACAGTGCAACATGCTAAACTTTGTAGATTTATATTTCAGACTCTTGTTCAACATGGTTGTTGACCAACCCGAAAGTATCATATTGCTGCGATCTCTTATGTCTACTCAAGTGATGAGACTGTGTAAGGGACTTTGAGCAGAAGGTACAACTGTATGGCCGGTCACCTGTATGAATGCGCTGGTGTGTGAATGCGCTCGATACGCGCGTAAGACAGCGCGTGTCGAGGACATTATTGTCGTACAGGGAAGCCCAAGCGACATAGGTCATCTGCGTGAAATCTTTACACCGGTGAAATTGCGGGCACAAAAAGACCTTGCAGCCACGGAATGACGGGCCTGTGCGGGAGTTGCTCAGCTGTGTAGCTTTGCTGAAATGGCTTCTCGCCTCATGTGTTTCCTGAGGCTGCTCTTTTGCGAGAAGCTCTGAGCGCATGAGGGGCACTGATATGGCTTCTCGCCTGTGTGGGTGCGCAGGTGGGCTTTTAGGTAGGCCTGTTGTGAGAAGCTCTGAGAGCATGAAGGACACTCAAATGGCTTCTCGCCTGTGTGGGTGCGCAGGTGGTCTTTGAGGTGGCACTTTCGTGAGAAGGTCTGGGGGCATGAAGGGCACTTAAATGGCTTCTCTCCTGTGTGGGTACGCAGGTGAACGTTTAAATCATATCTGTTTGGAAAGCCCCGAGAGCATGAACGGCACTGATATGGTTTGTCAGCTGTGTGAGTGAGCAGGTGGGCGTTCAGGTGACCCTTGTGTGAGAAGCTCCGAGAGCATGAAGGGCACTGATATGGCTTCTTGTCTGTGTGTGTGCGCAGGTGGGCTTTTAGATAGGCCTGTTGTGAGAAGCTCTGAGAGCATGACGGGCACTCAAATGGCTTCTCACCTGTGTGGGTATGCAGGTGGGCTTTCAGATGACTCTTCTGTGAGAAGCTCCGAGAGCATGAATGGCACTGATATGGCTTTTCGCCTGTGTGGGTGCGCAAGTGAACGTTTAAGTTGTACCTGTTTGACAAGCTCCTATGGCATGAAGGGCACTGAAATGGCTTCTCGCAAGTATGGACACTGGCATGTGCTTCCAGATGAAACAGTTCATCAGCCTCATAGTCACATAGGTGACATCTGTAGAGACATCCTTGCTTTGAGTTGTCACACTTGGCAGTTGACAGAGAAATGGAAGGCCTCGATTCTGCACAAATAAAACAAAAGTAAGTAAGAGTTATTATGAAATTCCAAAAAAGAACACAGATGCTAAATTTATTGACAAGCTCTTTTCTTTATTTCGGAGATCAGGTTGATTTTTAGTATGATTAAACAAAGAACTCGTTAAGGTCCTTTTAATTTACTCAATATTACGGCATTTCAATGTTTCATGACCCTGTTTGTGAAGTAGACTTATGAAAAGTATTTTACAGAAAAGTGAAAAAAGTCATAAAGTGAGAGAATGTGGAGTGTCTGACAAATCTCTCATTCATATGAGTCTCAGAGAACACATTAAAAAAATGCTTTGACCAAGCTTGCTTTCTCATCCTCAATCAGACCTTGAGGCCTGGAGGCTATATTTGTCACTTGCAAAACTTATGATTCGCTGACACAACAAACTTGTCCCATACGAGACTTCATCAGCGGGTTTTTTCTTGGCCACACGCTGAACTTTGGCAACGTTTTCATAAGTTGAGATTGCAAGGAGCCGGCTAAGAAATACTGTAGTTTTCCCCATATAACCCGCAAACACATACAACACGCATCCTCTTCCAGAACAACTCGGAAATAAAAATAAATTGCGCGTGTAACCCACGAAAATAACTGCGTAAAACTCTCAGTTGTTTACAGAAACCGTAACCATTCGGGATAAATTATTTGTTCATGTCATATCTTCAGCCAGTGACTCTGCTTTACTGTTTTCGGAGATGGGAGCTGGGCCCTTGAGCACGGCTTATCGTGATCCAAGTTCTATGTTGCCAGCGTAATGTGCACTATTCGCAAACTGCTCAACGCGAAATGGCGACCCGTGCAGAGGAGGAGAGTGACTGACAATGCAGCAGGGAAGAAGGGAGTGTGAAAACAGTGCACTACCCCAGGAGACAACGAAAGTGTGAGTAGCTGAGAACCTTGCCTTGAAGTGTGGCTTTGTGGCAGCGCATGCTGTGCTACCACGGAGCCATACTTCAAATAGAAATTCCAGTAATCTGCACCCCAATTCTGACTTTACTGTACAATTTTTACTACGTTTGGTGCGGCTTATAGGTACTAAAATACGGCAATTTCTTTTTGAGTGCACTTTGCTCCTAGTGTCCTACCATCACAAAATAGTGGCAAATGATTGCTGGAACTGACAAGTAATAGCACAAACAAACCGCCCCCTTGGCGAAGCGTGATGCATTTAACGCACGAACAGGTGAATGTATTGTAGTGTTTGTGAAGGGAGGCACTGAGAATCGTCGGTGGCTTTGAAGGAACGACACACACACTAGTTCCACACCGCACCCGATTTACCCCTCGGTTGCAGCAAGGATGTTTATATATATATATATATATATATATATATATATATATATATATATATATATATATATATATATATATATATATATATATATATATTTATATATACATTGGGGCGCCCACTGGGGCCATCCTACAGAACAAAGCACGTACTATAATATACAACAGATATAAGAAAACATAATCTAGGCAGCTGGATAAAAACAAGGGAAGCATGTGTACACGGTGACGGAAGCCGCAGTTGGTCTTTTGGAGCGGCTTTCGGAGCAGGAAAAATTGAAGTTTTTAGCAGAAATATATGCTTCTGCAGCAGAAAAATATGCTGTTTGGAGCAAGAAAAGAACGCTTTTGAGCAGTAACTTACTGCTCCGGTGCAAAGAGGAAGCACTGTATAAGTTTGTACTTTCTGAAACATTGCATTCAATATGTATTATGCTAACATGCCAGTATTTTTTTCTCCAACTTGCTCTGCAAGTGTTTTGTTATTATAGAAGAGGATTAATATAAGCGCGAACTTAATAGTAATTCACAGTTAATTCTGCCTTTAAATAAAGAGTTAAACATTCCGCACTCACGCTGTCCTCCGCTTTGTTATTTATTTCATCTGCTAATAGTTCTATTATAGCATTTCATCCGCTAAACAATTAAGTTGAATGCGCATAGCCACCCTATTCATTATTAATATGGCGCGAGCACTGTATCCTCACAGATTAAAAATACTGCGTAAGGATAAGCTCATGCACTTAAAACTCATGCTAGCCAAAGCGAATGTCTTCTAGGGTGTTCTAAACAAATCACTGGCACACTCCCTGTTTGGCACTCCCGCGATGTTAATAAATAACAGGGTGGCTGTATTTCAAAGACACTATATATCACTACAATTGAAATTACTAGCTGAGCAAGTTGGTAGTTGATCAGACGCATGACTAAGCAGTGCACATACATATGTAACAGTAACAATGATATTTTATTTGCCCTCATAGTAATAGACTGAACAGCGTCTGTGTTGCGTGACTTATGCGCCCGTGACTACTTGCTTGTCCCGTTTTCAAATTTTTTGTGCATGTCGGGGCTACCTAGTCGTGATATAATGCGCCTTACGCACTTGTAAATATACCACTAAACAACCACGAAAAAGGTGCATTGAGAAGCTGTGCCCTCACAGTAGCACGTCAGCATAATTACATCACATAATTATAATTGCTATAACAATTATACGTCACTCGATGAGAAATTCTACTGTCGTTGTCGGCGTCGCCGTGAAGTTCTGCATAATGTCCAAATGCGATAGGATGGCACCCCCGTGCCGTAATGCTGTAGTGTGACGCAAACCATGCCAGGGTGAGTAGCGAAGGTTGGTTTCTTGATGCGTTGCGCCTTGTCGTGTGCTCAAGATATTTCCAATTTGGAGCAGGTCCGTGTTGGCAAGCCTGGCGCTATGGCTGCGATAGACAATTTGGCACAGCATGTAGCAGGATTTCCTTAACAGCGCAATTGGCGCAGCACTTCCATTACTGACAATCTCTTTTTCTGGTTACATTTGGGCCCGAACTCACGCTTGGTTTTTGCAAGGCTTAGATGACCAATGAGTGCGTGAAATTTTGTTGCATCTTCACACGAAGCAACACTATATGAAGGAACACCGCATGTACATGGCAGCTGGAACGGCAAGAAAAAAAACTTCACTTGACATTTACATGGCCAAAGCAGGTGAAGAGCAAACGACATTTTCACAATAACGGTGTAGTCGTTATTGTTTAAATAGTGCAGCAGTGAAGAAAGTATCACCCACGTGAATATCACCTCAATAAATAAAGACGAATTTGGTATGACTAGGGCCACATTCATCATATACTTATCCCTAAAGCCCCCGTTCGATCGCTATCACACTGACCTCTTATTGTTTCCAACATATGAATTCAAAAACACAATAACCATTTCAGATAGAAGCGAGCGCCTTTGACTCTCTAGTGCCGTTCGTCAACGACTCTCTACCCCGAGCTTCCTCTTTCTTGCCGTTCTTTCTATTCCCCTTCTCCCTTCCCCTAGCGCAGAGTACCCTACCGATTTTTTGACTGATTTTCACGATTTTCTACAAACGTACTGAGTCGTTAGAGTAGGTCCTTCTGATCATTAATTGACACATCTAAGTGCCCCGCGTAAAGCGTGTAATTTATTATAAGGTTTCAAAAATGCACATCGCTGCCGATCGCAGCACACTGCTCGGCGGAATTTTAAGCCGCCCCTACCCATATGACCGAAATCACCCATACGACGTCAGTGGGGCTAGCTATCCGATTGGCTGACAAGGGCGCGTGATCGATAATTTTTCCAACTTTATGGTAAACAAATGATTTTCGTAATAGTTGGAATGTTAGTTGATTTGTCTTTATGAAAAGAAAGTAACATAAAGAGAATGCACAAGAACAATTTTTCAGTGCACTTAAGCACTTCCGGCACACAGCAAGTGTCGTCTGCTTGTGTTACAACGTACTCCATTTTGACGAGAGCTCCGCTGTCAGAGTCGGTCTCAGTCTTTTCGCGAGCACTATGACTCGACTTTGTTGCCTTGTGGACTGCAAGGTAGCGGCTGGCAATACGTCAAGCAGCGACATCGTGTCGCTCTGCAAGACAGCGTACGAGCGAACTGGCTGCTGCGCATCGGACTGCCGCTGTCCGATCGGCGCCAGGGTTTGCGCGTTTGTGGCCGTCACTTTACACCGGAAGATTACTAACGCAATAGCGTTTCGCGAGTCCAGTATTAGGGCAAACGCAAGCGCAAGGTGACAGAGTCTGGCAGCTTGACTGTGCCGTAACGGGATGAGTTATGAGATGAGCAGAAGGGCAAATGTGAATGGTCTGCACGGTGCAGCCACCTGGTGGCACAGAGCTCAACCATACACAGTAGCAGCAACGAAGTGTATTCTTTGCTGCTGGTGTGTATTTTTCGCATGAGTGTAATCATCAACACGTTGTTTTTATAAATGTTTAAAATGTTTTACACTTGGTTAGAGCAATATTAGCGCTTTGTTTGGCTGGTTAAGCGGTGCGCCAACAAGTGTATGGAGCGTGCAGACTGATCAGGCCGCTATCGTACGTCTACGCTAATGTTCCTCCATCAGCTTGAGTTTATGCCTCCGGTCATTTGCCGAAATGACCAGCTTGCCTGTAGTTGCCGGAATACAAGACACTTTCGGAGCTACGACAGAAGGCTCGCAACGCATGCTGCTTCAATAGCTCTCGCTTGGGGTCGACGGCCAAGCGTCTAGCCGAGAGGTCTCGCGCGGGCGGGGGCGGGCTCCAAAACAACCGGAAGTGGACGATGTGACGTCGCATCGTGACGCAGAACCAGTGAAGGCGGAGCTTAGCCCCGCTCGCTCGGCGAACGAGTTGAGGATGAAAAGCATGGCTAGAGAGGAGGATAACTTCTAATCGCTTCTAGCTTCATTAATACGTAACGCTTCACTTAAATTGTGATGCGAATGCTCTACTTAAGCTGTACTCTACGCGTCTACAAAATTTATCCGAACCGTTTCAGGGGCCCTTTAAAATCCCTGCCTTCCATTTATCTCTCTGGCTTTCTCAGATAGAAGAATTTTCACAAAAAAAGCCCCACGACAGTTTCTGCGTCGCCATTACCGTATCAAACAATCTAAGTAGCAAGCTTTTCGTTGCAAAAAAGAAAAAAATTAGTACCATAAAAATTCATTGTCGGTCCCTTTAATAAGATGTTTGCTTTCACCCCTGGCCGACCGCACCTTGTTACAACAGCAGACTTTTTATGCATTTCAGTGTTGACAGGTTGGCAGTTATTTCCCTGATGCCCTAGAATGCCACACAAGTTACTGCAGACAATTTAAAATCCTAGTTCCAGTTCAGTTACCCCTACCAGATATAAGGAAATGACTAGTTTTATTTTTGCTTTGCTGTAATACAGTAAAACTTCAGTGATACGTTTCTCGAGACAAAAGAAAGAGTAACAGCCGCGAAAACTTAACAGTCCGGAAGGCCACAAATTGCCACAGCAATGTCATAAACAGCTCTGAATTGCTGCCAGTACCGTCATCAGACATCTCGGTGCTTGCACCATGACTGGGGACGGAGTGTGCACATGTGTATAACTAAGGGACACATACGATGTTCCATGAAAGTGTCCAGTTTCAACTTTAATATGCTTCACTGCAATGCTATGCACATGCTTCGTTGCATACCACAGCTTTATTGCGGTGAAGCTGAACAAATAGAAGTGGCAATGCGTCAGGGGCACTTCAGACTGCTTAAATGGGCGAACGCGAAAGCATTACGCTCCCTTTGGTGAAGTGCTTTTCTCCACGCGTTCCTTGTCTGCGCAAGCTTTCGCCTTGGTTCTAACGCGCCAAGCGTCTCAACGCGCTCCCTTGCCCGCGAAGTGTTCATAACTCGAAGGACCGCACGGCGGCTCAGCTGAGAGCAAGCTATTCGTCTTGTTTTGAGGAGCACACAATTTTGGAAGGCACGTGCAAGAACACCTGAGTCACTAGCAATGAAGAAGACACAACCGAATGAAAGAGTACAATTGCGCATCGGAACCAGGCAAAAAAAATGGCAGATAGTTTCGTTTACTGCAGGAAATTACTGCATGATGTGGTAACAGAACAAAAAATGACAGATCGTTTCGTTTGCTGCACAAGATGACTGCACGATATAGTAACAATGAAACAAAAGAGAAGTATGTCCCTCCAGCTACGGCACAGATTAAAACAAAGAATCGCAGACATTCAGTTTCTAGGTTTTATAATTCCTCTAATCGTGAATCGTCACGTGTAATAAACTTTATTCAAAGAGCAGGCGACAGCGGTCATCCCCAAGTGGGTGGCGCCCTCAGTCCAGGATGCCATGGTTTCTCGCTGCCCATCGCACTCTGTGCACCAGTCGAAGTTAGTCTACAGGGCACAAGCAGGCCAGCAGGCCCTCACACTTCTCTGGGGCAGTGGGTTGGGGGAGGGGAGGCAGTGTCACGTGTGTGCATTGTGATACCATATAGTAAAGCGAGCGCGGCGCCGAGCATTTTTTGCAGGAGAAGTCGTAGCATGTCGGCAATGTCGCATGAAACAGTGTCCTATGTGCAAACAGGTTTGTCTATAGCCTTCTGCATGCAATGGCCTACTCTCTCATCAATTTGTGGTGCAGTGGAATATACGTTCTTCTTCCGAGTTTGTAATGCACCGTAATTTCGGTGTATCGTCTGGATACGGCTTCATCTTGATCCTCCGTGACATGGACCTCCAGCACGTTAGCCTGGAGATTTTCACACGCCACAATTTTTCCCGCCAGGGGCTCGTGTCGCGGAGTACAGGCTGTGTGTATGTCCGGAAGGTGTCTGGTTCTTTCGAGTATGCCGGAGCTAATGCAAGGAACATCCACCTCCAGCAGCATTGGGTTTTGCACTGTTCTTTATATGTTTGTATCGCAATGCACACACTGCATGGAATTGTCCATCGTACGCCGGGGTGAGGGGTAGACGCACGTGGTCACACCGAACCAAGACATGGCTGCAGGAATCCATATACTGGCTGACAAATATAGACCTCTCGTGTCGGTCAGCAGGAATTACAAGAGCAAGGTCATGAAACGTGGTGGGAAGCTCCCGGATGCAGGTGAAAGCATCATGGGTGCAAGGTGGCGACGACGGCACGAATAATTATCCAGGAAGAGGCAGGGGAACGCCAAAGATGAGTTCAGCCAAAGAGCAACCTAGGTGAGCCTTTAGTGCTGATCGGATGCGCAGAAGCACAAA
Source organism: Dermacentor variabilis (assembly GCF_050947875.1). Lineage (NCBI taxonomy): Eukaryota > Metazoa > Arthropoda > Arachnida > Ixodida > Ixodidae > Dermacentor > Dermacentor variabilis. The sequence goes on from NC_134575.1 coordinate 104,929,691, forward strand.
GGGAAGGAAAACGAGCCAATGTTCCCTTGGCTGATAGGTGGTGAGGACAGCCTTCAGTTGTCAATTAAGTTTTCTACCATGCCATTCGCGGAAGCATGATTGGCGGTTATATCAATTTGTCGTATGCCCAGGATGTTGGCAAGCGTGGTGTATAGGGCCAACTGAAACTGTGCGGTCACGGTCGGCGGTGACGACAGAAAGGCATCTGAAACACGACACGCAGCCGCTCATGAAAGCCAGAGCAACTGTCTCTGCCATAGTGTCTGTAATGGGAAACACCTGTGGCCACCGGGTGAAGCGATCCACGCATGTGAGCAGGTAACAGGCCCCACGCGATGACGGGAAAGGGCCGACAATGTCGAGGTGGACAAGGGAAAACCTCGCGTCTGGAGGCCTAAATGGGGAATTAGACATGATGGTATGGTGATGAACTTTGACATGCTGGAATTGAAAGCAGGTTCGCGCCCAATGACGGACGCCTGCATTGATGTTAGGCCAAATAAAGCGAGTGGTGACTAGGTTCTGAGTCGCACGAATACCAGGGTGGCTCATGTTGTGCAGTTAATAAAAAATTGCGCGATGAAGAGCCAAAGGCACGAGGGGTCGAGTAACATCAGTGGATGTCTCTCACGTAATAAACGAGGAAGAAAATGGAAGCGGGCGCTCAGTAAAGGACAGGGACGTAGATGAGGAACGAAATCGATGCAGCTCAGGGTCGCTGCGCTGGGTGGCTGCTAGCTCCTCCATGTCTACAGGTGGACCATCAATGGGGGAATTTTCCGGCCCATGCACCTGACAGAGATCCACTGTGAACTCGGAGATAAAGCACACTTGGCGGATCTCCCATGCAGTGCAGTTGCTGCGATTCCGATGGAAGACAAAGGCCAGGGGCTAATGGTCTGTGCCGACGCGAAAGTTCCGGCCCTCCATAAAGTGACGAAAATGCGTGATGGCGACATACACCACAAGGTGCTCTCCACTGAATGTACTGTATTTAGCTTCAAACAGCTTCACTTTTTGAGAGAAAATACTAAGAGGGTGCTACTAGATATGTGTTGCTCGAGAACTGCGCCGACTGCCATGCTCGATGCATTGGCGACGAAATAAATTGGGGCATCATGAACGGAAGGTATGAGCATGGTGGCATCTGCCAGCGCTTTCTTTGCAGTAGCGAATGCAGATGCAGAGTCCTCAGTCCACTCAAGTGGTGCAGCCGGATCTATTTTGATAGCGAGTAGGTCGGTCAAAGGGTCCAGGAAATTGGCGCACTTCGGGAGAAAGCGGCAATGAAGTAGAAGTCGGGGGTGGAAAGCCTTGAATTGCCTTCACTTTGCTGGCGACAAGCTGGATATCTTGTGGGTGACAAGGTGGGCTAAAGACTCCATGGTAGCGACGCCGAAGACGCACTTGTTCGGATTAATGACGAGACCGTAATCATCAAGTCGGCTGGAAAAGGGCGCGCAGGCGTGCTTCATGCTCGGGGCTGGGTGAGCTTGCGACAAGGAGATCATCAAGGTAGGCGAACACGAAGTCGAGACCTCGCATGGCCTGGTTGATAGTGCGCTGAAAAGTCTGTGCAGCGTTGCGAAATCCAAAAAGCATCCTCAAATACTCGAAGAGCCCGGAAAGGGTCGCAATGGCCATCTTCGGAACGTCAGCGGTTTCCACAGGAATTTGATAAGTTTCACTAAGCGAATTTTAGGTAAGATCGTGCACCCAACCGAATTACATGTGAAGTGTTGTATGTGAGGAAGTGGATAGCCCTCTGGTAAGGTGCGAGCGTTCACAGCGCCGTAATCTCCACATGGTCTCTAGTCGCCAGAATCTTTTTTGCGACCATGTGGAGTGGCGATGCCCAGTTGCTTCAGGAAGGTCGTACAACGCCGAGTTAAAGCATGTGCTCAACCTCACAGCGAGCGATGGCGAGGCGGTCTCGAGACAGTTGGCGGGGCCGAGTAAAGTCGGGAGGTCTAGTGTTCACGATGAGGTGAATGATCCAGGTCCAGATCCAGAGAGTCCTCTGGTATGCAGCTTTGTAAGATTGGGAAAATCAGCAAGGATTTTTACGTGCAGCGAGCCACGTCGGCGAGGCGGTGCAGAGTACCCCATTGATGGAGAGGCGGGCGCTGTGATCAATGAGGTGATGAGCACGTGTGTCTATCACAAGGTTCAAGAAACTGAGGAAGTCAGTGCCGAGAACAGCTAGCGGGACATCAGTGAGATTAAAAATGCAGCCAAACGTACGACGCTATGCAAGGTTATGTGTAAGAGACCGTTGACCGTATGCGTTGATGGCGTTTTTTCGCGTTTGGAGCAGCCACGTCTGTTCGTTGTGACGGCAATTTGTACAAGAGGCACGTATCACGCTAACCTGGACTCCTGTGTCGACAAAAAAGCGAGCGCCACTGATCTTGTCAGAAATGTAGAATAGGCGACATGTCCTCCGACCAGTACCACTTGCCGTTGTCAGTGACCTGTCGCAGCATTTCCCGACCAGGAGCACGGACGGGCGCCCTTGTGAGCAGAAGTGCCGAATACGCGGTGGTACCAACACACAACAGAAGATGAGCTGTCGTGTCGCGCGTCGGATGGTTGAAGCTCCGGAGAGCACGGGGGCACCATGGAGCAACCGCGGAACCGGAACTTCGACGAAGATCGGCTTGAGAAGGGCGCGAGGTCATCGAGACATCTGACTTGCGGAAAATGATAGCCGCCATCAACGTGTCAAAGGGCCAGGCAAGGTGATAACATCCGTTAAGTCCTCGGCATCGTTTGGAGATAAGGAGGACACGAGATGTAAGAAATTATTTTGTTGACTGGCGATATGCCGGAGACGGAAGTGCGCCTGACCAGCAGGAGCCAAGTGCTATAGGGCTGTTGGGCTAAAATGGTGGCAGGTTGATGTGTCGGAATACGGCCACCACAGCACCGCAGGTCGGGCGACCTCCTGGGCGTCGTCACCGGCAGGAAGAGCGGAAGAGCCGGCAGAATCCATGCCGAAGGGTTGGAGCTGCGGGTTCTTTACCGGGTAATGACATCTGTCGGAGCTAATGCGAGAAGGATCCAGCTCCGGCAGTGTTGGGTTTTGTGCTGTTATTTTTATTTTTATATTGCGCTGTACACGCTGGGCCGCCGGGAGGCATTTCTACAATTGCTAGTAGGTACGGCGGGGCGTGGCGTTTCTCGCGGCACTCGGCGTATCTGTATAGGCGCGAGTAAGAGCGGGTGCGAGAGAGAAAATCTGGGGGCCTTTGCTCCTTGAATATGTGACTCTGTCTAGGCACTACCGAGGAGGTTTCTTAGCGCGTGTTGTATGGGTTTGTCCCTCCGACATGCTGGCATTGCGGAGTGCGGCTGAGTTTTTTTGCGCTCCGCCACTGGCTGCCCGGGCGGTGAGGCAGTGGGCACGGGCACCCCATTGAGTGATCGCGGTGTCATAAGGGGCAAGGTTCTGACTGGTGCTTTATAAGTCGCGGGCCACTTTTTTCGTAGCGACAATAGATTGCACTTTTTACAAGCACTGCTTGAGGAGGACACACGTAGCCGGTAAACGGAGGTCTCAGGATGTCATCTGAGGTTATAATAAAGTAGGCGGCGCGGGATCTCCAGGGCACCCAGGGGTAGCGGGGGGATTAAATGGCTTCTTCGACAACACCCAGGAACGCCTGATGCGGAATAGAATAAAACAAGTCTTTTATATCTATGGACATAGCCTTAAATGGGACGTCAGAATGTTGAGAGAGGTAGTGTATAACCTCGATGAATCCTTTAACCAGAAACGGACTTTTAGCATCCAGCTTCTTAAGGTGACACTGAAGCCAACAGGAAAGAGAATACTGCCACGTGCCCTTTCCCGAAATAATGACACGGAAGGACGTTTCTGGCTTGTGGGTTCTCGCCGAGAAAAAACATACGAAGGGCCGACCCTTCCTTGCTGTCTACAGATTGTGCAAGAGTGCCTAAATTCAATTGCAATAATATGCGTTTTGCCTGCGATTTTACCTTCTTGAGATCAACACCAGTTCGCTTGACAAAGACAGAATCAATGGAAGCCTCGCTTTTTCCAAGAAAATGTTTCTAGTTCTGACGAAAAACCCACCTTCTTTGCCAGCTGCTGCAAGACAAAGGCCATTGTCGGTGAGGTAGGAAAACACCCTTTCAACAGGAATAGCGCTTTTACGAGGAGAGTACGACCGGAGCACGTCCACACTCTCACATTCCGGAGCACGCCTCGACACATCATGCACCATAGTAAGAAGTTCCGCTGGAATGTTCCTTCCCACTGTGGCGAACTTTGGCCCAAGAGCGAGAGTCTGTGCGACGAAGTCCGGCAGGGACACACCTACGTCTGTGTGAACTTGCTTCGCTGTCTTGGGTGTAGATGCCACACGCCAGTTGCGAAAACGAAACAATTCCTGTTGCCACCTCTGTTCCAGGGAGCTGTCAATAAGTACATTCAGCTCTCGTCGTTTCCTGGCCTTGGCTTGATGGCTCCCAGGTCCTCGATCCAGTTGAATTCTTAAAGATTGACGATAAAACCTTACCTGCCTCATACATTCGGAGCGCAGGATCTTACACACTCTTTCCCCATGCCCTGCTGACGGAAGAAATCCACCGAAGGCCGCAATAACCTCAGAAGGTGGCTGTCCGGTTCCGCTACGAATGCAGTAAGTCAGGATGCGCGCCTGGCAAAGGGCAAAAGTTGTCAAGGTGATAAGGATGGATGGGTGAAGACAAACAGTGTTAGCGATGCCCGACGAACTAGAAATATACTGAAGCAAGGTTTGGGTACGGGCTCGTTGGTATTCCATGGTATCAATCGTCACTTACAGCGCATACATAGACGAGGGACAAAAAACGACGACGAAGACAAGCGCCTGCCGGACTTCGTCGCACAGACTCTCGCTCTTGGGCCAAAGTTCGCCACAGTGGGAAGGAACACTCCAGCGGAACTTCTTACTATGGTGCGTGATGTGTCGAGGCGTGCTCCGGAATGGAAGGGTGACCATTGCATGTCTGAGGGTGTGTACGTGCTCCGGTCATACTCACCTCGTAAAAGCGCTATTCCTGTTGTGTTTTCTTACCTCACCCACAATGGTCTTTGTCTTGCAGCAGCTGACAAAGAAGGTGGGTTTTTCGTCAGAACTAGAAACAATTTCTTGGAAAAAGCGAGAGCTTCCATTGATTCTGTCTTCATAAAGCGAACTGGTGTTGATCTGAGGAGGGTAAAATCATAGGCAAAACGCATAGTATTGGAATTGAATCTACGCACTCTTGCATAATCTGTAGACAGCAAGGAAGGGTTGGCCCTTTGGATGTCTTTCTCGGCGAAAACCCACAAGCCAGAAACGCCATTCCGTGTCATTATTTCGGAAAAAGGTACGTGGTAATATTCTCTTTCCTGTTGACTTCAGTGTCACCTTAAGAAGCTAGGTGTTAATGATCCGTTTCTGGTTAAAGGATCCTTCGAGGTTATACACTACTTTTCTCAACACTCTGACGTCCCATTTAAGGCTATGTCCATAGATATAAAAGACTTGTTTTATTCTATTCTGCATCAGGGGGATCAAAGCTGGAAGCAGGGCGGCCGATGGGTTGGGGCCGCAAAGGCCGGCACGTTTAGGGACAAATGCATACAACACGTGCTAAGAAACTTCTCCGTAGTAGCCAGGCAGATTCATATATTCAAGGAGCAAAAGTCCCCACATTTCTCTCTCGCACCCGCTCTTACTCGCGCATGCGCGCAAATGTTCGGCGTCTCCGCAAGTAACACGCCCAGCTGTACCTACTAGCAATTATAAATACGCGGCCGGGAGCTAACTTCCTCCTCCTTGGCGGTCTCTGCACGGGGAGCGAGTTGTGGCCTGCAGCTCGGGCCCGAGGCAAGGGGTGCTACAAGTACATGTAAAGCTAGTCGACTTATCCATCCAGGTTGGTAGTGTCTACAGACTGCTTGCAAGTCCCTTATCACCAACACTTACTCCTTTTCCCACACTGTGGTAGCCATGAGAGAGACTGCTGTCGTTTTGGCTGAGTCCATATCCCGGGTGGCAACCGACATGGTCACAAGCTGCTCTCCTCTACTCAATCATTCCCACCGCATGCGCCTCCATTCCTCTGCACACTGCGGTATCCGCGTAGCCAACCTCCTCGTTGTCTTCGTTCGCCTTTCCGGAGCATCTAGATTCTTCCCGTTGTTCTTCCCTGGTAACACTCAGGATCCATGACGCAAGCAGTGCCGCAACTTTTATGTAGTTTCATAGCTGGTACAAATTCTTTTCTGGCCTCTGTTGTTTTCGTCTGCTCAGTATCCCAAGCTTCTCAAGGCGTCTCTTCCTGTCTTGGTCCGCTGGCGTCTCTCGAGTTCGCTTCTTATATGAACTTCTGTCAGCATTTCCCACTGGGCAGGCATGCTACTGGTGCATGCCATTTTAGATCAGCTTTTGGAGCAGGTTGTGAAAGCAATTGCAAACTATATTAAACGGAGTATTTGCAGTGGGCAAGCTATGTAAAAGCAGTAAGTGGTCCCTCATTTATAAAGGCAATCAATCCAAACATTCGACATAATCCACCCCTTCAATCGCATCATCATCATCATCATCATCATCATCATCATCATCATCATCAGCCTATATTATGTCCACTGCAGGACGAAGGCCTTTCCCCTCGATCTCCACTTACCCCTGTCCTGCGCCAACCGATTCCAACGAGCACCCACAAATTTCCTAATTTCGTCGCACCGCCTAGTCTTATGCCGTTCTCTACTGCGCTTACCTTCTCTTGGTATCCATTCTGTCACCCTAATGGTCCAGCGGTTATCTAATGTGCGCATTACATGACCTGCCCAGCGCCATTTCTTTCTCCTAATGTATCGGAGAATATAATCTATACCCGTTTGCTGTCTGATCCAAACCGCTCTCTTTCTGTCTCTTAAAGTTATGCCTAGCATTTTTCGTTCCATCGCTCTTTGCGCGGTCCTTAACTTGTTCTCAAGCTCCTTTGTCAGTCTCCAAGTCTCTGCCCCATATGTCAGCACCGGTAAAATGCACTGATTGTACACCTTCCTTTTCAATGATAACGGTAAGCTCCCAGTCAGGACCTCACGATATCTGTCGTATGCAATCCAACCCATTTTTATTCTCTGAATTTCCTTCTCATGGTCAGGATTCCCTGTGATTAGTTGACCAAAGTAAACGTACTCGTTCACATACTCTAGAGGCTGACTTGCGATCTTGAACTCTTGTTCCCTTGCCCGGTTATTTATCATTATCTTTGTCTTCTGCATATTAATCTTCAACCCCACTCTTACGCTCTCCTGTTAAGGTCCTCAATCATTTGTTGTAAGTCGTCCGCAGTATCGCTGAATAGAACAATGTCATCGGCAAACCGAAGGTTGCTGAGGTATTCGCCGTCGATCCTTACTCGTAAACCTTCCCAGTTTCATAGCTTGAATACTTTTTCCAAGCACGCAGTGAATAGCATTGGAGATATTGCGTTTCCTTGTCTGACCCCTTTCTTTAAAGGTATCTGCCTACATTCTTTTGTAGAATTAAGGTGGCTGTAGATATTCTCCAGGGTATTTACGTAAGCCGTCTGCACTCCTTGATTACGCAGTGCCTATATGAATGCTGGTATCTCTACTTAAATAGTTGTTCGTAATCTATGAAAGCCATATAGCGAGGCTTATTGTACTCTGGGGATTTCTCGATAAGCTAATTAATGACATGAATGTGATCCATCGTAGGGTATCCCTTCCTGAAGCCAGCCTGTTCCCTCGGTTGTTTAAAGTCGAGTGTTGACCTTATTCTATTGGAGATTATTTTGGTAAATATTTTATATAATACTGGGAGTAAGCTAATGGGCCTGTAATTTTTCAGTTCTTTAACGTCTCCCGTCTTGTGCATTAGTATAATGTTTGCATTCTTCCAGTTTTCTGGGACCCTTGTAGTCGATATACACATCGTATAGAAAGCCGCCAGTTTTCCGAGCACTATGTCTCCTCGATCTTTGATTAAATCGGCTGTTATTCCATCCTCCCCTGCCGCTTTTCCACGTTTTATGCCTTACAAGGCTCTTCTGACCTCATCTCTAGTTATAGGGGGAGTTTCTGTATAATGTTCATTGTTGTTTCGAATAGAATACTCCCGAGTCCTCTGGGTACTGTACAGGTTCGTATAGAAATCTTCCGCAGCTTTTATTATACTTTCAAGATTGCTGATATTACCCTGCTTATCTTTTAGCGCATACATCTTGGTTTGTCCTGTGCCAAGTTTCCTACTCACTGATTTCAGGCTGCGTCCATTTTTACGGCTTCTGCCACGTCCTGGAAATGCCACGTCCGAGGAAACGGACAATTTGGTCGATGATGACAGCGCTCCTTTTACTTGGTGTTCTTCAGTTAGCTGTGGATAAAAAAAGTCATTCGTATTGTCCAGATTTTCTTGGTGGCTTCTTTAAGTACATCATATATCGTCCTTACAAAGTTCTTCAGCTGGCGGCAGTCAAATTGGTGCAAGTCATACCTGCTCTCTTTGTCACTTTCCCAGTCTGCAACAGGCTGACATGCTCGCTGCGGCGGCGGCTGTAGTTGCTACAGGCATCCTACCATCCAGGAATCACCCAACATTGCGCGAGCGACCGCAGCAGTCATTAGATGGGTTTGTGCCTTTCCTTTTTGGACCAGTTCATCAACAGCAGGTCATCCATGCTGTTCTTGTTCTCGAACCAGGCACCAGAAAGGCGTACGTTGGTATACACGCGCAGCGATATGCTGTACATCATGACAGTGGTGCAGCACTTTCAATCGAATTTGACTTCAGTCGTCTAATGTGGAGTCGTTGGACACCTGTGGCAGTAGCAGCCTCAGTGGTGTAGCTGGCGGGAAATAGATCTACCGGTAGATGAAGGTGAGCCTTTCGGTCGCAGAAATCGGCACAGTCGCATACGACCGGGGCGGGGTTGTGAGGTCCTCGACGGAGTAGTAGTGCTCTATCTAGAGGGGGTGCTTGCGGCGGTCTTTTTCAGTGGTAACGTAGACGTTCATGTGACTGTTGTTGTGGACGCTTGTCTTATATGTCGTTGTACAAAGTCTTATAGCTGTGTTACACGGGCACATTTGGAAGGCCTTCCAGTCAACGGCCTTTGAAACGCCACAACTCTATCGACTCAAATGAGTTGTCGCGCTGCTACACGGCACTTTTGAAAGGCCGTTGAGTGGTTCAGGCGTTTCTCGCAAAATTGTGTGGCGCTGCGGATCTTTATCTTCGTTTTCATGTCACGAAACGTTAAACAACATTAAAACCATTTAAAAGCACTATAGTTTCCTTTATGTTTGTTTATACATTAAAAAAAATTGTTTATACATTGCCATACACATACGTTTAGTTTTCAAGTTGTTGAGTAGCGAAACTGCGGCAACGTTTGCGCCGCTCGATGCGGCTGCCGTTTTGGTGTGTGTTCGCACATGTCAAGTGGCAAAGACACTTTATTGAATAATAAATAACACTCATATATAGTATTTTTAGAGCATTTGGTTTGATTTGTTCTTTCTAACCGTGAGTACGAGCACACTGTGAACGAGAGGGCATGTTCGCGCTGTTTCCGCTTCCGTTGCTAAGAGCCATCGAGATTTCGATAGAGTTGTAGGGTGCTCCGTTGACTCGATAGACTATTGACTCGGCGGCTTTCGAAACCGCCCGTGTAGCAGCTCGAACTTGACCTTTCAGTCAACTGACTATCGGTTGGAAGGCCTTCCAAACGCCCGTGTGACACGGGTATTAGAAGCCTCGACTCTTGTCATGGACATGTTGTACTCATGCTTCCGATTCCGAACAGTGCTTCGCCGGTGGTGTTCGTTCTCCTCGATGGCAGTGGCGGGAGGAGTAAGAGCGGTAGCAATTTTGTCATTTGTATTTCCGACAGTCGCGGCACAGGCTCATCTGCCGCACCGTGCGCACAATGTAGCGCGAGTGAGAAGGTGTGTACGAATCGTCGGCCAACCTGGACTGTACCATTCCACTAGTCGCTGACATCTATTCGCTGCACGTTGCATGGCGACTGATTTGGATTCGCAAACTGTGAAATAATGTGGGCGGTTGAGCAACTGGCACCTTATGCTTGCTCTCTGTTCTAGCCCTAATTTTGGGGTTTGTGTTAGCGATCACCTTGTCTTTGTTAATGATGAACTGACGCTGTACCCTCATATCGGTATTGAGCTTCGGTTGTACGCACGGTGTGGGCGGTCTGGCGTTTGCGCTGATATTCGGCTGCTTACCTGGTTTACAGATTGGATGTACTGCCTGCCGTGCTCGCAAAGGACTGGCGGCAGTAGGTAGTGATTCAATGCCGGCTCAGTAATAAAGACCACTAATAACCTGTCTAAAAGCGCAACAGATTTTTTCGTTGTAATCAGGCACCTTGGTGAACTCGGCTTTCTTTTCGTCATCGTGGATAATGAGCTCTTCAATTTTGGGGTAAATTTCAGCGAGGACGCGGTCCTTGTCATCGAGTTCATTTAGGAGCACTTGAAAGTCGATAAGCTTCGGTTGCGGCAGCGATAGCACGGGTAGCGGCGCTTTAAATGGTGCCACACTGACAGCGTACTCGGTCCATGTCAGTTGTGCAGACAGCAGTCCCCTTGCCGGGTTTCACGGCACCAAAATGAAGAAACGAAGCGACTGCACGTCCGTCGGTTATGGTTTATCGGTGCAACTGCTTTAGTTGAACCCCGTTTCCCCTGGCCCCTGTGCATGCCTATGTCGCACTTCTGTTCAGAACAAGGTCTGAGATGGACACATGAGTGCTCAAGTTGGGATTGCTAAGAACGGCTACACAATAAGAAAAAAAAATATCACCCCTCTTGATAAACAAGCATAGCCATGTGCGCTACTATTTGTGTTTTGTTTTCTTTCACTTAAAAATAGCGTACTATGAACAGAATAAATCATAAATGCCAAAAACATTTGTATTTATTTTCTTTTGATGCGTTTTTGTGCAAATTGCTTTCAGGGAGAGCTTAATACACTTAGTAACATTTGTTGCATGCCTTGCGAGCAGTGATTTCCGCGAGAAGTTCCCATTGGTGATATTACTAGATTAAATAAAACAAACAATTAGGTCCAAAGGTCAATCTTATGTTAATCCATGTTAGTACTGTGTTAGTCGTTCGTTAATGTTACCAGGAAATTTCAAGGCTTCGGGCTACCTGACAGCAAGGACGCTGCATTCTGCTGCTTCCCTCTTCAAACATAACGTTTTACATTTACACTACATAAAACCGAAAAGCAAGGGAACCTACGTAGATTGACCCGCATAGCCAATAAGGAAGTGCTTCACTGTCAGAAGCAAAATCTGGCAATCGTCAGCATCCCCACCCGCACACAGCTGAGCAGCTGAGAAGCAATTAAATTAAGTGTGGCGTGTATCCTCCAGCAAGAATATATAGCCAATACTGTGGTTGTTCTCTACATGAGCAACACGATTGTCCGGGACGTCGCTGAGGGACTATAATTTAGAATGGAAATGATGCTTCGACATTCTGTGTCGAAAGAAATGGAAATTCAACACCGCAGAACAGCACTCTGATTCATCAAAGCAGCAACCACAAAGCTTGTTCTCGTTCTCGTAAATCGTAGGAAGTCAACATCGGAGTAGCCATTATTGATGTCTATAAAGGGGTTCCATGCATGCCAAGGTTATTGCAGAAGCCGGACAATGTCTTCAACCGACCATGCGACACGCATATTCACCTCATGGGTGTATTCCAGGAAACTCTCCAGTGGGAAGTCTGAAGTCCAGTCTGCCTAGGCCCTGCTATTATATCAGCCTGTTTTGTTGACCTCTCCTGCCATTACAGCAATTAGAAATACTTGGTACTATTGGTAACGTGCTTATCATACTAAAATACTATTTGTTATAGGAGTAACTTCCATTTTGCTGAGGTATTTTTTCTAATGTAAAGCTAAACAAATGTTCGCTGTAGTTACTCTCCTTAAACCCATTTTCTATATGAAAAGTGAACATTTTTCTCTACCGCTTCTTTCTCACATATTTAAGTTCTCCGTAGAACGTATAGGTCGCGGCGGCCGCATTTCGATAGGGGCGAAATGCAAAAACGCTGTCTCGTGCATTGGGGGCATGTTAAAGATCCCCTGGTGTTACGAATTATTCCGCAGTCTACCGCTACGGCGTGTCCCATAATCAAATCGTGGTTCTGGCATGTAAAACCCCAGAATACAATTCAATTCAATAGAACAGATGCATCGCTGTTGTGCACAGGAAGTATTTTGGCAACTAACATTTGAATACGTGCTAAGTATGGAGTTTTTTTATATATATAACGTAGTTCAAACGCAATGTTTAGGGTAAAGCAAACGGAGTTGAGCATGCTTTCATTGTACAGATGACACTTAAGCAAGCACGCTCAGTGTGACTGAGCATTCCTAGGCATACTTCGGTTTTACAGCGCCACTTGATGGGCGGCAGAAGTGGTGGCCGTGCAAACGAAGGTTTGCCTGTTTCTTTCGATCCGTGTGACAGTCAATCTAGGTGCCATACAAATTGTTACGGCAAACAACGATGCCAAGTGCCGTTCAATTTATCCAAATCGGCTGTGAATTCCCAAAGCCAGTCAACTCGTTTAAAGCGCCAGTAATGTAGTCCAAACGCAATATACTTCAACAGCAATAGAAATTGAACGCAATCAAATTTCTGCAATGAAGCTGAGGAAAGGGTTTTAGTAGCCAATTTTATTAATTTTAAGTCCTTTTTTTTACTAGAATGACACAAGAGGCTTCAATTGACTAACATCCCGGTCTTTGTCTTTGAAGCCTTTCGGTGTCTCGAAGACGCAGACCGGGAGCAGCAGAAGAGCATTCCTAGAGCATTCCTTGATTCATCTCTCTCGAACTTCTTGCCACGGGCCGCAGCGTCCGAGTTGCTGCCGGCCCGTAATGCCTTTTAAGACTGTTCACTGACTCTCACTGTAAATAATGTAAATAAACCTCCCAAATGTTTCATCCCGACGTCCTCCTCAACTCCTACAACTGGTTGCTAGCGGTGGGATCGCCTCCAAATGCAACAACTGGTGGCAGCGGTGGGATTGAAACACGTGCAGCGGGCTGAAAGCTGGCACGTTGCCACCCCGTACGGCCATTCCTAACAGGATGTGTTGCATTGACTCTTCGCGGCCTCAACCGACAGTGCCTGGTGATGGTGTTTCTTGGGAGATGCCCGGTGGTGTCGTGAAAAGATCATTTCAACGTTTGGCTAGGAAAGCCTTGACACCAGCCTTGAACTTCGAAAAAGCTTCTTCGATTGGGTTGAAGAATGAGCTGTACAGCAGCAGCCGCTTCACTGAGTGCTCATTGGTGGCGAACGTCTTCAGCACAGCAGTGGGCTGGCGCGTTGCTGAACAAGAACACTGCCTCAGCGCCAGGTTCCTGATGATGAACCTTCTTGGACTTATCGTGGAGATATAGCCCAGTGGATCTCTTCCACTAAAGTCCAATGCAGAAGGCCATTTGCAGACAGGCAAGCCAGAACGTTTATATTTGCGCCCTTCCTCATGGTTGCAAGACGAATAGCTGGGTGAACTCGTCTTGCTCTACCAAAACTTCTTGCACACCGGACATCTCCACTACGCACTTTCTCATATTTGATGCCTATACTATGCCCATGGGGGTGACATTTATCATACTTTTGCTTCCATTTGAGCTTTACTTGTGTTCATAGGCAGGGAGATACGATATATCCAATGCTATTCACAGCGTGTTTACAGGAGGTATTCAGAGACCTGGATTGGGAAGAATTGGGGATAAAAGTTAATGGAGAATACCTTAGTAACTTGCGATTCGCTGATGATATTGCCTTGCTTAGTAACTCAGGGGACCAATTGCAATGCATGCTCACTGACCTGGAGAGGCAAAGCAAAAGAATGGGTCTAAAAATTAATATGCAGAAAACTAAAGTAATGCTTAACAGTCTCGGGAGAGAACAGCAATTTACAATAGGCAGCGAGGCACTGGAAGTCGTAAGGGAATACATCTACTTAGGGCAGGTAGTGACGGCGGATCCGGATCATGAGACGGAAATAATCAGAAGAATAAGAATGGGCTGGAGTGCGTTTGGCAGGCAGTCCCAAATCATGAACAGCAGGTTGCCGTTATCCCACAAGAGAAAAGTATATAATAGCTGTGTCTTACCAGTACTCACCTACGGGGCAGAAACCTGGAGGCTTACGAAAAGGGTTCTACTCAAATTGAGGACGACACAACGAGCTATGGAAAGAAGAATGATAGGTGTAACGTTAAGGGATAAGAAAAGAACAGATTGGGTGAGGGAACAAACGCGAGTTAATGACATCTTAGTTGAAATCAAGAAAAAGAAATGGGCATGGGCAGGACATGTAATGAGGAGGGAAGATAACCGATGGTCATTAAGGGTTACGGACTGGATCCCAAGGGAAGGGAAGCGTAGCAGGGGGCGGCAGAAAGTTAGGTGGGCGGATGAGATTAAGAAGTTTGCAGGGACGGCATGGCCACAATTAGTACATGACCGGGGTTGTTGGAGAAGTATGGGAGAGGCCTTTGCCCTGCAGTGGGCGTAACCAGGCTGATGATGAGCTTTACTTGTGCACAGGTAATGTTTTAGGTGTTCGAAGGCTATTAGAAAATATTTATATTTACGAAGTGCCTATTTTAAAGCATCAAATATTCACACACCCTTAATCCAAACAGTGAATTCTTGGACTTATTATCTTAAAAAGCATGTCGTGTGCACAATTTTGTTGGTGAGGAAATTCATTATGAGAGACTGGCACAACTGCAATTCAGAAAGAATCTTTTCAAATGTCAAAAAGCAGGATTAGCCCAATTAGTTCCTTTATGGTCATAAATGTATTAGACAGTGCAGATGTATGCTCGATTCAAAATGTAAATTTTATGCAAATATTTATACAGATATGTGTAACAAAATAACATTGAAGTAACAAAATACCAAGAACAGACAACGAATACTCACTAAACAATGGCGTTTATTTGATGCTCTGATGAAACAGACAGTGGAAAGCTGACTTACTGCACAATAAATTGTTCTGAAAATGTACCCATTTGTAAAAAAGGTGCGAATAGACTAAGAGCTGCAGGATGAACCATGTCTATCATAACCTAGAAGCAAGAATACATGAGTAGGTCTAACAGAACAAATTCGTAGTCCCAAAAGCAATACTTAAAAAAAGAACAACACAGCACTTACAGAAATCAGACCATCCAAACATCTGTAGTGTATTACTAAGTATTACAGTGAACACATACATACCGTAGGGTCATGCGAACAGTAATATTTGAGATCAAAACAAATGGTGAACACTTTTCGAATAATAAAAATCACACATAAAGCAAATCACTGATTTTACCGACTTTATTATATCAAGGTTTAACTGTATTTTGAATTTTTTTTTTTCAGAGCTATAATGGCTTTGTGTGGGTCAGTTCACATGTTCTCATAATTCACTTTGCTCTGTGTTCTATAACATGTTGAGAAAAGATCTAGAGCAAGATGATGACGCCCAAAAAATGTTTCAGGAACGCTTTAAGAGGAAGCTTTAGCTCGCGGGCTCCTATCTAAATACATGAGAAAGGAGAAATCGTTCTGAACAACTACTGCGCCAAATTTGATGAGGTCTGTTGCATTTAAGAGAAACAGTTGGAATCTAGTGACTGTTGGTAGTGATTTTCGTGCATTTTTATACACACACTTTAAGGCTTTGAAAATGCGCACACGAGAATATTTCGCAAGACTCAAATATTCCTGCTCTTACACTAATATGTACATCCATAGCGTAATCAAACCGCGTAGGTGCGCGCACTCAAGAAAACTGTGTGGTTGTGTGCCCTTCAAAAAAGCAAAAAGTGTGACAAACTTCCGCGAATCTTCATCTTATCGCATACCAGAGGCAATTAGTTTTCACGAGTGTCCAAAAGAAAAACAAAAGCAACGGCAATGCATGCACGGCGACATCCTTCCTATGCGCACCCCTGTGAGCACTAAACGAGTGAGAAACAAGCGGTCGCCCTTTGAGCGAGTAGTAACGAGATAGCCATCAGTTTTGCAAGCGCAAGAAGCCGAAACCGTTTGCGGAACAAAACCCAAACCGCCGCCCGCCCGCGCGCCAATGCGCGAGCGGTAGTATATAGACGCGCGCGAGCAAACTAGCGCTAAAACCACGCAAGGCAACCGAGAGAGGGAAGGGCGCAAAAAAGAAAAGAAGATCCCTGTAGATGCAGGGGCTTTATTCCCGAATAGTGGCAGCACATGCCAGGAAAGAAAAAAAGTTGGGAAATTGGCGCGCTTTTCAAACGTACAGTACAGATGGCACCGTAAATATACGGCATCGACCATTTTTGGACTTGTTCGCGGCGCCGTATATTTACGTCATTGACCCTGAAAGGGTTAACATTTCGCGGAACGATTTAGGGTCACTGCATGCGGCGATATCTTCTGGGTGACTGTTCCAATGGGTTATTGTGTCAGCGAAGTATGAAATGTTCATGGCAGATGGTCGGGTGATAATGTGTGCTATGGGGCGACTGAGGCTTAAGCGAGAGGATATACGTAATGTTGGATTTAACAGGGAATGCCTGGAGTGTGGATGGTAATAAATGTTGTGAAGCGAGCAGAGACGGGAGATGATCCGGCGGGAAGCAAGTGATGGTAGTTCAATTGTACGTTTTAGTGCGGTTATGCTGGTTTCACTGGAGTAATAGGAAGTCACAAACCAAGCAGCGCGATTTTGTTTTGCTTCTATGCCATAGGTAAGCCATGATTGGGAAGGGTGCCGAATAGATGAGACATATTGTAACTACGGACGTACGAGTGTTATATATGCTAACTTTTTTATTTCTGGTAATACAGTTTTCAGGTTACGTTTTAAACATCCAAGGGTACGTGAATCATTAGAACAGATAGTGTCAATCATGGTCAACTCATTCACACCATTGACCCCAACGGGGCATGCTTGATAGGAGCTGTATTGTCTAGGTCTGGCTGGTTAAGCTGTGGTTGCAAGTCAATGACAGAGCTTTGCATTTACTAAGGTTAGGCAGCATGAACCATTTCTCGCACCATAGTGCGATGGAATCGATATCCTGTAGTAGTGCGGTGATGTCGTTCGAGCCTTTGATAGGGAATAGAGTAAAAGCCCATTAATTCGGATTCCGCAGGGATGCTAAGAAAATTCGAATTATACTAAATTCAACCTAATGAAAGTCAGAGAAAAAAATAGCTCAGTTAAGGCGCATTTTTAGTCCAACGTAGCGTGAGTACGTGCACACGCTACGTTACGTTGACGAGAAGAACGTCATAGTTTGAAGGCACTGGCGCAGCCAACGTAACCGCACGCGCCCAACACGACCTGGCTTGCCCGACGTCGAGATGGCTCTTGCTCCATCCACATATTCGTCGCGCCGGCTGCGCCGATAAAAGAAAGGTGCCCACGATGCTTCACCGACGGTGGGTTGGGGATTGCAGCGGTTGGGGATCGAGGCGGCGCGTGGGTTGGAGATAGTTCTGCGCATGTTCTGAACAGAACAGCCGACGGCGTGTGCGCCGAAGTCTTCAGAGGATCGCACTTTGGCTGGCGCAGCGCAAGCGGGGTAGCGTGATTGGCCACACGCGACGCGCGCCGCAGGAACAAGAGCTGCGTTCTAAAATGCACTCTCGAAAGGCATCACAACCTGGTACAACGTTAGCCTCCGTTGCATTTTCGTAGATGCACCGGCTGCATGCTGCTGAGTTCCACTATATGCATACGTGGCGTCCAAACTCATATCCCAGCAATGCTTTCCTTTGAGTAATAGCCGCGAATCTCAATGGCTATGCTTTTTGGCACTGCGACCGCCGATAAACGTCACAGCCGCCATGTTATAGACATTACTTGGGGGCCGCTTCTCGGCAGTACACCTCGTAGATAAAGAGCGTAGCCTCCCAAGATGTGACATTAAACAAAGAAAGAAAGAAAAAAGCCGCAGTTTCGCCCGAAAGGCGAAGCATCGATTGCGATATGAAATTAGCAGACAGCGGTATGAAGTAAGGAAAGTACTTTTATCGGCCGTATCAACTTGTAAACATTCGCTTGCTAACTAAAATACTAAACATGGTGTCAGCGCGCACACAAAACATGAACACATCACACCCCATAGCTACGGACACTCGCCGTCAAAACGATAGCGTGGGGAAACGCGGCAACAGCTGCGCGCGAAATGACATTTATGCTGTCTATCGCTTCAACGCAAATTGAGCGCCGAGAACACACAGTACGCACAAATCTACGAGCCACCGACGCAACTAGATTCTGCCCCCCCTCCCCCCCCCCCGTGCTCTGCCCCCAAAGCAGATCACTCTCAAGATACAGCATCGTGAACGCGCGCAGCCGCCGCATGCGGAGTCGGAGCTGGAGAGAACGCCCGAGAAGTTATGATTGCGAAAACGACAGTAAAGCAGATTCAAGCTCTGAGGGCGACAACGTTTTCAGTCAGCACAGGGCATCCGCAGCTGTTCACCGGCGAGTTTTCTTTACGGCCTTGAGCAGTCTCCTTCCCTGTGTGCGCTTATCTGCCGATCTTTTTTCAAGACCTGAGAGCTGTACTGATTATCTTCAGGGTGCATACTTAGCTTGGTTATAATGTGCTGCCAAAAGAAACTTCCGCTCACTCCAAGAAGGCTTCCCGTAGCACACCTCGGCAAAGCACTATGGATCAGCGCAAGGCGATTTACAACCGCGTGGGATTTCTTTCTACTCTTCCTCTCTGCAGAGGTGATAAAGACAATCTGAAAAAATGCAAACAGATGTGCTTGGGTGCATAAACTTGTAGTTGCCCAGCTACATTAAAAGCGATCAGTCCTGAAAGAGGTGCATGGCTCTAGACAAACTGGTGAGGTACGTTCCTTGCACTTCTGATCGGACTATCCTCAGAAGATGCCGAAAAGACGGAACTGCAAAATTTCTTACCACAAGGTTGAACAAAAAGCATACGATCTGTGGGAAAATTGTGGAGTGCACCTATGCTTCACAAAATCCAGGAACTGCTTGACCGCATGGCTTGTGCGTTGAACAGGTCTTAGTTTCTTTTTCGTATGCAAAGAACGGCGGTGTACAGGGCATTTATTTTTTCAGACACTATTCCTGGGTTATTTATCTTTGAAATGCGTCTTCTGAATTTCCTTTTGTATATTTTTGTAAATATGTTTTTTATTGCTGCTTTTATGAACTGACAGTAAAAATCGCACTTTCTAGAATTTTTATGTTCTACCTAATATTTTTTTGGCAACATATGCTTTTGGTAAGATCATTTCATTATGTAAAATATGATATGCTGCAATGTTATTTGTAGTGGAAAATAATTTTTTCCGAAACCTATAAAAACGACCATTTCCTAGTGGTAACAAAAGAGTTGATGAGGCTACATGTGCCATCAGGGTTGACCTTGACGTCTGGCATTAATTTTAGTTAAATTGGTAGTATTGGTTCAATAAGAACGTCATTAGTGTTGGAGAAAACTGATGTGAAGTAGTCGTTAAGAGCCGACGCGCATTTCTAAGAGTTAGAGATTGCCATCCGAATCTGTTCAATCTGTCTAGAACGTGTCTTTAATAAAAGTAAGTGCCAGAATTTATTGGGATTTGATCATAGAATAGTCCGCAGTCTAAATAGTCCGCAGAAGAGTCGTAGAATATCATAGAATAGGCCGCAGTATGGGCTGATACATCAAATTTCTCCGCTTTTTATGGTCTATAGCGTATGCAGTTTACAGAACTATGGTATCTATTGTAGGTGCAGAGCTACGAATTTACAAACTTCTTGTTTCAATTTTTTTCAGATCTTTATAAATTCCTGCTATAACATCCAGGCCTTAAATCAAAATTCTTCCAGCAGTCACTAGAATTTCATTTTTTCTCCCAAATGCAACAAATTTCATTATAACTGGCCCAGTGGTTATCTCAGAAAAGCGTTCCTGCATTTTACATTATTTGAATAGGCAGCATCGGAGTTGGGCCTGAGCAAAAGCTTCTTCTTAGGAGCACATGGAGACACTTGCGCTACCTGATGCAGTAGAACACTATGCAACAAGCTACACGTTTGCAGATCTATATTTCAGACTCTCGTTAAACATGGTTGTTGAACTACACTATATTATCATGGTGCTGTGATCTGTCTGCTCAAGTGAAGAGACTGCGTAAAGGACTTCGAGCAGACGGTGCAACTTTATGGCCGGTCACCTATATGAATGCGCTGGTGTGTCTTCAGGCAAATCTTCAACGAGAATCTCTGAAGGCATAAAGGGCATTGAAATGGTTTCTCGCCTCATGTGTTTACTGAGGTTGCCCTTTTGTGCGAAGCTCTGAGAGCATGAGGGGCACTGATATGGCTTCTCACCTGTGTGGGTGCGCAGGTTGACTTTCAGGTGACCCTTGTATAAGAAGCTCTGAGAGCATGTAGGGCACTGATATGGCTTCTCACCTGTATGTGTGTGCAGGTGGACATTCAGGTTACACTTGTGTGAGAAGCTCTGAGAGCATGAAGGGCATTGATATGGTTTCTCGCCTGTATGGGTGCGCAGGTGGGCTTTCAAGTGGGCCCGTTGTGAGAAGCTCTGAGAGCATGAAGGGCACTCAAATGGCTTCTCGCCTGTGTGGGTACGGAGGTGGACGTTGAGGTGACACTTTCGTGAGAAGCTCTGAGGGCATGAAGGGCACTCAAATGGCTTCTCGCCTGTGTGGGTACGCAGGTGAACGCTTAAGTTGTATCTGCTTGACAAGTTCCTATGGCATGAGGGGCACTGAAATATCTTCTCGCCAGTATGGACGCTGGAATGTGCTTCCAGATGAAACAGTTCGTCAGCCTCATAGTCACATAGGTGACATCGGTGGAGGCATCCTTGCTTTGAGTGTTCACATTTGGCAGTTGACGGAGAAATAGAAGGCCTCGATGCTGCACAAAGAAAACAACATTAAGTAAGAGTTATTATAAAATTCCAAAAAAGTACACCGATCCTAAATTTACTGACAAGCTTTCTTTTTTTTTTCTTTATTTGGGAGATCTTCAGGGTGATTTCAAGTCTGATGAAACAAAGTACTCCTAGTGGTCCTTTTAATTTATTCTATATTTCTGCCTTTAAAACTTCCTGACCCTGTTTGTGAAGTCCACTTATAAAAAGTATTTTACAGAAAAGTACAAAAAATCGTAAAATGGCAGAATGTGGAGTGTTTGACGGATCTCTCAAGTTCATATGAGCCTCAGAGAACACTTTAAAAAATGCTTTGACCAAGCTTGCTCTCTTATCCTCAATCAGCAATTGAGGCCCGGAGGCCATATTTGGCACTTGAAAAACTTATGATTCGCTGGCACCACAAATTTGTCTCATACAAGACGTCATCAGTGGGTTTCTTCTTGTTCACACGCTGAACTTTGGCAACGTTTTCATAAGTTCAGATTACAAGAAGCCGGCTAGAAAATACCGTAGTTTTCCCCATGTAAACCGCCAACACATACAACACGCATCCTGAAACAGCCCAAAAAGAAAAAAATATGTGCGCGCACAACCCACGGAAATAACGGCATACAACCCTCAGATATTTACAAAAACAGTATCCATTTGGGATAAATGTTTTGTCCATGCAGTATCTTCAGGCAGTGAATCTTGTTTACTGCTTTCGGAGACTGACGCTGGGCCGTTTAGTGCGGCTTATCGTGATCCAATTTATTGTGGTCCAAGCTTTTCGTTGCGACAACGAAAAAATTTGGTACCATAAATATTCATAAAATGCTTGCTTTCACCTCTGGCCGACCCCCCCTTGTCACAATAGCAAAAGTTTTATGCAATTCAGTGTTCAAAGGTTGGCAGTTACATCCCAGACACACCAGAATGCCATACAAGTTACTGCACACACATTTAGGATCCTAGTTCCAGTTCTGTTATCTCTATCAGATATAACCAAATGGCTAGTTCTTTAACTTTGCTGTAAAGAGTAGAACCCCAATGATACGTTTCTCCAGATACAAAAAAAAAAGGAAGAGCCGGCAAAATGTAAGAGTCAGGAAGGCTGCAAATTGCCACAGCAACGTCAGAAACAGTTCTGTATTGCTGCCAGTACAGTTATTAGACATCTCCGTGCTTGTACCTTGACTGGAGATGGAGTGTGCACGTGTGTACAACTAAGGAACAGATACCATGTTCCATGAAAGTGCCCACTTTCAACTTCATTGTGCTTCACTGCAACGCTATGCATAAGCTTCACTGTATACCACAGCTTTATTACGCTGAAGCTGAATAAATAGAAGTAGCAATCCGGCAGCGGCAATTAAGACTGCTTAAAGGGACACTAAAGGTTACTATGAAGTCAAGTTAAAGTGATAAAGCAATGCTCTAGAACGTCTAAGGCGCCAATATAATCGCGGTCAGAGCTTTAGTAACCGAGAAATTGAGGTAAATGCATAACACGATTTGAGATCCCCCCAGCGACATTCCGGTACTAGCCCGATGACGAAGGCACTTCTCATCATATTTTATGTCACTAGTACTCAACTACTCGAATGAGAAAGATCATTTCATTAGGTTATAAGACGGAAGAAAATGATACTTGTCTACTTCTGTTCGATTCTAAGAAAAAAATAACATTTTGACGTTACCCTTCAGTAGTATGGGTGGGCGGAAGGTTTCGTTTTCGCTCGATTCTACGCGCTCCACTCTGCGCCGCGCGCGCTTTTGGAGTTTCATTTGTTTCGTTATCGCGTCGTCCTGCGCTGGTTCTGCTGGCTCGCAAAACTTGCATTTGGAACAAGCAGCGAGAATGTCACGTCCGTGTGGTGTCGTGGGATGCGCGAACGGTCCGCAGAACTTGGCCAAGGGCAGTTGCAGCGGCGAACCCAACATTACTTATCACTGTCTGCCAAAGAGTGATCCTCTCCGTTCGAAGTGGTTAAGTGTCGTACCTCTGCCACAGCGCGTTGGCAAAGAGCTAAAGAATCGCATAGTGTGCTCGCTACACTTTCGTCCAGCGGATCACGAGTTCAACGGCGACTTACTGAAGTCGTGCGGAGTGTCTTTCACAGCAATGCTTTCCCGTAGCGCTGTTCTGTCGGTCTTGCCTGCATTATGCGAAGCGCAAGAACTCCAGGTCGAAGACGGGGCGGTGAGTGCGGCATTTGGTTTTCGCGAAGGAAAAGCTACAAATGTGCGAATATGTACAGCCATGACATACAGTTGCCGTCGTAGTAGTCGGAGGGCGGGCGATTTGAACGGCGCTACGCCGACGCTTCAGAACGCATTTTTTCTTAACATTAGTCTCTTCTTCGCATGAAACAAGCGTTTCAAGGTTTCTGGGATGGTATTTCAAAAGTACAAGTTGACTTAATGTTGACCTTTATTGTCCCTTTAAATGGGTGAAAGCGAAAACATTACGCCTCCTTTGGTGAAATGTTTTCCTCTGCACGTTCGTTGTGAAGGCAAGCTTTCGCCTAGCTGCTAACGCACCAAGCGTCTCAATGCGCACGCTTGCCCGCAAGGTGTTCATAACTTGAAGGACCGCTCGGCGGCTCAATTGAGAGCAAGGTGTTTGTCTTGTTTCGTGCAGCACACAATTTTCGAAGGTGCGCGCGAGAACACCTGATTAATGGTATAAGTCAGTGCCAGAGTCAGAAACAATGAAGCAGACACAAGCGAATGAAAAAGCACAATTCGGTGCTTTTTCAAAAAGCTGCAATTCGGTGCAGTCATTCGGTGCTTACTGCACCGAATGACTGCACGATGTGGTAACAAAAAATGACAGATAGTGTTGTTTACTGAAAAAACGACTGCACGATGTGGTAACAAGCAGACGAAACAGAAGTATGTACCTCCTGCTGCAGCACAGAGTAAAACAAAGATTAACAGACATTCAGTTTGTACGTTTTATAATTTAATCGTGAATGGTCACATGCAATAAACTATATTTAAATAGCAGGCGGCAATGGTCATCCGCATGCAGGTGGCATCCTCAATCCAGGATGCCGAGGTTTCCTGCTGCCCGTCGCACTCTGCACCAGTCGAAGCTGGTCTTAAGGGCACAAGCTGGTCAGCAGGTCCTCCCGCTGCCCTGGGGCAGAGGGTTGGGGGAGGGTAGGCAATGTCACATGGGTGCACTGCGATACCATATAGTAGAGCGAGCACGGTGCTCAGTATTTTTTTCAAGCCTAGTCGTAGCAAGTCAGCTATGTCGCATGAAATAGTGTCTTGTGTATAAACAGGCGTGTCCACATCCTTCTCCATGAAATGGCCTCCTCGCTCATCAATTTGCACTACAGTGGAAGATACATTCTTCTGCCGAGTTTGTAATGCACCACGATTTGGGTGTATCATCTGGGTACGCCTTTGTCTTGGTTCTCCGTGGCATTGACCCTCAGAAGATTAGCCTAGAGAGTATGTTCACACACCCCAACATTTCCTGCCAGGCGCTCATTATCCGGAGTACAGAGTGTGTATGTGTCCGGGAGGTATTTCGTACTTTTGAGTATGTCGGAGCTAATGCAAGGAAGGCATTGCTGAGGCAGCATTGGGTTTTGAACTGTTCTTTTTATTTTATATCGCGCTGTACAGGCTGCAGAGAATGGTGAGGGCTGGGGTGAGGAGTGGACGCATGTGGTAAAGCTGAACGAAGACTTGGCCGCAGGAATCACTATACTGGCTGACAAATGCAGAGCAGTGGTGTCATTCATCCGGAATTAGAGCAGCAAAGTCACTAAACATGGTGTGCAGCTCCTGGACGTAGTTGGAAGCATCATGGGCGCAAGGTGGTGATGACGGCATGAAGAATTACCCAGGAAGGCGCAGGGGAACGCCATAGACGAGTTCAGCCAAAGAGCACCCTAGGTCAGCCTTTAGTGCTGATCGGATGCCCAGAAGGACAAAGGGAAGGTTGGCTGATAGGTGGTGAGGACAGCCTTCAGTTATCGATGAAGTTGTGCTATCATGCCATTCGTGGAAGCATGATTGGAGGTCATATCGATGTGTAGTACGCCCAGGATGTTGGCAAGCGCGGTGAATAGGGCCAATTGAAACTGGCGGCCTCAGTCGGTGGCGACGACAGAAGGGCATCTGAAACACGACACCGAGCCGCTCATGAAAGCCATAGCAACTGTCTCTGTCATAGTGTCTATAATGGGAAACGTCTGTAGCCATCAGGTGAAGTGATCCACACCTGTGAGCAGGTAACAGGCCCTCCACGATTACGGGAGAGGGCCCACAATGTCGAGGTGGACATGGGAAAACGTCGCATCTGGAGGCCGAAATGAGGATTTACACGCGGTGGTACGGCGATGAACTTTGACATGCTGGCACGGAGGGAATGTTCGCACATGCAAGGCCAAAGGAAGCGAGTGGTGACTAGCTCCAGGGTCGCACGAATACCAGGGTGGCTCATGTTGTGCAGTTGATTAAAAATTGCGCGATGAAAAGCCAAAGGCACGAGGGCTTGAGTAACACAAGTGGATGTATCGCACAATATCAACGAGCAAGAAAATGGAAGCGAGCACTCAGTGAAGGACAGAGACGTGGATCAGGAGCGAAAGCGACGCAGCTCAGGGCCGTTCCGCTGGGCGGTGCTAGCTCCAACATGTCTACAGGTGGTTGGCTGCCAGGGCATCGATGCGGACGAGTGCATCAATGGCAGCATTTTCCGACCCATGCACATGACGGAGATCCACTGTGAACTTGGAGATAAAGCACAGTTGGCAGATCTGCCGTGTAGTGTAGTTTCTGTGATTCCGATGGAAGGCAAACGTCAGGGGCTTATGGCCTATGATGGTAAGAAAGTCCCGGCCCTCAAGAAAGTGGCGAGAATGCTTCAGTTTTTAGAGAGAAAAAAGAAGAGGTTGCTACCAGATACGTCTTGCTCGAGAACTTCACCGACTGCCATGCTCGGTGGATTGGCGATGAGATGTATTGGGGCATCATGAGAGTACGGTAGCATCTGAGAGGGCTTTCTTGGCAGTAGCGAAGGCAGATGCAGCGTCCTCAATCCACTCAAGTGGCACAGCCGGATCTTTTTTGATAGCCAGTAGATCGGTCAGAGGCTTCAGGAAATTGGCACACTTCGGAAGAAAGAGGCAATTAAGGTTCAGTACGCCCAGGAATTCTCTAGCTTGTGGGGTGACAAAGTGGCCTAAGAACTTGATGGTAGCGACACCAAAGAGGCACTTGTTTGGAATAATGACGAGACCGTAATCATCACTTGTTTGGAATAATGACGAGACCGTAATCATCAGGTCGGTGGGAAAAGGTCGCGCAGGTGAGCTTCATGCTTGGGGCTGGATGAGCTTGCGACGAGATCATCAAGGTATAGGCGAACACGAAGTCGAGACCTCGCCTGACCTCATTGTTACTGTGCTGAAAAGTCTGTGCAGCTTCGAGCAATACAAAAGGCATCCTCACACACTCGAAGAGGCCGAAAGAGGTGGTAATGGCCGTTTTCGGAACGGCAGCGGGTTCCACGGGAATTTGATAAGTTTTCACTAAGTCAGTTTTAGAGAAGATCGTGCACCCAGCCAAATTAAATGTGAAGTCTTGTACATGAGGAAGTGGATAGTGGTCTGGTAAGGTGTGCGCATTCAGAGCACGGTAATCATCACATGGTTTCCAGTCGCCAGAATCTTCATTTGCCACCATGTGGAGTGGCGATGCCATGTTGCTTGAGGAGTCGTACAACGCCGAGTTGAAGCGTGAGCTCAAACTCCCGGCGAGCCATGGTGAGGCGGTCTCCAGACAGTCGGCGGGGCCAAGTAAAGACAGGAGGTCCAGTGGTCACGATGTGGTGAGTGATTGAGCGCTTCACCGGTGACTCTCTGGTATGCAGCTTCGTAAGAGTGGGAAAATGAGCAAGGTTTTCTACGTACAGTGAAGCGGGTGCAAGAGCTGAAAGCCCCGTCGGCGAGGCGGTGCAGAGTATGCCATTGATGGAGAGGTGGGCGAAGAGATCAATGAGGCAATGAGCATGCACGTCTACCTCAAGGTTGAAGAAACTGAGTAAGTCAGCTGCGAGAATAGCTTGCGAGACACATCAGCGAGGAAGAAAAAAACGCGAAACGTACAACGAAATCTAAGTTTAAGTGTAAGAAACCGTTGGCCTTATGTCAGGATGGCGGAGTTGTTTAATGTTTGGTGCAGGCAGGTCTGTTCGTAGTGACGGCGATCTGCACAAGGGCGCCAACATAAAGGCGATGCCCTGACGCTAAGCTTGGCTCCTGTGTCGACAAGGAAGCAAGCGCCACTAATCTTGTCAGAAACGTAAAATAGGCGACATGTCCTTCGACCAGTACCACTTGCCGCCGTCAGTGGCCTGTCGCAGCATTTTCCAACCAGGAGCACAGAAGTGTGCGCTTGAGAGCAGAGGTGCCAAATACGCGGTGGAACCAACACACAGCCGAAGACGAGATGTCGCTTCGCACGTCGGATGGTTGAAGCGCTGGAGAGCGCGGGGGCACCAGGGAGCGACTGCTCGACCGGAAACTCAACGAAGATCGGCGTGAGAAGGGCGCGAGGTCATTGAGACATCTGACTCATGGGAAATGATAGCCGCCGTCAAAATCTCGAAGGGATGGGTCGGGTCTGGAAAGGTGATAACATCCCCTAAGTCCTCAGCGACGTCTGCAGATAAGGAGGACACCAGATGTAATAATGTCCATTGACTGGCAATATGCGAAGACGGAAGTGCAGCTGGACCTGCAGGAGCCAGGTGCTGGGGTTGTTGGGTCAGAATGATGGCAGATTGATGCGTTGGAACGAGGGAACCACAGCCTCGCCAGGTTAGGCAACCTACTGGGCGTCGTCATCGGCAGGAAGTGCTGGCAGAATCCATGCCAAACGGTTGGAGCTGCGTGTTCTTTATCACGTAACCAAGCATGTCGGACGTCTTGCGAGGAAGATTCAGCTACGGCGGCGTTAGGTTTTGAATTCTTTTTATTTTTATATTGCGCTACCATCCTCCTCTTTGGCGGGCCCTGCAAGCGGGAACGAGTTGCGGCCTGCAGTTCCGGCCCAAGGCAAGACGCGCTACAAGTACATGTAAAGCTGGACCACTTATCCCTTCAGGTTGGTAGAGCCTACACACTGCTTACAAGTCCGTTATCGCCACTAGTTGCTCCTTTGACCTCACGGTGGCAGCCATGAGGTCGTCTGCTGTTTTTTGGATGAGTCCATGTCCCCACAGAGATCCACGACCCCATAAAGATCCTTTTTATTCAGCACTGAGGGACCAAGACGTCCAGACTATGAAAACAGTTCTCGGCTACTTTCAAGGGCAAGGTTATTTTAGTCGCACAGTACAATGGCAAAAGTGCGGCCGGGAGGTAGTTTGGCGTCAACGAAGGAAGCATTCGCGGATGACACAGCAGACGGACGCAAGCGCCCGCCCTATGCCGTCATCAAACGCAAGACAGTGCCTAAAGGTGAGGAGCTGCCAAAAATGTGGTTGTGATATACCATGAGAAAGGCTGGACGAACGAGAACCTTGTGCTCGAGTGGATAATGTCCGTCTGGTGTAGGCGGCCTGGTGCACTGTTGTCGTTCCCGTCCATACTCGTGCTGGAAGCATTTCGTTGCCGTTTGGCCAACTCAGTGAAAAGGCTGTTGCGCGAATCTGGCCCTGCACTCGTCGTTATCCCGGATGGGACGTCTCAGCTGCAGCCTTTCGGTGTTTGCGTTAACAAGCCGTTCAAGGACGCGGTCAGGCGGTGTTATGCAGATTGGATGCGCTCAGGTCAGCCTGCAGCGACGGCGACCGAGCGGCTCAAGAAGGGCTTCACCAGGCGCGCTATGCAAGTGGATTGTGGAGGCATGGGCCTACATACCACAGTACCTTGTGCGACGCGCATTCAAGAAGTGCGGCATCTCAATATCGCTAGATGGCCAGAGGATGAGTACCTATGAGAAGATATGTCCGACAAGGAACTATTCGAAGAGAGCGCCGCTAAGGCAGTGATTGAAGTGCGGAGTGCAATTTAAATAATTTTTTCCTCAGGTTTTCCTAACACGTACTATACGTGGATAAAACTGTCTTTTTTTGCATTTCGCGTCCCAAAAATTTCACCTCGTACTATATGCGGGTTCGCACTATATGCGGGTTTTTACGGTAATTGACCAATATCTTAGTAACCGCCATACGTCATATTTAAAGCCGTGCAATCACCTCGCCAACAAAAATGAGGATTAAGGGACAATTTGAATAGTGCAAGAATTGTTCATGGACACCATGTCTGCAACATTGTGCGCATTATGTCGGAAATATCGAACGAAACACTATACAGTGTCCGAAAAATTAAGTGACATTTTGCATTGGTCATACAAGAGAGGAGCGCGGGCTCTTGCTCGGCGCCAACGTGATCGCTTGCTGCTGCCTGAAGCACGATGCTGTCCCGTTGCCTAGGCAGCCCACGCGCATTGGGGTGGAAGGCGTTCGAAAGAGACAAGAGTCCAAGGATGAAACATTGGTACGATCGAGGCTCAACTGACTCGGTCTTGACTCAGGCCACTGCAAAGTTATCGCACCTGCTGGTTCACCATGCTGCTTTCGATTGTGCTCGAGGACCAAGTTCCATATTCAAAAACCGAAGCAATACTTTAAGTGCAGGATGGACTCAGATTTCTCATCTTTTGCTGAAATGCAGCAGGATGTAGGAGGCTTCAGTGCAATCGGTAGAGCAGCAGCATCACTGTATCGATACCCAAGATAAGTAGGTTTTCCGTGTATTTTTGGGGGGAAACCGTTTATTTTGGCAACTGCAATGCTCAATTTATGCTGTACCAAAAAGATTTAGCTGAAAGCACATTCTAAGCATTTAAAACTGCTATGTCAGCACCGACGACAAGAAAGGAGTACACAATAGTAAACAAACACCAAAGTTCACGGAGCCATGTTTAGTCGTTCCTGCTGCTGAGTGCCCACCATCTTGGTATCGTTTGAAAACTCAAAGTTCCGCGCATTCATTCCCGTGCTCTTTGCTTACAATGGCCACATAGGAAAAGTACAAACACGCACCCACACAAAAAACAACAGGGGCCAGTCTGACGAAGTTTTCACAGCAATCAGCACTGCTAATGGCTCATCATACCAGCACGCTGAGAGAGAGCTTATGGTTGGCTGTTGCTATGGCAACAGTGCAACAATGCTAGGAGCGGCATTGCTAGGCCTCCTTCGAAGTTGACCTGCCATTTTTTCATTGGACTCGCATACGGAAAGGAAAGCGCAACCGTTATCCGATCATATGCCGAGAAAAAGGAAACTTTCGTTGCAAGAATTAGATGAGCTAGTAACATACAACATGGTTACTAACCCCGGTGATAATGTGTCACTCTGGTGGAACAAACAGAAAATTAAACTTAACGATTAGAAGTGTAGATTTATGTGCATAACACGCAATGTAAACAATGGCAATCAGTATATATGTACAGTTAAACATTGATATAATGAAGTCGATAAAAACAGAATTTGCTTCGTTATAGCGAAATTTGTTCTATTGCAATTCCACGTTTTATTCATATAAGTACAGTCACTGATCTATTTTTCTTACAAGAAAAAGGTCCACAAAATTTTCCCCATTTTTAGGCAATCGAAAAAAGCAAATTACAATGAGAAAACAATTCATGTTTATAAGCTTGGGAGTCGGCGACGAATGATACCGTTTCATGACACGTAGTCGACAATATCTTCTCGGCGGCACGAATTAAGCCGAGCCAGCCATATTTTTTTTTTTGCGTGCACTCTGCCCCCCCCCCCCCCCCCGGCTGATAGCGTTGCCCACCCTGGGACGACGCTATCAGGAAAAGTGCCAGCAGTGTGGAGCAAATGCACATCTGCTTCACGCTCCAACGGGTTACGTAAAATTGAGATTACGCAAACTCCAATACTAAATGTGCGGTAAGACAGCTTACATTGTGCCACGCTGTCTAGGCACGCCCACTCTTAACACATGCGGCAGATCACCTCTAAAGCAGCACGTGCGGCTGGCTATTCGCTCAGCCGTGTTTACAGCCATGCGCAGCTACGGCCCACATGCACGCCAGAAATCGAGACCCCCTCGCGTGTGCTTGATCGTGTTGCTACGAGCTCACTCCACCATTCCCCCTTTCCCTTTGCATCGCGCAGGAAGCCAGCATTCGTGAACCCACCATCTTTCTTGTCTCACCCTCGCACACATCCACTCGCACCTAAAGCACACATTGCGCTGAGCACTTGACTATACAGTACACGATGCGGCTCCACTTCGGCCGTCACTCGACGCACAGCGCACGATTTGAGAGGTGCGTTTGCAAGCGGCCGCTTGTAATACAATCATCTGACCATCTGCGCCGGCTAAAGTTTCCATTTATTGTCTCTGCATTCCCTTTCCGGCGGCAGTAAAATTTCGTTATATTGAAATCCTGCGCAAACACACTTCGTTATATTGAGGTCCTAAATGCCTGGTGTTCTACGGACAAGAGGTCATGAAAAGGTAAATACTTCGTTATATCGACAATTTCGTTATATTCAAGTTCGTTATATCAAGATTTAACTGCATACTGAATGACACTTTATCATCAGTTAACACCCAGAAATATCTGGACCTTAGCATAACTAATGATCCGTCAGGGAATATGCTTCTTAATTATTTTCCTTTTCTTCTGGAAAAACTGAAACTCTACGAAACCCTTGTTCACTCAAAGCTAAAGGACTACAGGTTTTCGCACTCAATCAAATCCAAACACCAGTGAACTTAATCCAAGGCTGGTCATCTTAATCTATGCGCCACTCCCCAATGTAATCCAAGCACCACTGAATTTCAACACCAGGCAAAATGCTCCAAATGTCAGTGAATTTAGTCCAAGCATAATGCAATTCAATAACGTTTGAATTTCCAGGCAACTGAAATTTTGTGAAAATATTGTTACGCGAAGGACGAGTCAGTAAGACGAGCAACTATGTACAGGTTATATTTACAACAGCGGTTGCAGCGCTGACTGGTTAGATTCACAGCACGAGCGTAGTAAGTTCCTCCTCCTCTTTTCTCGAGTGATGGGGCCCACGTGCCTCGTTCGAACAATCAAATATCACACGCGTGTAACATAATCCCCCAGCGAAGCTGTATGTGGCTAACAAATTCTTCCGTCCCTCTGTTGCCTGTACGCCGAAAACTCTTCCGGCGCAGCCCCATGCGAAAAAAAAGCAAAAAAGAGGCACGCAATTGGCTGCGCCAGTAGTGAAGTGGTTGCTCTCCATCGCAGCCGAGCGGGAGCACAGCAGTTTCTCTCCGGCTCCGAAATGGGTAGGCCATGCGTCATACATACTCCTGAGGAGCAGGCAGCTTTCGATCAGCAACACCGCGAGCAGATCTGGGAACGAGCTCGTCTACGCCGTCCAGATGCTGCAACGCGGGCACAAGAACAGTCTTGTTGTGCAGCCAAGCACAAGCAGCAACTGCGTGCCGAGAATCTGGCCGCCTACCAAACTTTCGTTTAATGGACCATCGGAATTAATCCAGTGATAAACACCGGGGCCGCACGTTTCAGTTTCGCTGGTTAACCATCTGTACAGAGTGCTTGGACAGTGATTTTTTTCTTTATTTCATTCATTTCACTCTGGCTAACTCGAGGGAGCCTGTTCAAGGTTGCTGCTTTATGATGCGGGTCGGAGCACAGTCATGTGCTATTGGCCATATTACGCAGGGTTCATTTATAAGTCGGAAAAAATAGTACGCAATCAGTACGTCGCTGAAAATACCGCAGTTAGATGTCCCTTGCCTGTGCCTACAAATGCCTCATTGACACTTCGACAATTATGATAGTATGTCTCGAGTTACATAATTACGATTACCTAATTAAGTCTCAGGAATGAAAAAAATTACTGGAAGCTACTCCACTGTACTGGAAACAATATGCACTATATTTTCTTCGAACAACGCATGACTTGTTTTTTAAATCTTGGTGCATGATAGTTAATTGGAACACACTGTATATATTTATGACCTCTGCATGCAAATGACGATGTTTCCATCCCTAATAAATGTTGTAAATTATAAGAAGTGTTTCTTTTTTTTACCGAGTCGTTAGCTTTGTTTACTGGAAAGAAAAGCGAGACTGAGACACATATCATTCACGTGCATTTCACACGCCGTTGATAAGAGAGTCTACAGAAGTGGTCACTAAAGTATACAGGTTTCTTTCAGGGCCAAGAAAGCATGCAAAATATTTTGAAGGCAGGTGAACATACAGCAACATATTCATTCTCTAGGCATAACCTATCCATACCTTTAGAAGTAATTTGTTAACTGGCTACCTCCTTCTCTTTAAAAATATGAACTTTTTCCTGTGTATATATTTAAATATATTGTGTATGTACATGGTGTTTACAGTGGAAATATAAAACAATGTTGAAGTGAGAAAATACGGACGAGGCAGCCGCCGCTGGTAGTTCTAATGCGCTTGTTCTCCTATTGTCAGGATTTGCAGAAATAAAGCAAAGTATGAATTGAAATCTGGGAACGTCCGCGCCAACAATGATGCAGTAAGCTATCAGCCACAATACCATTTGATGTCAAAAGGTCGAGGCAAGTCAAAAGAAACCTCAAATGATGTGGGTGACGAAACTCTGGCAATGACACGTTAGGTGGGGGGGGGGTGCTTCGGCATCGCCGAAGAAGGGCTCAGGCCTCGGAGCCTCCGCGTAATCGGTGCCTATGGAAGCATGTAAACTTTAGCTGAGCAGATACAAGCTCAACGCAACTGCGACCGGGCTCGCAGGTAAGCCTAAAGAAGCTTAAGCGGCAATGTTTTTGGTCATAAATGGCAAAAAGGGATGGAGGGTCTACTAGGCGTTTAACTTTGAAAATAGCAATGACGTAAACAAGCTGTTCAAGAAATTTGAAGAACACTGCAGGCCTGTCATTAACTCCGCGTACCTGGACTTTGTTTTCGGCACGAGACCGAAAGCCGGGAGAATGCTTCGATAAATGGCTGACAGAACTTCGTACGTCGATTCGAAACTGCGAGTACGGACAACTCGAAGAGAGACTTAAAAAGCCTCATCATCCCAGACAAAGGACAAGCGGTTGCAAAGCCATCTGACCAACGAAAACCTGGATTTCCGCAAGCTCGTGGAAATTTGTTGCGCAAGAGAGAGAAGCAAGGAGCAGGTAGAAGAGATACAGAAAACGTCCAAAGGAGGCCGTGGCAATGCTGACAAACGCCAGGGCAGCCCTGAAGAGGTCAACGCTGTCAAAAGGACAAAGCGTGCACAAAATGTGGTTACACGTGCATACCATAAGAACCAAGCCTGCCCCACAGAAGACAAGAGACCAAGCAAAATTGGCCGAGGGCCGACCATCAGGCGGTGCTTGGCGGAGCCGATCATGTCGGCATGAAGAGCTTGGACTGTAAAAAGGCCGACCTATGTTGTCGAGCCCGTCAGCGCTGGCTCGGCCACGGATGCTGCTGTCCGATCAAATAGGATGCCGCCGCTGCCTAGTCGGCGCCTGAAAAGATTACGCCTGCCGAAGCCGACTTCTAGTGCACCTGGAGCGTGCAGGCGGAGGGGGGGGGCAATTGGGGAGCAATGGCTGTTACCTCAACCATTCGCAGCATTCGGATCAGGCAGCATTCACTGGTAAAGAACCGGCAAGAGGCGGGCGCGTAAATGGTGGCTGTTTCGGCAAGCTTTTTGCGGGAAGAAGTGTCTGCAGTGGCTGCTTGATCGGCGCAGCTTCTTTGGGTTTCTATGGTGCTGTGCTTCTTCGCGAGAAATAGATATTTCCAGCCTGCTTATTTTAATCTCCTACGGGCCTCCACATTTACACGTAAGTTGTAGGTATTATTTATGCTATTAGAGCCTATCCTTTGTAGCGCTGCGGAAGGTGAGCGCGTAAGGCCGCGTTGCTTTGTTTCAAGAGCTCGTCTACGCTTTTCGATATGTTGAAATCGACATGTTAATGTTAAGAGTACAGCCTAAATTCGATGCCTTGTTGTCTTTTTAGCTGTTTCTAATGTGCAAGAGTTCGCATGCAAAAACTTGTGCAAGCTAATTAAGAGACTGTGGGCGCATCGCGATATGCATGGAGCACCGATGTGTTCATGTAGTGTCCGTAGCGTACTGTACAAGGTGTCCTAGCTAATCTTAGTTTAAGAATATGCAAATGCCACGTAACCGCTCAGAACAAAGGTAAGGTTGTTTGCCATCCCTTAGAGTTATTTAAACTTTTTTTTTCATTCTGCCGCATTCGATAATTAATCGCAATTAATCAACTTCTCAAATGTTACACTTAGGTGAAAACTGTCAATGAGAAAATGGCAGAGCGACATGAAAAACTTACGATACAGCTTTCTGTTCCTCAATACGCGCTACATAATAGTGTTCTTCCGAGTGTTAAAGAAGTCCGCGAATACACACAAAGTGCCGCGAGCGGCCAGTTGCGTGCTAATTTTGCGTGCATTTGAGGGCTTCTTTCACGCTCGGAAAAACATTTTTATGTAGCATAGATTGAGCAACAGAAACCTGTATCGGAAGTTTTTCATGTCGCTCTACAATTTACTCATTGACACTTTTCATGTAATTGTGATATTTGAGAAGTTGCTTAATTACTTAATACCAATTATCTAATTACACC
Source organism: Dermacentor variabilis (assembly GCF_050947875.1). Classification (NCBI taxonomy): domain Eukaryota; kingdom Metazoa; phylum Arthropoda; class Arachnida; order Ixodida; family Ixodidae; genus Dermacentor; species Dermacentor variabilis. Next base: position 104,965,350 of record NC_134575.1, read on the forward strand.
GATTGAAAAAAAGTAGTTTGAGTATCTCCAAGCGACGGTAAACAAGATTACCTTTGTTCTGTCCAGCTACATAGCATTTGCACATTTTTAAGTTAGCTAATGTTATCTGGGACACCCTGCATATGCCATGCGCTAGATGCAAGTACGTTGCGGTTGTGGTGACCCGCGTAAGATAACTTGAAGAAACGAGAATTTCGCCCCGCTGGCATACCATGCGCCAGATGCATGTACGTTGTGGTCATGGTGACCCGTGTGAGATAATTTGAAGAAACGAGACTTTTGCGCCAGTGGCAAAGATTTTTGCAACGCTTATTTTGAGGCTAAGTAACGTGGGACTGTGTTTGTATGTGAGCTGCATATTTAGTGTTTCTCGTGAAAAATTGTGGGTTTGTCAGAACCTGTTCATAAGTACATTGCGTAAGAGTTATTGAGAGGCCACAAAGCATCTGGTCCAATATTCAGCATCCAAACAATAGTTATGCATGTCCAATTTCTGGAGCTTACATAGTACACGTTTTTATTTCAGATACCAGAGCGGGACCATAACAGAATCAGTGAACTGAGACCTGGCTTCACAGTTCTCTGGTGAATGGACATATGCAATTCAAGGAAAGACATATATTCAACTACCCATACAAGACTGTCATTAATTAATTACCATTTTATGGCACAACCACTATTCTACTTTTACAGCATTTGACAACAAAGTATTCCAATTTCTGTTGTGTTTGCAGTGAATTTGCAGTAAATAAATTTGCAGTAAATAAAATTAGACACAAGATTGAACCGTAGTGATAATTTGTCCACAAAGCCTTCGATAGCGTACTTTAAGACACGTGCGCATGAACTAAACAGCGAATTATACAGGGTGTTCTCTTAGGTAAATTTTTTAAATTCCTGTTGCAGGTACAAGCATTCTGATTCTTTGCCTGAGTTACATTTAACGGGTGGATTTTCGAAATGGGTAGTGCATAATCGGCTAGTTGACAAAATCGTGCCAACAATCTTTTTTAATTAATAACTTTAGTGCACTTGTTGCAATGGTGGAAATGAGTCCGTTAACATGCTTGCAGGGGCTATTCAGTTGGAACCAACCAGTTTCAAGATATACGTCAAAGCATATGGCAAAAAATGTCTTGGTGTCAGAGTTATTTTCTTGTTGCACTGCGAATATATGCAATGCTCGTGGGAAGTAATCAGGACACCAACTCATATTGCTGACTCTGACTTCATATATCTCGAAATTGGTGCTAGTTACAAAATTGATTCTGACTGAATAGGTCCTGCACGTTCACTGCCTCTAATTCCGCTATTACAGCGTGTGTCCTAAAGCAATTAATTAAATATATAGTTAGCTTAATTTTTGCAATTAGATGTTTCTACACTTGCGACTTATTCAGAATTAAATGTCTACCACTTAAGGTAACCCTGTTTAAGAAGTGGAACACGCTGGTATCTGTGAGAAAAGGCCTTAAAAAATCGACATATAAAAGAGCACTCCATATACGTGACTTAAAAAAGAAAAAAAAAACCTAGAAATGAATGCCGACAAGAAAACATGTGCCACGGGAGAGCCATGCTGTTGCCATCTTGGGGAAGTCACTGGCGCGTGCATCAGCCGATTGCAGTCACTACGATTTTAACCGGCAGTCATGATACTGGCGCGGAGTAGCCTGCTGATCCCTGCCGTAGGTCGGCAAACAGGCTGGCCACGTGCAACAACCAAGCTCGGCCCGACCCAGATGGCCGAGATCGCGCCATCTACTTTTTAACTGGCCATAGGCGTTGGCCCCATCTTCTGCCGAGCTCATTTTTTTGCTTGGGAAATGCAAGCAGTGTGGCAAATTCAACCACTTGTGAGCGTCTGCCAGTCAAAGAAGTCAAACAAGAGAGGCGCAGTACAGACGAAGAACCGCAAAGTTGAAAGCCTGAAATGCGAAAAAAGCTACTTTCTGTATGCCGTCTCGCCACACTCAAATGGATGGAGTTTGGAAAGCCATGATCGAGATTGAGGGCAAGCCAGTGGTCTGCAACTTGGAACTTGCCAAGGTTGACGACTGGGCGTGTTGGTATAGCATATTAGAGGTTGGAATGCGCAACATTTTGACGAGACACACAGAAGAGAAACACCCACCACAGAACGCAACTTGGATACAGGAGCACACTGCTCAGTGATTTCGCTCAAGCAACCGAAGGCGATAGCACGCAAAGAACTGGAACTAAGCGACACACTACTGAACACATTCTTTGGGCGGAAAATGAACAGAGCTGGGAAAGTGACTTTACAGGTGTTCAGCAAATATGGAGCTGCTCGGGCACAGTTTTTTATTGTAGAAGAGCCAGTGCAAGCAACCCTCAACTGTGAACTGCCCCAGGAACTAGGCCTCATCTGACTGTGGCCGCAGTTACAGAAGGAGGCCAACATTATGAAGCGGCACAACTGCTTGAAGAGATTTTCAAAGGCTGAGGCGAGATAGTGTACCACATGAGCCTGCACCACAGATTTCAAGGTGTTTCAAGCCTACCCGCAGCATTGTGCTGGCTCTCTGTGACATGGTCAAGGCTCAACTCGACCGAATGGAAGCAAATGGAGTGCCAACGTCTGTCACAATACCAACTGAATGGGCCAGTCGGATGGTTGTGGTGCTCAAGAAAGAAAAGATAAGGATCTGCTTGGATCCTGTCGACCTCAACAAGGCACTCAAAAGTGAGCACTACCACATGCCGACGCTTAAGGATGCTGTGACAAATATAGATTCTGCCAAATACTTTTATACAGTGGATGCTGCCACTAGATTTTTTAAGATTTGACTTGAAAAACGCAGCTTATACTTGTGCACTATGAGCATTTCATATGGGAGACTCCTTCGGATCCTGTCTGATATTACCATTGCCCCAGAGGTTTTCCAGAGTGCAACGCACCAAGTACTCCAAGGCCTTGATGACATCGAGGTAATTATGGGCAACACACAGGTGTGGGGTTCAGTGAAGGAAGAACATTACAGATGTCTGCAAAGCGTTTTGCAATGGTGCCAAAAAGTAAACCTCAAGCTGAACCTGGCTAAGTGTCACTTCTGGAAAATTGAAGTATGCTGCCTTGTGTTCATGCTGACGAAGGACTGTCGACTGACCCGAAAAGAGCAGAAGACATCCTCGCAGTCCAAGCCCCAGACAATGCTGAGGAACTCAACACGTTCGCGGGAATGGTGAATTTCATTGCCAGATTTATTCCGAACATGTCGGAAATGAGTGCACCGTTGTGAATCTTGCTGAAGAAGGGTAACACATGAGTCCGGAGAGACTCCCAGCAGCAAAGCTTTGAATGCCTTGAGATAGCCCTATCACAGGCACCGGTCCTGGCATACTACAAGAAGCAGCACCTCGTGCTGCAAGTAGATGCTAGCCAGCATGGATTGGGACCTGTCAACCTGCAGAACATACACACTCTGACATACTCTTCTTGCTAACTGATAGACGTGCAAGATAAGTATGCACAAATTGAAAAGGAGACGTTAGCCATTATACATGGCTGCACCCGCTTTCATGATGCCTTTTCACAGCTATGCATCCTGGTGGAATGTAACCACCACCCAGTCGAGGTGACCTCTAAGAAGCCGCTCCACTAACGTCCACTACGTCTGAAAAAAATGTGCCCGACACTCCAGAAATACTCACTTTGGATAGCGTACAAACTAGGAAACAAATGCTGTTCACAGCAGATGTCCAGTCTCTGTTTCCTTAGAAAGAAAAGGTGCCGGAAGAAGAGCACCTTCTAGTAAACATCATCCAAAAGTACGTCTCCACAGCAAGACTTCAGCAGATCAAGCATGAAACAAACCACGATGAGGATCGATCTCTGTGGCCTGAAGCAACATGCAAGTACAAATTGCCGGAAGACAAAAAGTTTGTCCCAAAACAAATCCGAGCCTACTGCCCGCACTGTGACGAGATCCATGTTGAAGACGATGTCCACTTCAGATCCAACCAAGTTACCATCCATTGCAGCATGAGGAACCATGTCCTAGACCTCCTGCATGTGACACATGGAGGCTCAGAAGAAATGAAGCAACGTGCGACAGAGGTCCATGTTTTGGGTGGGTGTTTCAGTAGATCTCCAAGAGAAAGAGGAAAGGTGCGCACTCTGCAGACAACACAAGCCCAAAAACCAACGGCTGCCAATGGTAAGCCACGATGTCCCAGAACTACCCTGGCAGACAGTTGGCATCGACTTTTTCCACCAAGTGGAGGAGTATGGCGTCATCGTTGACTTTACTTGGTATATTTTCAGCGTCGGTGCTTGAAGCGCAACACGGCAGAAACTGTCATTCAGTTCTGCCAAGGGGTTTTCACTACACGTGGCATTCCCCACAAATTTATTAGTGACAACAGGCCACCATTTACAGCCACAAGTTTGCTAAATACATGGCGCTATGCGACACCATCCACGCTGCATTGAGCCAGCACTACCCCCGTTTAAACGGAATGGTAGAGCGAGCCGTCCATGAGGGGAAGAAGCTTCTGAGTGGAGAAACACACCACGAGACAAGCTTCTGCAGTCCCCAGTCCAACGTCTGATGGGAAGGACGAGGACGCAGCTGCCTATGCACACCAAGCTTCTAGAGCCTGAGACAGTGTCACTCCAGCAGGTGACTGAAAGACTTGAGGAGTTATGCCAGCGCCAACAGACACAGAACAGAGGTGCAAGAGACCTGCAGCGTTTGCACCCTGGATCTGTGGTTACAGTGTTTGACAGCCGAACCTCCAAGTGGTCCCCAACGATTGTTGTCACAGAAGAACCTGCACCCAGGTCATACATTCTGGCGAACGAAGATGGTAAATAGCTTCGTCGCAACAGATAGCATCTCCACTCCCACAGCCCCCACATCCACAGCAGCGACGTTGCCACAGCTTACAGGACCCGATCCCAGGTACTAAGGCGAAGCTCAAGACACCACCGAAAGCTACGTCGAGTGTGACTGAAGCTTTAGTTCCAAAACAGTAATTTTATTTCACTAAAGAAAGCGTGATGTGGCCAGCACCATCGTCATATGCATCACCACCATTACCAGCACCGCCTACCTCCTTAATTAGTTGCAATCAAAGCGTACCTTTAAAACTTCTTTATTTCTCAGCAGCCACAGCGTGCACCTATTTGTGCACCACGAACCACAGGAAGGCGGTGTGTACAGAAGTAAAGTACAAGCAGAAGCAGGTTACCGACTTTAATAGGCGCCACCAAGCCGTAACTCTGCCCTCACTACTAACCGGTCAGGGCTTATGGGTGTGACACAACAAAGTACACGCTGCAGTGTTGAGTTTGGCCCAACGGCCACGATGTTACATGGTTGAAACGCAGCAAGATAGTGTCCTACCGCGTAATTGGTGCCACCTGATCCCTTTTGTTCCTGCACGAAAACAGCAGACAATTTCACCAGGTATACAAGAGCCACCACAGCATCCGGTTGCGGTCCGGGAACCACTGTCTTCCAGCACAGCGGGGTCAAGAACCACCCAGGGACAGTTCTCTATGGACGGTGATTGAATAGTGTGGACATGTAGTGGCCAACGCATTGTTTCCCCAGATACCCTAAACTTTTGTTTCCTGGCCTCACCTCTCTTCTGTGGTCTTTAATGGGGGAGATCTAGACAAACCCCCCATGCTTGCTCAGTGGCTATGGTGTTGGGCTGCTGAGCACGAGGTCGCGGGATCAAATCTTGGCCACGGTGGCCGCATTTCGATGGAGGGGAAATGCAAGAACACCCGTGTGCCCGTGTAAACACCCGATTTAGGTGCACATTAAAGAACCCCAGGTGGTGAAAATTTCCGGAGTTCTCCACTACAGCGTGCCTCATAATCAGAAATGGTTTGGCGTGTAAAACCCCATAATTTTATCTTTTTTTGATGTAGACGACACCACTGTTCTGTTAGAATGCCAAAAGTTTGTGGCTCCCTTTGGACGATGGTTGACTGTATATATGTACTGGCCTTCGAATGAAGCGGGCACTTGTTCACTTGGGATTGAACGTGTCGGGCATGTCTTCTAATGCTGTCACAACAAATGGCATGGGCTTACAAGACTACATCGGTCATATTTGCATACATCTTACATCTACAACATAGTGCGGGCTCCGGCAATGAACCTATGTTGTGCGTGTATGCAAGATGTGAGGAACATTCTGAATATGGTACCTCGCATAGCACTATCAAAAGAAGCTATACTGCATTGCAGCTCGGCAATTAAGCTGGAATAATCTCAGATAATTTATCGGACTTTAAGTGAGCAGACGTTACCGCAAAATTGAGCCTGAGTAGAACTATCAGTGGCTGGTCCACATTCCTCAATATTCGTCTTCATTGTTCACATTTTGGTTACCAAACATGTTCCCTTTGCATTCTAGTGAGCAGGTGCTCAAGGAAGTCTTTGATTCACTAGCCATAAAAATCTGAGGTAAACAGGGTAACCGTATGAACACGCAAGGCAAGAAACAGTACATGTAAACGCTACATAGAGTGCCAGTGAAATTTGCAACAGCTCACTAGTCTCGCATTATCCAGCACAGCAAGCCCCACAAAGGTGGAAAACTATTTTCTTTTCGCAATCGATGCACAAAAATAAGTGGCAACAGCAACAACAAATGTTAGAACCACTTTAAACTTTTGCACCATATGAGAAAGGCCGAGCTGAGAGCCCACAAGTGCCCTATTCACTAAATCAAATGCAATAAACAAGAGCAACAGCACTCAAAAAAAGGAATAAAAGCAGCCCAAGACTAATCTACTAACCATCAACGTGCTGCAAGGCTTAAAGAAATGAGCTACTCCGGAGTTGCATCCAAATGTCCCAGCGTGTAGGTGGCCTGACCTTAAGTTGTGCATGGTTCAAGGCTAGTTGAGTGTTCAAAACTAGCAAGACCCGACGACTATGACACCAATAAGCGGGAGGCCAAAGTTTGATTTCTACGTGGGCAGCTGCGGCCGAGGATGAGATTCCAAAGGTACATATTCATTATCAAAAACTGGAAGCAAATTTTTGCTTACTTCGACCTGGTTATTAAACTCCATGGATACATATACACAGTAAACGTAGGAAGAAGCACACTCATCCAAACATCCTTTTTGATTGTTACTAGCTATTTGGCAACAACAGCCACGCGCTGCAATCACCTATATTACGAAATAAAGCAGCCCGACAAGTGTTCGGAGCAGGCTTCTGTCAAAATGTGAGAGTTAGAGAAAAAAAGGTGACATTGCACTCCACTTGCAAGCTCTACACGTCGCGCACAACTCCAAAATTTGGAAATTGTGCCACGACTATACAAACTTGGAAAATCTTTCACCTTGGAGTTATACAACTATAACCACTCACAAGACAACAAAGCTCCGTAGGTGAATTCAACAGATTGCAACAACTGAACCAACTATATACCTACAAGATGCTCTGTGATACATGCAGACGTGAGGGTTAACTCAAGAGGAAGATAAATAGCTTTCTCAAACCCAACACACCCCGAGATACAAGCGACTTGGAGCTATGCAATGGACTTTTCGTATCCTTTATTCCCTTATTATTTGAACTGCGGGTTATACAAGGTGCGACAGAAACCCTTGCCAACTTGCCTAGCATCAACATAACCCACGTCTACACTCGCAGGATCGGCACAGTTAAGCTAAAGAACATTGCATATTTCTAAGATACAGAGAATTCACGATTCTAAACTCCTGAACATTACTGTCCACTGGGTGCAGGCAAATATGGTCATTACCATAACGTTTAATGACATTGCGGACCACACTGTTCACTCTTTCTTGACATCCATAACTCCTCTTTCCTTTCCCTCTGGCCCTGCTCTGTTTTCAGTGGCAGAAAATCCATCATACAGCGTGACACGTGTGCCCTTAACCCCCTGCGTGTCTGCTGCATTGCCCACAATCTTTCTCTGGTGGAGGAAGTCTCTGTCCGGAGACTTTAAGCCAACCCGCCATTACTTTCGCCTGGGGTCAGCGCTACGTACACATTGTCCGGTATCCCGCAGTGCTCCGCTTATGCATCTGCAGCTGATGCCCGCCATCTACTTCAGACATGCCCTGGGCCTCCAGGACAAAGATAACTCACAAATGTGTGCTTAAAGGTGTGAAATGAAACAGTGATCAAGCAGAAGACTATGAACAATGGATTATGGACAACGAATTCTTTACGTTTGTTGCTGTATTTCAGTGAAACGAGCCTGCATGCATATATACAGTTTCATAATGACGTTAGGCCAGTTGGCAACAAAAGTGAATAAAAAATAAGCGTTTCGTTGCGGCCGAGGCACACTGTTACATTCCAGGCAATGCGGGCATTTATACTTAGCACTACGACTGATACATCAAAGACCATTCCGGAACGCAAGTGCCAGGTAAAGTTTCTTTGCAAAAAATACTATAGGTTTTCGTGAATCTGACACTTCCACTTGCATGAACATGCCGTTACTGGCACACTATGCCTAGACTGGCAGCCATATGGTTTGCCTGCACAGCACACTATGGAGAGTGGAAAAATAATTGTACATATATCATGGCACGTAACTCATCAGCAGAAAAGGCCCTCGAGAGTAAAGGTAACACATTAAACTGCATATACTGGAGACTTAAACAGGATGCGGCAGCAATGCTAAGGCAGATCCAAAGGCTCCCCCCCCCAACCCCCGATCCTTCTCGTGAAACATGCCAGCTTCTTTGCGCTCACAGCACTGAGTGTGCAGCAACATCCCCTTATCCCCATTCCATTCTCCGCAAGCATTAATGAGTCCTTATGTTGAGTCTGTGTGTAAGCAGATCAGTGGGAAAATGAAGGGAGGGGTTGTGCAGCATTATGCAAAAGCTGGCGGGGTATCACTAAAGGCAAAAAGTTTGAGAACAGCTGCTTTGAGTAACTGTGCACTTTTCTAAGAAAGGCCTATACGCTAGAGCAAATTAAAACAGAATCTGAAGTGATCTATGTCACTTATTGTGAGCAGAGCCTGTACATGACAAAAAAGATGTATACATAGAACACAATTGGTAATGTCATTTTGCTTCGATCCACACACTTGTAGACAGAAGGATCACTCATGGCAGAATGAGATTCCAACAAAACAAATAAGTAAGCTTATTCACGAGTGCATTCACACTGCTTATGTTCTAAGCGTCTCGGATGTATAGCTTAGCTCAAGCTAAACAAGGCATCCACATATTGGTTCTACTCGACCAAACAGAATTTTCCAACAATTCAGGGCATTAACTAAGAAAAACAATATGCACTTAGCTTTTGTTGTGCACATGTACACCTGTTTTCATGAACAAGGATGTTCAATTAGGCAGCGATCTATATGCAGGGTGTCTACCAAGTTCACATTTCCCAATTCCCCGAGTTTTCCAGGTTTCCCCTGAGCGGCTTTGCAAAATCCCATGAATGAGCCAGAACTCTGTTTTATGTCAAGACATGCTGACACCATGTTGCCCGATGCTGTAGTATGCATGTTGAAACAAAAAATGACTTAATGCAGGTTGAATAGTAAGGAGTAATATCTATTTTATTTATAAAGAAAACAGAACGAAGGTGTTAGTAAAATGCACAGCGAAAGAAATGATAAAACCTATTGCAAATTGGGTCGAACATTTTCAAATACGAATGTAAGGAGATGCATACATAAGTAAATATTTTTGAATATGAGCTATTTCTACCAACTGATAGCAAGCTCATCGGTATGAGGCCTGAACTTTGTCACAACTAAGATTCTCTCTCAGCAGCTGGGCAGTCAACCTCAACTGTCCTGACATACTCTCAGCCCGTACACAACATCTCAGTGTTGGGTTTCACTGCTTTAAAGAGCTTATTTTGGCTTGGATTAGGGACACCTGCATCTCGGCATCAGCCAACACTTTGTTTTTTGAGCTCAAGCTCCTTCAAAGAGGCAGCGGCACGCTTCCTTTCCCGTTAATTCCTCAGTACGTCGGTCCTTCCTGTTCTCATCCTCCTTGTGCCACACGTTCACCCCATGGATCATTTGAAGCATCCTCTTGGTCAGTTGTACAGTCAACGTCCCATTTTTCGGACTCCCTAGGGGCTGCAAGAACATACGAAAATCGGGCAGTCCGAAAAAAAATGAATGCATGTCTTTAACTGCCCTTAAGGGATAAAATTGCCACAGGCAAGTCCGAAAAAGCTCTTAAGGCCTGCCAGTACACTTATTAGGCATATCGGTGCTCGTACTGTGACAGGAGATGGGGGTGCACGCGTGTATAATTAAGGAATACATACTGTGTCCCGTGACAATTGCCCCTTCCCACGCTTATGCTTCACCGCGTAACATTTCTGTAATGAGCCGAAGCTAACTTTCGGACACTGGCATTACGCAACGCGTTGTAAGCTATTCGCGAGGATTACAAAGGCGGAGTCGGTGCCATTGCTGACAGCGGCGAATTCTTTCAATGGAACGACACCGCACCGCACGGCAAGAAGCTTAATAGCGAACGTAGAAGCAGCTAGACCTAACGTTGCCGCGGTGGTGGCTACGGCCGCCAGCGAATCCGCGTGGCCCGAGGCGGCGAGATAAAATGGCGGCAGTGGTGGCTTTGATTGTTGACATTTCAGACCTGCAGCCAGTGCAATATACACTGACTATATGGAGTACGTGGTGGTGCCGCAAAGCCGTGCAAATTATCGGGCATGTCCGAAAGATCGGGCGTCTGGAAAATCGGTCGTTAACTACTCTGGCAATACCTCGTGCCGACGACACCGCGTCAATGACGATTCGTTGCGATTCCTGTGCAACTGGAGCCAGCATTAACACGACTTTCGTTCCCTTTCAATGAAGTTACAGCTAATTTTCCCTGAAAGAAGCACAAATTCCCTGAGTTTTCCCTGAGTATTTTCAGACTATTCAAATTACCTGAGAATTCCCAGTACGAACTGATATGTAGAACAACATGTCCTAGTGAGCCATGTAACATTCACAATGTATTGCTAATGAGCGCTTTACTGAACACAGGAACCTTTTGAAGGCATAGTGAACAAACAAGTACTTCGCTGTTGAGCCGTTACATTAAGGAATTTCACATGGCCATGCCCACTCAAATATGCGCTCTAAATTGATAACCAAAAATGTATCTGCAACCTTCAGCAGAACTGGCCTCAGATATCTTAATGTAACTAAAGGACATGTTAAGTAACAATACATTTATTTTTCACAGTGTGCGCCTACATAACTGATAACCAACTTGACTGTGGTATAGTGGTGGTTAGTGTCATGTGTCACGTCGTATAAGCGTTCACCAAGTGTTTCCCTGCATTTTTAAAATAGAATGAAATGGCTTGTCACATGTTGGAACATGCTATGAATTACCTTGGCAGCTCAACATATCCAAGCATACAGTAACACTTGTGTAACAGAATGCCATGCAGCATACTGCACACGTATGCATTTTCTCAGTTCATATTTTACTTTTATTAATATATAGACAACTACACGGCCTAATGGCGTCAATAGGCAATTGCTATTTGAGTTCACAAGTTACAAAGAAGCTTTCAAAGAAGAACCTGCACTGAAATGGCCACAAGTTGGTGCAGGTGCCTCTTCACTTGATGTAACGTGCCAAAGACTCAAGGCGTATGTGTCACCAAAATGGTTGAGTGGATGCGGAGGTAATAATTAGGAGTGGAACTTCCAGAAACAAAAGAAGAAGAAAAAGAAAGGCTCATGTTTATTTATTACATGTAAGTACATTGTTGCCCAATATATGTCATTTTTCAGATTGAATGGAATACGAATCGAATAGTGCCTAAAGTGAAAGAAATGTACAATGTGTTTCAGAAAGTTTTCGGAAAATGAACAACGTTTATCAAAATATGTGTTAAACAATGTGCACAACCAGATGTTCGTAATATTGGCAAATTTCTGTAGTTCCATCTCACGTTATGAAGCATTGTTTACTAAAAGCACAAATGGAGCACAAAGAACTAATGAGAAAATTGCTTGCATACAAAGGGTTCTTTACAGAGCACAAATGATCCCTGTATAGCCAGGAAAGGCTAGCTCCCTGAGAAACGTGTACAGCTTCTACTACGCACATTCTCATATTTGATGTATATACTATGCCCAAGGGGGTGACATTTATCATATGTTTGCTTCCATTTGAGATTTACTTGTGCACAGGTAATGTTTTAAGTGTTCGAAGGCAATTAGAAAATATTTCTATTTATGAAGTGTCTATTTTAAAGCATCAAACATTCACACACCCTTAATCAAAACAGTGAATTCTTGGATTTAATATATTAAAAAACATGTGTGCATAACTTTGTTGGTGAGGAAATTCCTTATGAGAGACTGGGACAACTGCAATTCAGAAAGAATCTTTTCAAATGCTGAAAAACAGGATTGGCCCAATATTTAGCCTTTTGCGCACAAATGTATTATAGAGCGAAGGTGTATGCTCGATTCAAAATGAAAATTTTATAAAAATATTTCTACAGGTACGCACCACATTAGTGATTATAGAAATGCTGATACATTAGTTGAAATAAGATGTAGGAATGAATTAGGCATCGTGGACTTGACATTTGACTCAAGACTCAAAAGTACTCCCATATATTAGCTATAGCAAGTTCTTTCTGTGTTAATAATGAACCTCCAACTGCCATCACTTAACTTCTCTTGCAGTCCCAGATACAATAAAATGCTAACATGCGTGTATTGCATGCTGCCATTCAAGTACTAAAATACCAACAACAGACAATGAATACTCACTAAACAATGGCATTTATTTGTTGCTCTGATGAAACAGACAGTGGAAAGCTAACTTACTGAACAATAAATTGCTCTGAAAATGTACCCATCTGTAAAAAAAACAAAAGGTGCGAACACACTTGTCCTACCTGATGCCGTAGAACACTATGCAACAAGCTACACGTCTAAGACTTATATTTCAGACTCTCGTTGAATATGGTTGATGAGCTACCCTATAGTATCATGGTGCTGTGATCTGTCCACTCAAGTGATGAGACTGCGTAAAGGACTTGGAGCAGAAGGTGCAACTATATGGCCGGTCACCTACATGAATGTGCCGGTGTGTCTTCAGGGCAATCTTCAACGGGAATCTCTAAAGGCATAAAGGGCATTCAAATGGCTTCTCTCCTCATGTTTTCTAAGGTTGCCCTTTTGTGAGAAGCTCTGAGAGCATGAAGGGCACTGATATGGCTTCTCACCTGTGTGTGTACGCAGGTGGACTTTCAGGTGACCCTTGTATAAGAAGCTCTGAGAGCATGTAGGGCACTGATATGGCTTCTCACCTGTATGGGTGTGCAGGTGGACATTCAGGTTACACTTGTGTGAGAAGCTCTGAGAGCATGAAGGGCATTGATATGGTTTTTCGCCTGTATGGGTGCGCAGGTGGCCTTTTAAGTGGGCCTGTTGTGAGAAGCTCTGAGAGCATGAAGGGCATTGAAATGGCTTCTCGCCTGTGTGGGTGCGCAGGTGGTTTTTGAGGTGGCCCTTTCGTGAGAAGCTCTGAGGGCATGAAGGGCACTCAAATGGCTTCTCGCCTGTGTGGGTACGCAGGTGAACTTTTAAGTCATATCTGTTTGAGAAGCCCCGAGAGCATGAAGGGCACTGATATGGTTTTTCACCTGTGTGGGTGAGCAGGTGGGCTTTCAGGTAACCCTTGTGTGAGAAGCTCCAACAGCATGAAGGGCATTGATATGGTTTCTCGCCTGTGTGCGTGAGCATGTGGGATTTCAGGGTGGCCTGTTGTGCAAACCTCCGAGAGCATGAAGGGCACTCAAATGGCTTCTCGCCTGTGTGGGTGCGCAGGTGAACATTTAAGTTGGATCTGCTTGAGAAGCTTCTATGGCATGAAGGGCACTGAAATGGCTTCTCGCCAGTATGGATGCTGGCATGTGCTTCCAGATGAAACAGTTCCTCAGCCGCATAGTCGCATAGGTGACACCGGTGGAGGCACCCTTGCTTTGAGTTGTCATATTTGGCAGTTGACGGAGAAATAGAAGGCCTCGATGCTGCACAAATAAAACAAAATAAGAGTTGTTATTATGAAATGCCAAAAAAGTACACAGATCCTAAATTTACTGACAAGCTTTCTTTCTTTCTTTACTTGGGAGATCTTCAGGGCGATTTCAAGTATGATGAAACAAAGAATTCCTAATAGTCCTTTTCATTTAATCAATATTCCTGCTTCTGAATGTTTATTATCCTGTTTGTGAAGTCTACTTATAGAAAGCATTTTACAGGAAAGTGAAAAATCATAAAGTGGCAGAATGTGGAGTGTTTAACAAATCTCTTAAATTCATATGAGCCTCAGAGAACACTTCAAAAGATGCTTTGACCAAGGTTGCTCTCTTGTCTTCAATGAGCGCTTGAGGCTCAGAGGCCATATTTGGCACTTGAAAATGTGTTAAGATTCGCTGACACAACAAATTTGTCTCATACATCATCATACTTCATCAGTGGGTTTCTTCTTGATCACACGCTGAAAGTTGACTATGTTTGCATAACCTGAGATTGCAAGGAGCCGACCAGGAAAAACCATAGTTTTCCCCATCTAGCCCGCCAACACGTACAACCCGCATCCTGTTTCAGAACACCCCAGAAAGAAATAATAATGTACGCGTATAACCCACAAAAATAACTGCATACAACCCTCAGATGTTTACAAGAACAGCATCCATTTGGGGATAAATCACTTCTCTATGTCGTATCTTCAGCCAGTGAGTCTGCTTTACCGTTTTCAGAGATGGGAGCTGGACCGTTGAGTTCGGCTTATCGTGATCCAAGTTATACTTTGCCAGTGGCTTGTGCTATATTCGCAAACTGCTAAACGCAAAATGGCGACCCTTGAAGAGGAGGAGAATGACCGACAATGCAGGAGGGGAGAAAGGAGCTTCAACACAGAGGGGTGCAAAAACAGTGGGGTTCCCCAGGAGATAACGAAAGTGTGAGTAGTCGAGGACCTACCTTTGACGTGTGGCTTTCTGGCAGCACAAGCTGTGCTGCGATGGAGCCACACTTCAAATCTAGATTCTGGTAATCCGCACCCCAATCCTGACCTTAATGTAAAATTTTTACTATGTTTGGCGAGGGTTATAGGTGCAAAAATATGACAAATTTTTTTAGTGCACTTTTCTTCTTGAGCTCTGCCATCACAAAATAGTGGCAAATGATTTCTGGAAGTGACAAGGAATAGCACAAGCAAACAGCTCCCTTTGCAAAGCGCAATGCATTTTAACACACCAGCGGGTGAAGGTGTTGTAGTGTCTGCGAAGGGAGGCACCGAACATAGTCAGTGAATCCAAAACATTGACACACACACTAGTTCCACACCGCGCCCAACCTACTCCTCGATTGAAGCGAGGGCATTTAAACATATTGTTACGGGAAGGAAGAAGCATGCATCTATTTACAGATGGCTTTTAATGGCTGAGCCAACAAGCTCAGCAGTAGGGCAGCGATAATACTACACTCTTCTTCGTCTCCAAGGTCACCATCATCGTCCTCTCCTTCCCACATTACCGACTGTGACATCAGCCCCGTCGGAAAAGCACCTTATTGGTGCGGCTCATCGGTCCGAGAAAGGTAAGGTTTGAGACGGCTGACGTGGATGATGTCAGAGAGAGATGAAGGTACCGTGGCATCCAGCGGAGACACTTCATATGTGACTGGGGTCACCTGGCAAAGGATGCGGTAAGGGCCATAGTATCGTGAGAGGAATTACTCCGAAAGGCCAACACGCCGAGTTGGATACCAAACTAGCACAAGAGCACCTGGTTCGTAATGCACGTCGTGAGGGCGCTGGTCGTAACGGCACTTCTGGCGTGTCTGTGAAGAAGAAAGACGAATGCGGGCAATCTGGCGTGTTTGGGTCGCTGCGGCTATGACATCCCGAGTGTACTCGGTCAGCGAGTCGAGGGTGGTCGAAAGGAGAGTCTCGAAAGGTAAAGTCGGCTCACGGCCGAAGAGGAGATAGAAGGGTGAATAGCCAGCTGTGTTGTGGCGCAAGAAATTGTAGGCGAACGTGACGAATGGTAGAGCAATGTCCCAGTCGTGATGATCGGAGGAAACATACATTGCTAGCATGTCAGTTAATGTGCGGTTCAGGCGTTCGGTAACACCGTTTGAGGATGGTAAGCGGTAGTAAGTTTGTGTTTAGTAGCACGATTGAAGTAGGTCGTCTATGACTTTGGAAAAAAAGTATCTGCCGCGATCGGTGAGAAGTTGACGAGGTGCACCGTGGTGCAAGATAACGTCGTCAAGCAATAAATCAGTGACGTCTGTAACGCAGCTGGTCGGTAGGGCTCTAGTAATGGCATGGCGAGTCGTATAGTCCGTAGCGATGGCAATCCACCTACTTCCGTCATTTGATATAGGGAATGGTCCGAGAAGATCAACGCCAACGCGAAAAAAAGGGTCGGCCGGTATAGTCAAAGGCTGCAGCACTCCGGCAACAGGCACAGCTGGTCTTTTCCGGTGTTGACACGACTCACACGCGGCAACATAGCGCCGGACGGAGCGGGTGAGACGGGGCCAGAAAAAACCGTCGCCGAATTCGGCCATAGGTTCGCGTGACGCCAAGGTGTCCAGCGGTGGGAACGTCGTGCAGTTGCTGCAGTACAATCTGTCGCAGATGAGACGGAATGACGGTTAGGAGCTCGGGCCCGTCGGGGCGCATGTTGCGGCAATACAGGATGCCATCTTGTAGTACGAACATGTGAAGGGATGGGTCAGACGGATCAGAGAGCAGGCGTTCGATAATGGGGCGTAACGACTCATCGCATCGTTGTTCAGTGCCAATGTCTTGCAAGGCAGAGAGCGAAAGAACGCAGATCGGTGCAACATCCACTAAACCGTCCGGTACATCGATGGGATGACAAGACAGGCAGTCGGTGTCCAGATGTTGACGACCTGACTTGTAGACCACATTGTATGTGTATTCCTGCAGCCGTAGGGCCCAGCGACCGAGGCGTCCGGTGGGATCTTTGAGGGATGAAAGCCAACAAAGGGCGTGGTGGTTGGTTGTGACTGTAAATGATCGACCATATATGTAGGGTCGGAACTTGCCCACCGCGCAAATGAGGGCCAGACACTCGCGCTCAGTAATCGAGTAATTGCGCTCTGCGGGAGAGAGGAGGCGGCTGGCGTAGGCGATGACGCGATCGTGCCCACATTGGCGTTGAGCTAAAACTGCGCCGATGCCATAGCCACTGGCATCAGTGCGGATTTCTGTCGGAGCGGAGGCGTCAAAATGGGAGAGAACAGGAGGTGTGGTGAGCAACGTGATGAGCTGCAAGAAAGGAGACGCTTGTTCAGAGCCCCAACAGAAAGGAACGTCTTTCTTCAGGAGGTCAGTCAGGGGACGGGCAACATGGGTGAAATTTTCCACAAACCTGCGGAAGTACGAGCAAAGGCCAATAAAGCTGCGAACATCTTTGGCATAAGTTGGTACGGGGAAATTCTGCACAGCTTGAACTTTAGCGTGGTCGGGGAGAATGCCTGACGAATCGATGAGGTGTCCGAGCATGGTTATCTGGTGGTGACCGAAGTGGCACTTGGATGAGTTGAACTGCAAGCCAGCAGTGCGAAAAACAGAAAGAACAGATGAATGTTGAAGAGAATACGATGACGTCATCCAAGTAGCACAAACAGATGGACAATTTCAAACCACGCAAAAGCATGAGGTCACCGGGCCATTGCACAAGCCAAAAGGCATTACCCAGAACTGATATAGGCCATCTGGTGTGACGAATGCGGTCTTTTCACGGTCCATTTCATCCACGGCGATTTGCCAATATGAGCGAAGGTCTATAGATGAAAAATAAGTGGCACCGTGGAGACAATCCAGAGCATCGTCAATGCGTGGAAGTGGACATACATCTTTCTCGGTGATCGTGTTTAGATGACGATAGTCAACGCAGAATCGCCAGCTGTTATCCTTCTTTATGACGAGAACAACAGGGGATGCCCACGGGCTGGAAGAGTGTTCAATAATCCCTCTGGCAAGCATCTTGTCAGCCTCGCTCTGTCGTTTAGAAGGTGACATCAGGTATGCGCGTCGGCGAACAGGTGCTGCATCGCCGGTATTTATACGATGCTTCACGACCGTAGTTTGACACAAAGGGCGATCGTTCTGGTCGAAAATGTCGGAGTGGGACTCGAGGAGGCCACGGAGCTCTGCGCCTTGTGGGGTTGAGAGGTCCGGTGCAATCATCATTATAAAGTCGTCAGTTGGGTAGCTGATGCAGAAGGCGCAGAATGAGCATTGGTCGAAGACGGCGCAACAGATAGAGTGGAAATGTGGCACTCGTGCGTCTCTGACAATGTGGCAAGAGACATGCCTAGAGGAAGTACTTGTGGGCACTGTCCGAAATTTAGGATGGGAAGACATGTCTGATTGTCCGCAACAGAAACGATGTGTGCGGGAAGGAGACATTGTGACAAAGCAGGACTGAAGTCGCGGGAGTAAGGACATAGTCTCTGTCAGGTACAGGTGGGCAGGCTAAGACAGGGATGCAGGTTGCTGCAAGAGATGGCAGGCATATAAAATCTGCGGAACAAAGCTGAGTTGGAGCTTGAGCAGGAAGTTTAACGGGAACAGGTAGGGGTAGGTCAAATTGTACAACACCGGCGGAACAGTCAATCAGAGCAGAATGGGCGGTTAAAAAGTAGAGTCCGAGGATCACATTGTGAGGGCAACATTCGAGCATACTAAACAAAACGGACATGTGGCGACCGGCGACACTGACACGAGCAGTACACATTCCAAGCACAGCCATAGTTCCACCGTCGGTGACCTGGAGAAGTTGAGTCGGAGCAGGAGTAAGTACTTTCTTCAAGTGCGTTCGAAGCTCTGCACTCATGATGGAAATTTGGGCTCCAGTGTCGATGGGTGCTGTAACGGGTAAACCATCCACATCCACGTCCAGAAGGTTCCGATTAGCAGGCAGCGTCAGCAGAAGAATTTCAGGCTGGGGTTCTAGAGCAGCGTCACCTCCAGGAGCTGCCCCAGTTAGTTTCCCGTCGGAGAGCGGTGACGGTAAGCTGGGGATGGAGAGCGACGCAGCTGGGGCGAACGGGAGCGGCGACTATGTGTTGATGGCGAGCGGCTGGTCGCGGTGGCTCGAGCGCTGTCAGGAGCGTCTTCAACCTCGGTGGAGAGTGATGGCGGGTGAGGATTCAGCGGGGAGCGGCGGTAGGCGGGAAAGCTTGGTCGAGAGTGGGCTGGCCAGGAACCCGACAGTGGCGAGAGATGTGGCCCACACGTCCACAGTAAAAGCAGATGGGTGTATATTCATGTGTGCGCCATTTGGCCGGGCTGCGATAGCTTGGATAAGGACCGTATTGACTCCGGTGAACAGGGGCAGAGGCAGCAGACGAAGCAAAGTCAGGACGGCTGGCGGAGCAGATGGACGGAAGACCCACACTGGCAAGTTTTAGGCGAATTACCGACTGAATGAGAGACACAAGTGGCCGGGAATCGTCAAAGCACTGCGTCACTGGCGTGGCAGGAGACTGCTTCGATTTCTCGCCAAACGATACGTACGAGACGTTGTCCCAGGAGGTGGGCTCACGTGGTGGACAAATGTCTTCGCACGTCGATGAAGCTGCGGTATTAGGTAGACGCGTAAAAACGTGTCGTCCGTTTACCCGACAACGTGTTAAAACGCGTTAAACGCGTCGTCCGCGATGCCTTTTAAAATGTGGCTGACCTTGTCTGCCTCTGCCATATTGCTATCCACTTTGCGGCAAAGGGTGAGGACGTCCTGGATATACGCAACGTAAGATTCAGCGAACGTCGTCTGTACACGGGTCCCAAGGTTCTTCGCAGCACGTTGGCAGCCGACAGGCTTGCCGAACAAATCTCTAAGCTTCTGCTTGCACTGGTCCCTACTCGTAATCTCTTCTTCGTGTGTTCCGAACCAGACCTGTGCTGTTGTCTTGAGATAGAATATTATATTGGCCAGCATAAGCGTGTTATCCCACCTGTTGTGTGCGCTGACCCGTTCGTAATTCTGCAACCAGTCATCGACGTCAACGTTGTCGATCCCGGAAAACATTCCAGGGTCGCGAGGGTGGGCCAGGATGACCGTCCGTGGTGACGACGGGGCCGTGGTTGAACTCTCTCATTCGGATGACATGGCGGCCAGGTTACGTCCGCTGTGGAGCTCCGTCTTGCGCATGTGATCACCCCGCACGTCCACCAATGATGTTACGGGAAGGAAGAAGTGTGCGTCTATTTACAGATGGCTTTTAATGGCTGAGTCAACAAGCGTAGGGCAGCGATAATACTACTCTTCTTCGTCGTCTCCAAGGTCACCATCATCGTCCTCTTCTTTCCACATTACCGACTGTGACAATATATAGTGGGGCATCCCCTGGGGCCACCCAACAGAACAAAGTACTATAATATACAATAGGTATAACAAAACATAACCTAAACAGCTGGATAAAAACAAGGGAGGCAAGTGTACGACGCAGTGATGGAAGTGGCACCTTGTCGTTTGGAGCAGCTTTAGGAGCAGAAAAATCTGCTGTTTGGAATAAGAAAAGAACGCTTTTGAGCCGTAACTTACTGCTCCAGTGCAAAGAGGAAGCACTATGTAAGTTAGTACTTTCTGAAACAATGCATTCAATAGGTATTATGCTAAGATGCCAGTATTTTTTCTCCAACTTGTTGTTCCAGTTATATGTTACTAGACAAGAGGATTAAGATAACCACCAACTTATTAGTAATTTACAGTTATTTCTGCATTTAAATAAAGAGTTAACCCCTCCACGCTCACATTGTCCTTCTCTTCGTTATTAATTTCATCTGCTAAATGTTCTATCTATTATAGCATTTCATCCGCTAAACAATTAAACTGAATGCGCATAGCCACCCTATTCATTACTAATATGGCGCGAGCACTGTGTCCTCACAGTTTAAAAATACTCTGTAAGGATAAGCTCATGCACTTCAAGCTCACGCTAGTCAAAGTGTATGGTCTTCCAGGATGTTCCAAGCAAAGCACTGGCACACTACTTATTTGACACTCACACGATGTTAATACATAACTGGATGGCTGTACTATATTGACACTACATATCCCTACAATTGAAATTACTTGCTGAGCAAATTGGTAGTTGATCAGAAGCATGACTAAGCAGTTGCAATACAGATGGAACAATGATATCATTTTAATTGTCATCGCAGGAATAGATTGAATAGCATCTGTGCTGTGTGACTTGTGTGACTTGTGTGCCTGTGACTATTTCCTTGTCCCATTTTCAATTTTTTTTCCATGTCTGAGCTGCCGAGTCGTAATATAATGTGCCTTATGTACTTGTCGATATACCACTAAGTAACCGCGAGAAAGGTACATTGAGAAGCTGTGCCTTTGCAATAATGTGGAACCATAATTACATCACATAATTACAATTGCTATAACAATTATATGTCACTAGAGGAGAAATTCCATGGTCGTTGCCACCATCATTTTGTGCGTAATGTCCAACTGCAATAAGAAAGCGGCCACACACCCTAAGTGCTGTAGCTGTGATGGAAACCGTACGAGGGTAAATAGCAAATGTTGGTTGCTTGATGTGCTGCGCCTTGTCGCGCAAGCAAAATATTCCCAATTTGGAGCAGGTGCGCTTTGGCTCAGGCCTGGAGCTATGGCTGTGATAAATAACAATTTGGCACAGCAACTAGCAGGATTTCCTTAACAGCGTAATTGATGGAGCACTTCCATTACTGACAATGTTAATTTCCGATTGCATTCAGGTCCGTTTTCGTGCTTGCTTTCGGAAGCCATAGTTGACTAATGAGTGCTCTAAATTTTGTTGCATCTTTACATGAAGGAACACCATATGAACATGGCAGCCGTAATGGTTAGAAAAAACTTTGGCTTGGCTTGTATATGGCGAAAGCAGTTGAACAGGAAACGACAACAGTGTGTAACCGTTATTGTGGAAGTAATGCAGCAGTTCAGAAATTATCCCCCACATGAACACCTAAATAAAGAAATATGAATTTGATATGCCTAGGGCCGCATTCATCATATACTTCTCCTAAAAGCCCCCGTTCGATTGCTATCACACTGACCTCTTATTGTTTCCAACAAAGGAATTGAGAAACACAATAACAACTTCAGGTAGAAACAAGCGACATTGACACTAGTGCTGTTTGTCCACATCTAATCCCACCTCTCTTTTTCTCACCCTTCTTTATATTCCCCTTCTCCCTTCCCCCAGCGCAGGGTAGCCAAGCGGACTCTTGACTGATTAAGATCCCTGCCTTCCTTTTTTTCTCTCTCTCAGAAAAATTCTGATGAAAAATGCTCCACAATTTCCGTGTCGCCATGACAGTATTCAACACTCTCAGTAGCAAGCTTTTCATTGCGACAAAGAAAAAAGTTAGTACCATAAATATTAATTGCCAGTCCCTTTAATAAGATGCCTGCTTTCTCCTCTGGCCAATCCCCTCGCTCCCCTTGTTACAACAGCAGAATTTTCATGCATTCCAATGTTCACAGGTTGGCAGTTATTTCCCTGACACACCAGAATGCCCCACAAGTTACTGCAAACACACTTAGAATTTTAGTTCCAGTTCTGTTAACTCTATCATATATAACAAAATGACTAGTTCTTTGACTTTGGTGTAATACAGTAGAACCTCAGTGACACGTTTCTCAAGAGACAAAAAAAAAATAAATAAAGCAACAGCGGGGAAAATGTAACAGTCAGGAAGGCTGCAAATTGCCACAGCAACATCAGAAACAGTTCTGAATTGCTGCCAGTACAGTTATTAGAAATCTCGGTGCTTGTACCTTGACTGGGGATGAAGTGTGCACGTGTTTATAACTAAGGGGCACATAAAATGTTCCATGAAAGTGGCCACTTTCAACTTTATTATGCTTCACTGCAATGCTATACAATGCACACTGCTCCGCAGAATATTAAGCCACCCCTACCCACATGACGTAAATCACCCAATTGAGGTCAGTGGGGCAAGCTATCCGACTGGCTGCCCAGGGCGCGTGATCGATAATTTTTTCAACTTTCTGGTAAACAAATGATATTCGTAAAAGTTGCAGTTAGTTACATTTGTTTTTGTAAAAAGAAAGTAACATAAAGAGACTGCACAACAACAATTTTTCAGTACACTTAGGCACTTCAGCCACACAGCAAGTGTCGTCTGCTTGTGTTACAACGTGCTCCATCTTTGACGAGACCGTCAGTGTCCGTCTGTCTTTTCGAGAGCACGATGAATCACCATTGTTGCGTTGTGGGTTGCAGACGTAGTGACTAGAAATATGTCAAGTCGTGACATCGTGTCCCTCTGCAAGGCGGCAGACAAGCGGAGTGCCTGCAGCGCATGGGACTATCGGTATCCGATATGCGCCACGATTTGAATAGTAAAAAGAGCACACTGTACAACTTGAATTTTTTTTTCCTGTTACAAGCTATACAGCTCCGAGAAGACAGACGCGTATCGAGTAGAGAAAGTAAATTTCCGTATTTAAGCTTACCGGTGATCGTTGTCGTCGGGGCCGTCAAGGGAATACGGTAAGTCTGGTGGTGGCGAATCGCTGCTACCGTCGTCAGCATGGAGCAGAGTGCGAAAAGGTGTGTCGCTATATGGGTCAAAACCCATCTCCTCGCTCATCCTGCGCAACCGCTCCTCAAGCTCTGAGTCCATGACGCAAATGACTATCAACAGAATGATTGCAACGCACACTGCTTGGATAGCTCTCGCTGGTGATCGACAGCCAAGCGGCTAACAGAGAGGTTTCGCGCGGGCGGAGGCAGGCTCCAAAACAAGCGGAAGTGGACGATGTGACATCGCACCGTGACGCAGAACCAGTGAAGGCGGAGCTTAGCCCCGATCACTTGGCAAACGAGTTGAGGAGGAATAGCATGGCTAGGGAGAAGGGTAACTTGTAATCGCTTGTAGCTTTCTTAATACGTAACGCTTCAGTTAAATTGTGATGCGAATGTTCTACTTAAGCTGTACCCTATGCACCTACAAAATGTGTCCGAACTGTTTCAAATGCCCTTTAAGACTGCTTAAATGGGTGAAAGCTAAAGCATTACACTCCCTTTGGTGAAATGTTTTCATCCGCACGTTCCTTGCATGCACAAGCTTTCGCCTGGGTTCTAACGCGCAAAGCGTCTCAATGCACTCGCCTGCCTGCGAGGAGTTCATAACTCGAAGAAGCACTCAGTGGCTCAGCTGAGAGCAAGACGTTTGTCTTGTTTTGTGCACCACTTGATTTTGCAAGGTACGTGCGAGAACACCTGATTATTGGTATAAGTGCCACAGTTACGAGTAATAAAGCAGACACAAGCGAATGAAAGAGTACAATTGTACACTGGAACCAGGCAAAAGAATGGCAGATAGTTTCGTTTACTGCACGAAATGACTGCACGATGTGGTAAAAAACAAAAGTATGTCCCTCTACTTTTCGCACAGAGTAAAACAAGGATTTGCAGACATTCAGTTTGTAGGTTTTATCATTTCTCTATCATGAATCGTCACGTGTAATAAATTTTATTTAAAGGGCAGGCGACAGTGGTCATCCCCAGGTGGGTGGCACCCTCAGTGCAGCATGCCATGATTTCTCGCTGCCGTCGCACTCTGTGCACCAGTTGAAACTGGTCTTCAGGGCATAAGCTGGTCAACAGGTACTCCCACTGCTCTGGGGCAGAGAGATAGGGGAAGGGAGGCAATGTCACGTGGGTGCACTGCGATACCAAATAGTAGAGCGAGCACGATGCTGAGCATTTTTTACAGGCATAGTCATAGCATGTCAGCTATGTCACATGAAACGGTGTCTTGTGTATAAACAGGCTTGTCCATAGCCTTCTTCATGCAATGGATTCCTCGCTTATTAATTTGCACTGCAGTGGAAGATACATTCTACTGCCGAGTTTGTAATGCACCACGATTTCGGTGTATCATCTGGGTACGCCTTCGTCTTAGTCCTCCGTGGCATTGACCCTCAGCAGGTTAGCCTGGAGCGTATGTTCACACACTGCAACATTTACTGCCGGGTGAGCATGCCCCGGAGTACAGACTCTGCATGTCTCTGGGAGGTATCTGGTACTTTTGAGTATGTCGCAGCTAATGCAAGGAAGATCCAGCTCCGGGAGCATTGGGTTTTGAAGTGTTATTTATTTTTATATCGAGCTGTACACGCTCCACAGAATGGTCCATGGTAGGCTGGGGTGAGGGGTGGACGCATGTGGTGAAGCCGAACGAAGACATGGCTGCAGGAATCCATATCCTGACTGACAAATACAGACCAGTGGTGTCATTCAGCAGGAGTTAAAGCAGAAAGGTCACTAAACGTGGTGCGCAGGTCCTGGATGTAGGTGGAAGCATCATGGGTGCAAGGTGGCGATGACGGCATGAAGAATTCTCCAGGAAGGCGCAGGGGAACGCCGTAGTCGAGTTCAGCCGAAGAGCACCCTAGGTCAGCCTTTAGTGCGCATCAGATGCTCAGAAGGACAAAAGGAAGGTAGACGAGCCAACATTCCCTTGGCTGATAGGTGGTGAGGACAGCCTTCAGTTATCGATGAAGTTGTTCAATCATGCCATTCGCGGAAGCATGATTGGAGGTCATATCGATGTGTCGAATGCCCAGGATGTTGGAAAGCGCGGCGACTAGGGCCAACTGAAACTGGTGGCCTCAGCTGGTGGTGTCGACAGAAGGGCATCTGAAACACCACACCCAGCTGCTCATCAAAACCGTAGCAACTGTCTCTGCCATAGTGTATGTAATGGGAAAAACCTCTGGCCATCAGGTGAAGTGATCCACACATGTGAACAGGTAACAGGCCCCACGCGATAATGGGAGAGGGCCGACAATGTCGAGGTGGACATGGAAAAATGTCGCATCTGGAGGCTAAAATGGGGAATTAAACATGATGGTATGGCGATGAACTTTGACATGCTGTTACACAAGAGAAATTCGCACTCAATGACGGACGTCTGCATTGACGCAAGGCCAAAGGAAGCGAGTGGTGACTAGCTTCTGCATCGCACGAATACCAGGGTGGCTCATGTTGTGCAGTTGATCAAAAATTGCACGATGAAGAGCCAAAGGCATGAGGGGTCGAGAAACACTAAGGGATGTCTCGCACATTATCAATGAGCAAGAAAATGGAAGGGGGCACTCGGTGAAGGATAGAGACATGGATGAGGAACGAAGGCGATGCAGCTCAGATCGTTGCGCTGGGCGGCTGCTAGCTCCTCCATGTCTACAGGTCGATGCCGCCAGGACATCGACGCGAGACAGTGCATCAATAGCAGCATTTTCTTGCCCATGCACGTGACGCAGATCCACTGTGAACTTAGAGATAAAGCACAGTTGGCAGATCTCCCGTGCAGCGTAGTTGCTGCGATTCCGATGGAAGGCAGACGTCAGGGGCTTATGGTCTATGACGACATGAAAGTCCCGGCCCTCCAGAAAGTGGCAAAAATGCTTCATGACAAGACATACCAGAAGGAGTTCGCTACTGAATATGCTGTATTTAGCTTCAGACAGCTTTAGTTTTTAGAGAAAAAACTAAGAGGCTGCTACCAGATATGTGTTGCAAACGTACAACGCAATCCAAGTTTAAGTGTAAGAAACCGTTGGCCATATGTGTAGAAGGCGGAGTTAATCGTTTGGAGCAGGCAGGTCTGTTCGTTGTGATGGCGATCTGCACAAGAGGCTGGTATGACACTAACCTTGGCTCCTGTGTCGTCAAGGAAGCAAGCACCACTGATCTTGTCAGAAATGTAGAATAGGGGTCATGTCCTTCGACCAGTACCACTTGCCACCGTCAGTGGCCTGTCGCAGCATTTCCCAACCAGGAGTACGGACGTGTGGACTTGCGAGTGGAGGTGCCAAATACGCGGTGGTACCAACACACAGCCGAAGATGAGATGTCGCTTCGCACGTCGGATGGTTGAAGCTCTGGAGAGCACGGGCGCACCAGGGAGCGACTGCTCGACCGGAAACTCAACGAATATCGGCGTGAGAAGGGCGCAAGGTCATAGAGACATCTGACTTATGGGAAATGATAGCTGCGGTCAACGTGTAAAAGGGATGGGTCGGGTCTGGAAAGGTGATAACATCCGCTAAGTCTTCAGCGACGTCTGGAGGTAAGGAAGACACCAAATGTAAGAACGTCCATTGACTGGCGATATGCCGGAGACGGAAGTGTACCTCATCCTGTAGGAGCAAGGTGCTGAAGCTGTTGGGCCGAAATGGTGGCAGGCTGATGTGTTGTAACAAGGACACCACAGCACCGCCAGGTTGGGCGACCTACTGGGCATCGTCTGCAGCAGGAAGTGCGCAAGAGCTGGCAGAATCCATGCCAAAGGGTTGGAGCTGCGTGTTCTTTACCGGGCAACCAAATCTATTGGACCACATACAAGGAAGATCCAGCTGCAGCAGTGTGGGGTTTTTAAAACCGTTCTTTCTATTTTTATATTTCGTTGCACACGCTGCATGGCTGAGCTACCATCCTTCTTTTTGGTGGGTGCTGCATGTGGAAGTGAGTTGTGGGCTGCGGCTCCGGCTCAAGGCAAGAGGCGCTACAAGCACATGTAAAGTTGGACCACTTATCCATCCAGGTTGGTAGTGCCTTCACACTGCTTGCAAATCCACTATCGCCACTATCTGATCCTTTGACCTCACTGTGGCAGCCATGAGGTTGACTGCTGTCTTTTTGGCTGAGTCCATGTCGTGGGTGGCAACTGACATGGCCGCG
Organism: Dermacentor variabilis; assembly: GCF_050947875.1. NCBI lineage: Eukaryota > Metazoa > Arthropoda > Arachnida > Ixodida > Ixodidae > Dermacentor > Dermacentor variabilis. The sequence continues at coordinate 104,993,118 of NC_134575.1, forward strand.
AGCTGCTCTTTTCTACTGTTTATCACTCTAACCACACGTGCCTCCATTCCTCTGCACACTGCGGCATCTGCGTATCCAACATCCTCATCGCCTTCGTACACCTTTCTGAGCATATTGATTCTTCCTGTTCTTCCCTGGTGACACTCGGGATCCATGCCATACGGCAGCGCTGCAACTTTTATGTTGTTTCATAGCAGGTACAATATTCCTTTCTTGCCTCTGTTGTATTCTTCTGATCAGTATCCAAGGCTCCTCAAGGTGTCTCCTCCTGTCTTGGTCTACTTTCATCTCTCTAGTCGGCTTCTTATACAATGTTCTGTCAGCATTTCCCACGTGATATGGACAGTGATGCTACTGGCGCATGCCATTTTGGATCAGCTTTTGGAGCAGGTTGTGAAAGCAATTGTGAACTACATGAAACGGAGTTTTTACAGTGAGCAAGCTATGTAAAAGCAGTATGTGGTCACCCATTCACACACGCAATAATTCCAAACATTCAACATAACCCACCCTTTTCATTGCAGTGCTTATTATAGACTGTGATGAAGCAGAGATGCCTAAGAGGCTCGCATAGACCATTTCAGTGGCTTAGAAAAGCATAAAAGCACTTAGACATGATATGACCAGACTTCCAAGGAGCTTTGAGAGCATTCAGCATGATCTTGCTGCTATAAACGCATTGTTTAAGATGAAGCACTCCGTGAAAAACAACTATGCTAACAATATGGCACAGCCTAATATAGGCATACAGTCTTTCTCTACTTCTCTAAAGTGGCTATATTAACTTTTCTTTTTCGTTCCCGCAAGGCCATTATCTTCACATTATATAAGTCCTTAAAGTTGAAGTATCAGTAATTTTGATTAAACAAATACTGTGTATGTAAATAGTTGTTTGCCTAGTTAATTAATATGCTCTGACAGACAGTTTTTTGAACGCATAGACTGGGCAAACAAAAAATGTTTTCTTTATTTGGGGTTTTATGGTTTGTGCATGTGCGTGCATACGTGTGCGTGTGTGCACATTAAAAATCCGAGTAATCATATTGAAGAAAACTACATTTCGCTCGATTCTTCAAGAACACTTCTGTTCCGAGATATTTATCAAATTTGATACTCAGTAGGATCATTTTGCATTCGTAGGCGAGGGTATAAACAAAAACCCCCATCGATCTCCACACAGATCCCCACAATTGACATAGCTTATTATGGGGAAATGTCAGCTTATGGAGGGCAGTAGTGCAACCGCCATAACCACCGCCAGAGCTCTAGGCTGGCATGCTACATAATCGCTTACGTCAAATGTAGGCATTGTGTGTGTCAGAACTTTCACATATGAATGTTAAATTAAGTTACTGAGTCATACACCAGAATTTCCAAACATCCAAATAGAACATCCAAATAATTGCGTGAGCAGTCTGAAAACAGCAACTTTAGTGAGAAAAATTATTCAAGTGCTTTTACAGCATGAGTGGTATGAAAAATTTAGGTAATTTTGGCATGTGCTGCACTTGACCGATATACTGCATGCTTGAAATACCACAATGATGGCACTGAGGAGGTAGTTCGGTTTCGCTTGTCTGGCACCTCGATGCATGTCGCACACCATCGCAATATGTAGATATATGTGCACGAACTTTGACTCTGCAATGCCGTCCGGTTAGGCTCTGGTGCACAGGTTCAGTTTCGCGAAAGCCTTCATAATACCTGCCAGCATGTCATCTGCGGACCAAATCTCGGCTTCCGGCCAACAGACTGGTACGTGATCTCAAGACCAATCGAATCTGGTTTGAACAAGCTTGAGGCCACCTATCCGCAACAACCTGCTACATGGCCACCAACGCATCAGCTAGCAGTGAATTTTTGTTATGGCCATACGATGCAAGCAGCTAAAACTTAGGCTTAATCAGTGACACTTTTGTCAGTATCCCGCATCGAGAGTCACTGTTCAGTGCATACTGTAATAGCCTGCATATAATACGAGGTTTTTTCCCTTTTATTAGCGTCCCAAATTTTCGCCTCATACTATATGGGGATATGAATGAAAATTTCAGTCAGAAATTTGGAGTAGAAGTTTTGGTTTCGTTATTGGTGTGTGGCTATCCCTTGACTTCGCTATTGCTGAGTGACTACAGCATCGTTACTTTATTGTTGAGCCGCACACGTGCAAACCACACTTCGCGAAGTGCATCTTTTTTTCCACATTGAAGGACCAAGATGTTCAGACTACGAAAACAGTACTCACGGAGCCATCTTAAGTCGTTCCTGCTGCTGAGTGCCCACCATCTTGGTACCGTTTGAAAACTCAAAGTTCCACCTATTCATTCCTGCACGTCTTGCTTACAATGGTCACATAGGAAGAGCACAAACACGCACCCACACACAAAACATCAGGGGCCAGTCTGACGAAGTTTTCACAGCAATCAGCCCTGCTAATGGCTCATCACACCAGCACACTGAGAGGCCGTATGATTGGTTGTTGCTATGGCAACAGTGCAACAATGCTGGGAGTGGCATTGCAAGGCCATCACCTGCTAGGCCTGCTTCGAAGTTGACCTGCCATTTTTTCATTGATCAGACCATGATTACAAGCAGTGGTTGTTCGAGGCTTCTTTTAAGAATTTCGAAACTGGACTTGCATACGGAAAGCAAAGTGCAACCGTTATCTGATCATATGCCAAGAAAAAAGAAACTTTTGTTGCAAGGATTAGATGACCTAGTAACATACCACATGGTTACTAACCACGGTGATTCATATAAGTGGCAAGGGGATTCCCACAATGTGTCACTCTGGTGCAACAAACAGAATGTTAAACTTAACCATTAGAAATGTAGATTTATGTGCATATCACGCACTATAAACAATGGCAATCAGTTTCTATATACAGTTAAACATCGATATAATGAAGTCGATAAAATCGGCAATTTCCTTCATTATAGCGAAATTTCGTTCTATTGCAATTCCACCTTTTATTCAAATAAGTACAGTTACTGACCTATTTTTCTTACATGAAAAGGGGCCACAAAATTTTCTGCATTATTCGGCAATCGAAAAAAGCAAATTACAATGAGAAAACAATTCATGTTGATAAATTTGGGAGTCGGCAACGTATGATACGGTTTCATGCCACATAGTTGACGATATCTGCTCGGCGGCACGAATTAAGCCAAGCCAGCCATATTTTCGCGTGCACTCTGTCCCCGAAGCTGATAGCGTTGCCCACACTGGGACGACACTATCAGAAAAAGCGTCGGCAGTGTGCAGCAAATGCTCATCTATTTCTCGTTCCAACGGGTTACTGAAACTTGAGATTACGCAACCTCCAATAGAAAATGCGCGGTAAGACAGCTTACATTGTGCCACGCTGTCTTGGCACGCCTACTCTTAACACATGCGGCAGATTTCCTCTAAAGCAGCATGCACGGCTGGCTATTGGAGGTATGCGTGGCTGGCATGCGCGGCTGACTATGATGGAGTGAACCCTTTCGCTTTGCATCGCACGGGAAGGCGGCACTCGTGAAGCCACCATCTTTCTTGTCTCACCCTTGCACACTTTCACTCGCACCTAAAGCACATGTTGCGCGGAGCACTTGGACTGTATACAGTACACGATGCGGCTTCACTTTGGCCGTCACACGGCGCACGATTTGAGAGGTGCGTTTGCAAGCGGCCGCTTGTAATACAATCATCTGACCATCTGCGTCGGCTAGTTTCCATTTATTGTCTCTGCATTCCCTTTCTGAAGGCGATAAAGTTTCGTTATATTGAAATGCCACGCAAACACACTTCGTTATATTGAGGTTCTAAATACACGGTGTTCTACGGACAAGAGGCCATGAAAAGTTAAATACTTCGTTATATCAACAATTTCGTTATATTGAAGTTCGTTACATCGAGGTTTAACTGCATACTGAATGACACTTTATCATCAATTAACACCCAGAAATATGTTGACCTTCACATAACTAATGATCTTTCATGAAATATGCCTTTTAATTATTTCACTATGAATGCTAATTGCACACTAAAATATCTTGGTCATAATTTTTTATCTTCTTCTGGTAAAACTGAAACTCTACAAAACCCTAGTTCCCTCAAAACTACATAAAACTACAGGCTTTACCCCTAAATTAAATCCAAGCACCAGTGAATTTAATTCGAGGCTGGTCATTTTAATCTGAGCGCCACTCAATGTACTCCAAGCACTACTGCATTTAAACACCAGGCAAAATATTCTAAATGTCAGTGAACTTAATCCGAGCATAATGCTATTCAAGAATGTCTGAATTTCCAGGCAACTGAAATTTTGTGAAAATATTAGGGGTAAATATTGCAACGATGTTGACGAACACGGGTTAACAAAACAACAATATTTATTAAGTGCGAACCTGTGCCCACAACTAAAGGTCACTGTGGTCATGAAGAAATCCCTAGCAGTAGCGCGCATGACGCATACGAGCCGGGTCCAACTGGCTGGCTACCCTTGCCACAAAGACCGCTGCTTGTTGTTACTGAACAACACCATGGTACGGCGGGTACAGTTTCCAATAAGAAGAGTGTGCAACTTGAATGGGCCAGGACGGCCTTAAATAACACTTCGCAGTTTTGTGGTCTTCGATGTTTTCTTGGAAAACTTTGGGAACTTGTGGAAGTGTCAGTGCCTTTGTCAGGTTGTGAAGCCGACGAGCTCTCCCCCTTTGTGTCTCCGCCTTTGGGTTCTCCCCTTTTGTCTGTTCAAGGCGCAGAGGCTTGACGCTTTTTCGGGCATGGGAACGCCTACTTGAATCTTCCCTACACTGGTGAGGTCGAAGTCCAGGCTGATCCCAACATCCTTTTCTTGGACGAGGCAAATCATTTCGACATGAAAACGCTCGCTTGAATCTTTCCCACACTGGTGAAGTTGATCATAACAATGCGCCGTTCATTGCACTCGCTATATTGCATGTCATAACATCATGTATATCAAACAAAATGTGACAAAACAAGTGACTCAACTACGCCTACTATGAAGCCGTATGCTTAAGTCACTAGTGAATATTATTTACCTACTTTATTGTCAAAGTGGAAGCTATCAGTCGTGAATGCCGTCATTGGTATAAATCCAGCTGTGATAAAATGAACACATATTTGTCACCACTGCTGACTAATAACACCGAGTCATTAGTGACCACTATATATGCACATACTGCAATGTCATCCTACATTCATGCAGAATAGCGTCATGAACATAAAATGAAATGTCACTGAGATGGTGATTCAAAAACCATAACATAATAACTAGAAGATGTTAACGTTGAGTTGCTGGTGATGATGAATCACTTTGTGTAGTGTGACAGTTGCAGCTATCATTTATGCACATCTTCAATGGTATAAATGAAAGTGTCAAACGAGTTTTAATCAGTCGACATTCCTAATTATTATGGGAGATTTAATAATGATCACTAGTGATAAGTTCAGTCCGGTATTCTTGCACTTGTATGCATCATAGCATTATAGATGCCAAACAAAAAACCCTTTTAAACAACGATCAAATTACGACAACTAGAAGATGCAAAAATGTAGTCACTCGTGATCACAGGTCACGTACTTCTTTACGACAGTGGCAGGGATACCTCGTGCACGTCATCAGTGGTATCAATCAAAATGTCATTATATGAGCACTTTTTTCTGCTACCATTGGTAACAGATAATGCAAAGTGATTAGTCATCACTAGTGATAAGTTTTGTTTGGTGTTTTCATACTTTCATACAGCATAAAGTTATGGGCATCAAATTAACAATTATTCAAATGACAATTCAGGCTTAATAACTAGGAGATGCTAGGAATTTGTCACTAGTGATCGCAAACCATTTTGTTAGGTATGACAGCGGTAGCCATCAATCGTACACACTGTCATCAATATCTATCGAAGTGTCATTGAATAAGCATTATTTCTGCTACAATTGCTACCAGATAATGAACATTGATTAGTGATCACTCACGATCAGCTTAGTTTAGTGTTCTCTTACTATTATAGAGCATAGCGTCACGGATTTGAAATGATAATTTGAACGGCAGTTCAAGATTCAAGACTTAGTCACTAGTTATTTTGAATCACTTTAGTATGACAGTGGTAGCCATTATTCACTCATTTTGCCACAGGTATGACTGTTTCTTTAAAGAACTTCTTCTGTTTCATATTGCAGATGTGGTCAAAAACAGTGGTGCTCAGTAGTGATTATGTTCACTTCGACTTTCAAGACTATTTGCATGGACATAAAGTGTCCATGTTTCTCTTTTCGTGCTCCTTCCGTCGCGCGTTGGCCCCATGGAGCACTTCTGGGTCCTCTGGATCAGCATCCTCTGGGTCAGTTGTACAGACAATATCCGAAAAATTGGGTCGTCCGAAAAAAATGAATGCATGTCTTTCACTGCCCTTAAGGGATCAAATTGCCACAGGCACGTCAGAAAAAGCTCTGTAAGTGACAGGAGACGACACGCGTGTACAATTAAGGAATACATACTGTGTTCTGTGACGAGTGGTCCTTTCCACAGTTGTTAAGCTTCACAGCAATACTTCGCGTATGTTTCAAAGCTTAACATTGCTGTTTTGAGGCGGAGCTGACATTCGGGAACCGGCATTATGCATGGATAGAGGGATGGATGGAAAGTAGGAGCGTCCCCTTTGAAACGGGGTGATGGCAGTTGCCACCATGCTCAGATTTTTATTTTGCCTTTTGTTTTTATTTTTATCTGTGTTGTGTGTTATTGAAATTTTCGATTTTCTTTAAATATGTCTCCCTACCATTTTAACCTTATGTCACCTCCCTGCTTTTGAGCCACCAATCCTCCAATTGCCTTTTGCTAATTTCCCCCGCATATGTATTTACATGACTATTATTATCTCTGAACCCTACGGCCTCAGGAAGCGGGACTGTGGCCGCATCGACAACGGGATTGATATCATCACATTTTAGCATGAGGTGTTCCATTGTTTCTACATATTTACCACACACAGTACATGTGTCTTCTTCTTCGTTATATTTCTTTATATAGCTCCGCATTCTAAGACATCCTGATCTAGCTTCAAAGAGTAGGGCACTGCCTCCTGAGCTATCATAAAACGCTTCCTTCCTGATCTGCTGTTTCCAGTATCGATATAGTTCCACACTATGCTTTGTTTCCATTGAATATATCCAATTATAAACTTCCGTGTTTTTAACCTGTCGTTTAGTGTTCTGTATTTCTTCGTCCTCGTGTCTGGCATACTTACTGGTTAGCTTCCTAGTTCTTTTCTGCCATTGTGAGTCAACACTCTTTCTATATAGATATTTAAATACCTTAGCTGCCCACCTGTTATCGTCCAATTTCCTCAGACGTTTTTCGTATAGGATTTTACTCTGAGCTTCCGGTGCTTCGAACGATGCCAAGCCCATATTTCCCTGTGCTGCTTGGTTTGTGGTTTTCCCATGGGCACCTAGTGCTAACCTTCCCACGACTCTCTCATTTACTTCTAGTCTCGACTGAACCTCTGCCCTTAAACACAAGGCCGCATTCCCAAAAGTAAGCACTGGCACCATTACTCCCTTCCAAATACCTCTCAGTACCTCATTCCTGTTGTACCCCCACAATGCCCTATGTTTCATTATCCCGGCATCTCTTCGCCCTTTTGCTATGAGAGACTGTTCGTGCTTTTCCGTGTATATCTGCCCTTCGTTTATCCATACCAATGCAATGCGCCGGAGTCAGTGCCATTGCCGACAGTGGCGAATTCTTTCAATGAAAAACATGGCACCGAATGGCAAGAAGCTTAATAGCGAACGTCGAAGCAGCTCGGCATAGTGTTGCCGCGGTGGTGGCTATGGCTGCCAGCGGTTCTGCGTGCGAGAGCGCCAGTAGTCACGCCAAAAAGTCCTGAGAGTTCTTGTGTCCGAAATTTCAGACGTTCTTATACATTTGCTCTATGGAGTACATGGTGGTGCCGCGAAGCCGTGCTAATTATCATGCATGTCCCAAAACTCGGGTGTTCGGAAAATCGGTCGTTCACTGTACACTGGCGACTCCTCCAGCCAACGACACAGCGTCAAAGATGATTCGTTACGATTTCTCTATTACTCGAGCCAGCATTTTCAGAACTTTCATTCCATTTCAATAAAGTTATAGCTAATTTCCTCAGACATAAGCACAAGTTCCCTGAGTTGGTAGACAAATTCTCCGGTTGGTAGACACCCTGTCACCGATGATTTGCTGTGAGATGTCGCGACTCAATGCTGTCCAAGGACAAGAATTCTGACAGTTCCCGTGCAGTTTTTGCCTCCCTGAATGAACGAGCATATCGATAAAACAAGGTATGTTATATAGTTGACTGCATTAAAGAATTTTGTTTGAACTTTATCAACCTAAACACAGCGGTCAACTGACGTGCCGCATTGATCTATATTCACATTCTTACATTAATACACTGATATACACATAAATAAGAGACTCACTGGGTGTAACGTTGTTGTAGAGCAACGCAACAGCTACAACAACACCAGGACAAGAAGGCTATGGATTACGCTGTGCCACCTAAGGTGCTTCAATGTGCTCCCTAGAGCCTTATTTTGGCATTTTGCCTCAATCAGTATGCTGACAAGAATCACAAACCTGCTACTCTGTCCTTAGCAGCAGAACATCATACACACTTGAGCAAGACATATGAAACTATGCCGACTTCAGAATTTACAACACTCACACACGTAAGCAAATGTAAGAGAAATGTTTGTCACTGCCCACCTGAGGTGGAGCATAACTGACCCACAGTCTGCACGCTCCTAGACTGGCTCCCTGCTTTCAACGAGCAGCCGACAGACTTGTCAGCCAGAGGCAAGCTGCACTGCATGCCAACCTCCACCTGACCGGCAACCTTGAAAGGGCCGTGGCACGCCGTTTTGGCAGTGATGCTTTCAGCTAGGCTCGTCGCATTTGTGAGGCCTGCAAATAATAAGTGGGACAATTGCAGTCCTGTTACAGCATCAAGAACACGAGGTAAATAAAACAATAGAATAAATGAAGGGGCATATTACAATGCATAGCCAACGAACACAAAATAACCCTTCTGGTTCAGTATTCCTAAAGGGCCACAAAGGACATCCACATTAAGTGCTCGAAAGCAGGGGAAACTCTTTTTTTGTGGAAGGCTTACGACAGCAGAACGTATCTCAGACACTTATTCATCTTCTTTATCTTTATTTATTTATTCGATACACCTACATCGCCTGCATGGCATTATCGTAGGAGGGTTAAAATACAGGTGGTCACAATGGAAAAATATTCTGCAACATCAAAAGAATACATCAGTAAATACAACATACTTTTTAAGCCCTGAAACTCACAAAAGTGGAAGACAACCTAACCGATTACCAAACAAAGTAAGTAACAAAGTAACTAGAAAAAAAGAAAACAGTAGCGTATGTACAGACATGAATAACAGAATATTCAAAGAATATGGCTCTCAATAGCATTTTCAATACTAGACGCTGCCATCACGTCATTAGGGAGCTCATTGCAATTGTTAATCGTGCTAGGAAAAAAATGAATAAACACATTGATACGGCACTGATAAGCTCTAATTTTGTTAGCGTGGTCTCTCCTAGATGAAACGTATTGCGGCTCCTTAATGAACACTGTTTTGTCGATACCAGTTTTACTTTTGTATATATTGTAAAGGAATTTCAATCTTAGGATTTTCCTGCATGAAGAGAGTTTTCCAACCCAACCCTTCCCGTATTCCGGATCCTCTCATAGTAAAATTATAATTTCCTGTTACGAAGCGTGCTGCTTGCTTCTGGACGCGTTCTATTTTGTCTGTGAGGCTTTTCGTGTACGGATTCCAGGTAACGCATGCATATTCTAGAATAGGCCTGACGTTTGTTAGATACAAGGTTGCCTTCAGTGATGAAGGAGAATGCTTAAAATTTTGTCGGAAAAAGTGAGGAAGACGGTAAGCTGTAATTGAGTTAACATGATTAGTCCAGTCAAGTGTTTCAGAAAGAGTAACTCCAAGATATTTAACATGCTCAGTGGTACTGAGTACAATATTATTTACGCAATAGGAACTGGGTAATTTTTTCTTTTTCTTTGGAAACTGCACATGGTAGCATTTACCGGTATCTAGAGTCATCTGCCACCAGTTGCACCAGATAGACACTTTTTCAAGGTTGTCCTGTAAGACAGACATATCCACATGGCATTTCACTGTACGATACATGACACAAGTCGTCAGCAGTCTAATGGTTGATTTAAGGCCTACTACTTAATCATTAATATAAAGAAGGAACAAAAGTGGTCCAAGCACAGAGCCCTGAGGCACTCCTGATAGCATGTGCATTGCATCTGATGTCGCCCCATTAATACCAACTTGCTGTTTGTGCAGGTGTAAATAATCCCTTATCCAGCCGAGAATATGTTCAGGAATGCCTAGGAATGATAATTTTAAGCAAAGCAGATTGTGTGGGATTACATCAAATGTTTTCCGCAGATTAAGGAAGAGTGCATCTATTCGTTCACCATGGTCCAGGCCGAGTGCAATGTCATGCGTGAATTCGGTTAGTTATGTTATGCACGAAAAACCAGAGCGGAACCGATGCTGAGCCAAGGTGAAAAGGTTATTTGCTTGAAAATGCTTCATCAGATTAGAGTACAAAACATGTTCAAGCATCTTACATCAAACGGAAGTTAGAGATACTGGCCTGTAATTGCCTATGTGTATACGACCACCCTCTTTGAATATCGGAGTCATGTTGGCTGTCTTCCAATTTTTGAGCAGCTTTTGAATATCTAGTGACTTGAATAATATTACTAAAAAGGCGCTATCTGTCTTGAACAGCGTTTCAAAGCAAGATTAGAAATTCCATCAGGTCCGTGAGCTGAATGCACGTTCAGATTAAACAACAAAGCCTCCACTCCTTCCTTGTTTACGGCAATGTTTTCCATTTGCGGTAATCGTGTCGATGTGTCAGAAATAGCAATGCTACATGGCTTCGTAAAAACTGAATGAAAATACTTGTTAAGAACTTCTGCTTTTCTTCTGTCTTCCTTAAAGGGACACTAAAGTGAAAAATGATTTCTTCTGCATCAGTAAATTACCGTTCTACAACACCTCTTACAACGATAAGACGTTTAGTAAGCCAGAAAAAGCTCAAGAACGAAATACGGGTGGCAACGCCTATTGAAGTTCCTGCACCTGGGGGCTGTGACGTCTTGAATTTTGATGCCATCTTCTAGGGCCTACAATTTATATATAGCGGTACAGATTGACTACATTGTGTTCTAAAGGAACCAAATATTAAACATGGCAAGTTTCGGGAACCTTTATTCAGCCAACGCAGCCCAAATGCGAAAACATACTTTGGAATCCCTGACATCACACTGACGTAGGCGCTGGAGTTTTGGCGCAAAATTCAAATACTGATACTTGGACCTTCATTTTCTCATCTAATATTCAATCTATTTTTTAAAATGACTGCCTGCAAGGTTCTCAAACAATGCTTCATTGGTCTAAAATGATTTATTGTTTTGCTTTAGTGCCCTTTTAATTAGGTCACCATCATTTGCAATGGCCGGGATGCCAGTGTATTCCTTCTTGTTGCTCTTGATACACTGCCAGACCTCTTTGGGATTCATTTTGAATTTATCTGCTAAGGCTTGTAGATATGCATTCTTTGCAATTTTCACTTCGCTTTTAAGTTTTGTGCTGATATCCCTTAGCTTTGTGTACAAGTTTGGGTTTCTTGTTTTGCAATATATTTTGTAAGTTCGCGATTTTTTCTGAATTGATGAATGTAAAGCCTTATTAATCTAAGGTTTATCTTTGTGGCGCTTAGCCGAAACCACATTAGACGGAACGAAAATTGAGGTCAATGAAAGAAGTTTATCCCTGAATATGACCCACAGACTGTCGATGCTGCTAAATGAACTATAATGCGCAAATATAGGCAGGAAATCATTTACCTCATTAGAGATACCCTCATAACTACCCCTTTCTTAAAAAAATACTTTTCTCGGCCGCATTTTGGTAAATTCAATTTTTTCTGCAACAAATAGTGCATGATCACTAATCCCTGGTACTGGTGCACGGAAGTCTATCATGTCTCTCTGGTTACTAAAGACCAAGTCTAACTCATTTCCGTCTGCACATCCAAAACGAGTAGGAAAATCAACGAACTGGAAGAGCCCATAGGTCATTATTAGCTCGCAAAATACAGACTGAAGCAATGACCTATTATTCTGCACAGGACATATAGATCATACCATTCAACATCTGGCATGTTAAAATCATCACCAAGAATTATCGTTTCAGACGACTGGGCCAAAAGTGACCTTGAAAGGCTGATAAATGGTTCAACAGTGTTCAAATTAGGTGGTCTGTAGAAAGAACTTACAATAAGGGTGTTTCCATCTGAGAAGCATAGCCTGCACCATACAGATTCTGAGATATCGTCAGCTAGAAGTAATGGTGCACTTTCAATTGTGTCCCGAACTAGAACAAACACCCCCTTCCCCGCACATTTCGGTCCTTTCTGTATGCAACATAGTCTGATGGAAAAACCTCAGAATCTGCAGTGTCAGGGTCTAACCAGGATTCAGTGGCGATAACAATGTCGGGCTCTGATATCGATAGAAGGCCTGCAAAATCATTAGTTTTACTCTTTAGGCTTCGGCAGTTTACGACAATAAAAGAAAGTTGTTCAGGTCTATTTCTAGTAAATCGGGAAGAAGGCTGTGTTTGCTATTGCGTGCATTCTCAAACAGAACCACTAGAGCCATCAAAAATATATGTTTTTTCCACCCATCACCAGCTTGTTATACCATCTCATACATTTCATACTCATTTATACACATTATACACATTTATACATCTCATAAATTTTCATCTCATACATTTTAAAGCTATTGGCGTTGTCTGACTAATGAAAAGTGATTGCAACATCCTATGGTCATCGCAATCAGACTATTTAATGTCGACTGTAGGATCTCCAATCACCACATGTCTTGTGCCAGGCGATGCCATCCTGTGGTTGCAAATTTTCTATTTCCTCACACTACCTGTCTGCTGTCTACGATTGTATGTCAGTTCCATTGGTACCAATTCAGTAACCTTGATAGGCTGTTGGTTACGTGCCCTACACATTACATTGCTTGCCCAAAGTTCATTTTTAAGGCAATGGCATTCTTCAAGAACTTCACTCAGTTACCCATTGGACAACGAATATCCTCTTGACATCCCAACTAGATGCGAAAGCCGAAGTCCCGGTTAGGACGTGTAGTAGATAACATGAGGACATTAACTTCTGGATGTCCTATTTAAGACATCCTTCAGACATCCACGTGACTGAACTTCTGGGATCTAAAAAAATTCCAGAACTTTAATCCTATGGATTTCCAAAGGATGTTTTCAACGGGATGTGCCATACTGGACATATGTGGGACCAACACGCACAATCCAACACATACTGCGTGATCATATCACGGAATGTCTTCTCCACAGCTGCCTTCAGCGCACGCTCTTCCAAAAAGACATGTCAGCCAGCAACGTGAATCTGCTGCCCTCAGGATCAAACTTTCAATGCAGACAATAAACGGAGAAGTTGCAATGAACGACCGAAACTGCACAAGCACATCCGCAGGAAACGTCACAAAGCGGTAGGCAGACCACCTAAACAGCTGCACATTACTACCTACCACAAGGCGTAATCAAATCAATCGTGTTCTACGCTCCTATGCCCTCTGAACATGTCAAGAAAGCCGAGTACTGCAACCTCTGCAACGGCTTAAACCCCCGCCGTTGAACAGAGAAGTGACTGCCTTTACCTAGTCGAATCGCCGCTGTCTGTTGCATGCATGCTTTGTGCTCATTTGCGCATAGTCGGTCACATGACTTTACACAGTCGTTTTATCGGATCCCTTCGCCCTTCTCTGTAAGCTCGAAATGCCTGAAGGTTGCTGGGTTGGTGCGCTCTGCGCTCTCACACGCTCAGCTCACGCGTTTTCTCTGAATGTGGTGATTGTGTCAGCGTGCGTCTAAATGTCATACAAAAATCCCTCACGTGACCTGATCCTAGGTGTCTAGGGACAGGATCGCTTAGGAATTTTTGAGAAGGTGCGGTGGTGGCGCCGAGCGACGCTGTGGCATGTTCGTCCTCGGCGTGATCGCTCTCTGGCCCATGCAGACCGCGCATTGTTCAACGTTGCTTATGTGATTGTGCTTGCGTTGCTTGTGTGTTGGTTGTAGGTTTTGTGTTACTTGGCGGAAAGCCGCGAGTAGTGGTGGTGCAGCAGTGCGGCTTTGGCCTTGGTGATCTCTGGCAGTACAGAATCTGCGTAGTGTGACCCGTACTTCCTTGAGAACTCGGCGGTCGTGACAATTGAAATGTCGAAGTGGCCTAGTGGCCTAGCGCCTCAGCAGCGAAGTTTTGCGTCCCGCGATATGGCGTCGCCGTGTCCACCTTTGCTTAACGGACATCGAGGAATGTGCTGCTCGCTGCAAGTTATGTAAATGCGACTGCGTCGACCACCCACTGTTCAGTGCTGAATGTGTGGTTGGTGTCCTGTGCTTGTAACGAGTGGGGCAGCCGTGCTGTGGAGGTGGTGGAGGAGCAGAGTGGCTTAGGGGCTCCATTTGCACGTTCACAGACATGTGCTCCCGTTTTGGTCTCATTAGTGCCTGTCACAGGATCGCGGTGGGCTCCTTGCCTTGTATGAAGTTTACGATGCTAACACACAGCATGTGCACGTTTTTCTGTGCTATATGTCATTTCCATGACGGCCGAAATGAAAACGAGGCACATGCTTGTGTTCTTCGTGTTTGTGTGTTGTAAATTACTTTCTATTGTGGAAGTTCAGGCAGTCTTATTACGCAAGGAGTACAAACGTAAACATATAAACATATTTCTGTGTGCCTGAAATTTTGCATTACCCATAATACCCTTTACGGCTGATAAGTGGGCTACACAGCCCGTGTGAATCAGCTTCCTTTTGTTGCGACGCTCTTCCGTGTGGTGGACTGATGCATGGTGCACGTTTATTTCTGTACTGTTATAAAAACCATTTGTTTATTCACTGCTTCTCTGCCGCAGTACATTTTAGTTACGCGGTGAAGCATACTAAAAGTGGGAGGGGGCTGCTATCACCCAGCATAGTATGCCCACTTAGGCGACGTAAGAGGCGGCGGGTGCACGAGTGTATAATTAAAGAACTCTTAGGTCCACCGACAGTGGCTCCTTTCCACTTTTAGTATGCTTCACCGCAGTACATTGCTTAGGCTTCACGACAAAACATTCTATTGCGAGAAAGGTAATCTTAAAAAGCCCAATTATGCAACGTTTCTTTTGTGGCTTGCTACGCTACAATACAGGGGTGGAAATAAGCATCGTGCAGTAAAGCATACTAAGAGTGGAAGTGCACATAGGTTTACACTGTGCTCATTATTTTCAATTGTGATATAATTTGCAAGAGCATCTGTGCTCGTGATAAGCTTCATTGACAATTCTTTGTACACTACAAATACATATTGCAGGGAAGCTCACTAAAGCACATTCGCCATTATGGAACATGTTATTCACTTTCAATGCAGGAGCACAATGCGGATTCATGCCCATGCTTTTGGCTGGACTGCACATGCTCTATGAGAATTGATTTGTTGTTCATAAGTGCACTGGTACTTTACTCTAAACTGGAACGCTGAAGTTGATATGGAAGCGTAATTTTTATTAAGGGGACAAGGTGTTGCCAAGATGGTTGCAGCACAGCTTTTTTTTTTCCAGGCACTTTTTCTACTAGAAGCTTCCATTCCAGTGTTTCGAACTTCTTTGAGTCAGTACAGTCTATATAAAAATCTGACACTGATTGGGAACATCACCTATGCTCTCTCCAGTAAGCTGTGCACGGGAGAAGTTCATGTCTATCTATAGTAAAAAAAATGTAGCACCACCATACAAAACAAAAGAAGTGGGTAGGCTGCAGCAATACTAAGTGTTAAATGGTGCTTTATCCTTTCCGTTGAGTTTTTTTTGCTTTTTACTATGGATCCTCCACAGAACCCATGCGAGTGCTGAACTTGAGCTAGTTGGTTTCAGGTGTCATGGTTGTTACTAACAGAACAGTGTGATAAACAAACAAGGGCTTGGAGGCATCCAGTCACCTTGCTTGTCTCAAGATATCGCTTCATGAGCACCGTGAGCCTCCAGACCAACTAGGAAGGGAGGTTTGCTGCAATCGCTTCTGAACTGTATTGCCACCAAACCAACAGTGCTCCAATGACAACTTTTTGGACGGTAGAGTGCTTGCACCCAGCTAAGTCTAAGAAGGAAGCATTCAGGATGTGTGAAGTGGGCCTTTTAAAGCTGGCAGCATTGCTGAACGGGCTTTGCCTGTCTGCTCTCTGTATGGATACACAAAGATGATTTCCTCCTTGACAGGGATTGTTTCAGAGGTCATTACATGGCTACAGTGCTGGGTGTTTAGTAGCAGAGAAACTTGTCTTTTCCCCCTGTCAGTGATCTGTTCTTTCTCCAGTGCCCCTGCGAAGTTCCTACTTTTTGGACGCAATGTGCTCTCCATGCACGCATGCATTTTTAGCTTGTAAAGATGCCTATTACCCCTTGCCTCAAGCTGGTGCTTGCTGATGTCACCCAAGAAGGCATTGGGGAGTATGGCGATGCACACTTGCAAAACAATGTTGATACCAATGAAACCACATTAATGGAGCTGGTTATTTTTTTCTTTACTCCATCCTCGTTAGTTAGAATGAGCAGTTCTCTCTCTGGACAGAAGGCATATGTAGTTGGTCGTGCATAGACTGCGGCCAAGACTTGTTGGCATGTTATGACAGAAACCTGCCCGAGAACCTTAGCACAGTGTCTATAAGTAAAAACCTTCTGTGTTGATGACTTCCTTCTCTTTAACACACTTTGCCTGATGAAGCCAGCAACTGGGTCAACCAGATGTTCAACAGGCTTCCCACTAGTTTTCCCAGCGTCTCCTTTACCGCGGTGCTGCTCAGAGATATGTTTTCTTGACCTTGTGATGCACTTCAACCACGGCCACACGTGCTGAACCTATAGCATGCGATCAATAAAGTGCTATACATCATGTTGCTCCATACTCATGACGTGCTACAAGACCTTGAGGAACACCCTCATTTATTTACGCCCTCATCATACTGTATGAAGCCTTACATGATAAGTGCGACAATTAACATCTACTCGTTTTTCAGTGTTATTCCTGTCCAGGTTGCTAAAAGCTATCCCGAGTGTTTCAAAAGCAAGACTGCTGCTGGACAAGAAGTGCATAAAGCAAGGGTCACTATAACCACATATGCCACACAAAATGAAGAAGGCCACCTAGTGTACAGGTGGTTAACTTCACATCCAACAAGCTTGGTTGCACCACCATACAAAGGCACTATTCTTGAATTATTAACTTGTATTTATGGTTGCCATATATTGCAAGTGGATATCATTCACATTGTGTGGAATATGGTTAAATGATGCCAACTATGATAGCCATTCCTAATCTGAAATGCAACAGAGCAAATATAGGCAGAAATTGCAATTCAAAAAGACAAAGACAACCACACAGGATAAGTAACAGACTTCCTTTTATTGAAAAAAAAAAAAATGTCACATTTGTCATGCCACCAGCAGTGGGTAGCAATCTTTCAAGCTTGGGTGACAGAGGCAAAACTAAGCAAATTTTTTATTTATTTATTTATGGTACCCTCAAGGCCCGAAGGCATTACAGAGGGGAGTGGGAAAACAGGAAAATGCTACAATCACACTCAAATGTAAAACGGCCTTGGACACAAGAAACCGCCATCATATTGTGCAGATTGAAAGGGCAAGACTCCATCCAAGAACACTATGGCACCACATAGTTGACATGGTATAGAAATGTTAGCATGCCCTACCCATAAAAGAGCAAAAAAAAAAACACGGAAAACACACCTTAAAATGCAATATGCAGAGTCTGAAATGAAAAAAAAGCCCATAAAAGTTTTCGCTAAGTATTTCAATGATTCAAATTGTCAAACTGCCTCATTGCTTCTTAATAAACCTGCACAGCTGAAAAGGAAGGAAAGAAAGCCCAATAGCAGGGCCGCAGAAAATGTCACCAAATAAACGTCGCCAAATTAAACAAGGATACCTTTGGTTCAGTTGTGGTCCGGCTTTGCACAATAATTGTGCATAAGCTTTTTCTTGTTTAGAATGGTTTAGCAGATAGGGAAAAATAACCATGACAGCACCAGGTGTATGCATAGTCTATGCACAAAAAGCCACTGCTTTCTTCCTTTTATTTTTTTCCTCTACTACTATTCACGAGTATTTAAGTGCCTTAATAGCCCTGCTGACATCCCACTGCAAAACAAAATTGGGCAAGTTGTGGCATCAAGAAAATTGCAGTTTCACTCAATGTGAAACAATGATACAGTAGCTGGTAAAATATGAGCAGGAAGCTTACTTCATGCAGTGTTTGTTGAAGTGAACACGTGCCCAATGCAAGTCAGTAATCCCCTTTAAAGAAGTAAAATAAGTACGAGTCATATTTATTAGTGGGAGTTGTGCCTCCCAGTGTTGAAGTGGAAAGACTCGACTTTTCTTCCTTTCATAAGTGGACTTGGCCACTGGTCTCCACCAAAACGACCCTTTAGCTTCTTACTGCTGAATTCGTTTTGGTTTTCTCAAATCTATATTTGGGCTACCCATGGCTAGGTCTCGCGATGTGCTTGAGCAAAACAAGACCCCAACAGCCCCATTCAGTAAATCTGAGAAGCCAAGCACTAGAAGATTAATGAAGCAGATGCACCCAATCACTGTCATTACATGTAAGAAGAAAATTTAACATAGGACTGGCTTCACAAGTGGGAAGGTGATGCGTCAGAACTCGAAGGCGTGGACGCCAGCTCTAAATACTGTACGCAGACATTGAGCAGGTGTCAGACAATCATGGCACCTGTTGGCTAGATCGCGCTCTCCAGGATCAGTATTAACCATGACTGTACGTTCAGCAGAGTGGCTGAAATGTAGAATTGCGGACGGCCAATCTTTTGATTATATGTTTGAATCCTCACAGCGCAATGAGAACTTTATTTGCAACATTCTACCAAGCAATTTGGAAATTCCAGTGACAGCACAGGTAGACTTTAGAACAACCAGCGGAGTTAGCCCATAGCAGCTATTGCTGCACGAAATAAGACTGGCATAAGCACAAGAATTGAGATGGGCACACTACATGCCTTTGCTCTGGTAGTAGTCCACCACTTTGATGCTACAGTTAATGATCTCGAATGAGTTCAAGGAGCAAGAATTTAGCCCAGAAAAAATATTACGCTTAACAGCTGTATCTAGTATCATTTTGCCTGTGCAGCTTTATATAACCCTGTCTACACTTACCTAAAGCATGTGAGCGGCATCCTGAAAAAAAAAAAAAGAGCTTTTGATATTGCTTAGGAGAAAATTCATCTGCTTCGGCCTAACAGTATACGTATATACATACTGAACATACCTACATTCGGTTTACCTTATCGCTAACTGTTAAGTCACCTTCTTACCTCATCACGAATCACTTCTGCAACCACGCGTGCTGGTCTGGGTTTTACCTGCGTATCTACCTGTGCACTTGGTAAAAGTCTTTGGCTGTTTACTGTAACTTCATATTTCAAACATTTGGTTGCATAGAGGCCTTGGCAACACTGGCAACCCTAATGCCTGGTCAGGCTTCACGAAAAGCCACCAGTACCTCCTCGTTGCAGACTGTGCTCAACATCCATTTTGGTTCGACAGTAACTAAGAACCCATATATCTTTCCTTCGAAGCGGCTGGTATTGGCGATGCTTTGATGCCGAAAGAGGCTATTGTGGCACATGTCAACCTTAGCCCAGAAACCAATCTGGCACCGGTGGAAATAGTCTTGATTTCCCAGATGGTGGCTCAGCCTCGTAAGGCACATTCCTTCAGTCAATTTGCACACTGTCAATGTGGCTGAGACTAAGCGAAGGTTGGCTATGGTGTCAGGTTTCTTGCCTGGTTTCGGTAGCAGCATCATGAGCAAGTGTTTCCACTCTTTAGGGAATTACAATATTCCAGATTTCAATTATTACAACCAATGGTGCTTGCTTCCTCGTTTTGGCAAGATTCCTCAACATCTGCAATATGACTCCCATATTTGCCACGCGCGCTTGAAGTGTAGACATGCTTGAGAGCAACAGGTTCTGCCACCGTAAAGAGGCTTGCCATGCCTTCTTTGGCAAGTGGTCATGAAGCTGCGTACAACTTTGGTGACGGTTAGTCACCGTGAGGTGGTCGGGGAAAGCATCTGCAGCTTGTTCCTGAAATTTCTCAGATGCGCACTGAAGATCGAGCAGCGTGTTTTCAATAGTATTACAGTACTTAATTCATCCTGTTATAGCTGAGAATGTGTCACAGCTTACTGAGACCTATACGTTTAAACGACGCGCAGTGGTCCGTCCACTAGTCTCTGGCAAGTTTCTTAGCACGACATCTTGCCTGCTCAGTCTTGTGCAGAACATTGATCAGGGTTTGTTGCGTGCAGCCACAATTTAAGTAAGCAGTATGCAGCTTGGCTTGCTCACCCCAAAGTTGCAGCAGGTGCTAGTCAGAGCCGGATGTTGCCCCAGGAAGCTCTAATTCACATGTCGCTTTTTGCAGAGTGTTGCTAGCGACACTTATACACCTTCACATTCTGCAGACTCAAGTGCATAACGGAAATCGTCCCAGCCTGAAACCCCAATTTTGTGAATGTGGCACATTTTCACTCCTACACGAAGTGTTATGTCAGATAATGGCTGCTGCCTCTTGGGGCAGAGTAACACTGACACTCTGGATGAAGGCCTCAGTTGCCCATGCTAGGTAAGTGTACTGCCCTTCTGGTTTTAATGGACGGTGTAGCAGTTGGCATAGTTGGTGTCATATGTTAATTTGAGGTCTGTGGTGTCTGCTTCGTCACGGTGGTATCCTCTTGGCCAGCAGACCCAATGCATCGCCAATGTGGGTGATGTGCATTGAGCTCAACTCGACTCAGTATTCTGTGCTCGGGAAAGCGAATTTGAATATGTCAAAGCCAAGTGAAGTCACCTCGGCTGTGGCACCTGGTTTTGCAACAGAGGTAGACCAATGCCAAAACGGCTTCCTTTCACTGCCTTAGCCTGCAGCACACCACCACAACTTTCTGATGAGACATATGTTTATTCTAGCTGTTCTTTCCTTGCCTTAATTCAATAACAGCCAATGTTAGCAGCTGCGAATTAAGCTGACTTCAGAAGAATGCCGATTTTTTACCCACTTCTAGAAGCTTATTGCTTGGTTCATTTTCTAGTTGTGCATGACATGCTTCGTGCTTAAAAAATGAACTGTTTAAAGAATTCTTGGAGTAATATTTGGACAGGCAACTGTCATTGAGTGATCACTGCTTTTGTCGCAAAATGTGGCAATGAGCTAGGCAGTTGCTGTCACGACAGCGTAGTGTTTAGGTTGTAGTGTTTAGATAGGGTTCAGGTCCTGTAGCCCTCCCATAATCGGCACCTATGGGAGCATGAAACTTTAGCTGAGCAAATACAAGCTCAATGCGACTGCAACCGGGCTCGCAGGTAAGCCTAAAGAAGCTTAGGCGGCAATGAATTAACCGAAAATGATGCCACCTGTTCACTAGTGAGCTTTGGTTTGGAGTCCAAGTCGTTTTATTCCACTAAATGTATTTCTGAAGGCCCACCACTTGTGCAACATGTGCACACGGCTTTCGCAACCAGTTTCCAAGAGTTTCGGTAATGCTTCTCTCGTAAAATTCCAGCAAGGGGCGCAGCCGGTCTCGCTACGCAGTTATCGAAAGTCGCTCTGATTGTGTTGTCCCGCGTGACTACGCCGCGAGAAAAGCATCCCGCTCAAGACTGTGCTGCATCTGCACTTGAATTTAGTGATGAGGTCTCGAGTTATGATTGCGAAGATGACGGTAAAACAGATTCAAGCTCTGAGGGTGACAATGCTTTCAGTCAGCATGGCACATCTGCAGCTGTTCACCGGCGAGTTTCCTTTACGACCTTGAGCTGTCTCCTTCCTTGTGCACGCTTATCTGCTGATCTTTTTATACGATCTGAGAGCTCTACTGATTATCTTCACGGTGCATACTTCACTTGGTTGTGATGTGCTGCCATCGGCAGCAAAGAAACCTCCATCCACACCAAGAAGGCTTCCCGTAGCACATCTCGGCCCAGCGCAAGACAATTTACAACCGCGTGGGATTTCTTTCTACTCTTCCTCTCTGCTGAGGTGATAAAGACAATCTGCAATATGTAAACAGATATGCTTGGACGCATATTCTTGTATTTGCCCAGCTACACTGAAAGCGATCGGTCCTGGAAGAGCCACGTGGTTCTAGACAAACTGGTAAAGTATGTTCCTTGGACTTCTCATCTGACCATCCTCAGAAGATGCAGAAAAAATGGAACTGCAAAATGTGTTACGAGGACCACAAAGTTGAACAAAAACCATATGTTTTGTGGGAAAATTCTTGAGTGCACCTATGCTTTACAAAATCCAAGGACTGCTTCACCGCATGGCATGAGCATTGAACTGGTCTTAGTTTCTTTTTTTGCATGCAAAGAATGGCAGTGTACTGAGCATTTATTTATTCAGACACTATTCCTGGGTTATTTATCTTTGAAATGCGTCTTCTGAATTTCCTTTTGTATATTTTTGTAAATATCATGTTTTTATTGCTGCTTTTATCAACTGACAGTAAAAATTGCACTTTCTAGAATTTTTATGTTTTACCTAATATTTTTTTGGCAACATATGTTTTTGGAAAGAGCATTTCATTATGTACAATATGATATGCTGCAATGTGTGCTGCAATGTTATTTGTAGTGGATGCGGAAACACCCGTGTACTTAGATTTAGGTGCACATTAAAGAACCCCAGATTCTTTAATGCAATGAGCAAGACTTCTTCTTAAGGGCACATGGATACACTTGTGCTACCTGATGCAGTAGAACACTATGCAAGAAGCTACACGTTTGTAGATCTATAATTCAGATTCCCATTCAACATTGTAGTTGACCTACCCTAGAGTATCATGGTGCTGTGATTCTCTAAGTCTGCTCAAGTGATGAGACTGAGTAAAGGTTATGTAGCAGACATTAGAGCTATATGGCCAGTCACCTGCATGAATGAGCTGGTGTCTCTTCAGGGCAATTTTCAACGAGAATATCTGAAGGCATAAAGGCCATTAAAATGGCTTCTCGCCTCATGTGTTTCCTAAGGTTGCCCTTTTGTGAGAAGCTCTGAGAGCATGAGGGGCACTGATATGGCTTCTCACCTGTGTGGGTGCGCAGGTGGACTTGCATGAGACTTTTGTATGAGAAGCTCCGAGAGCATGAAGGGCACTGATATGGCTTCTCACCTGTGTGGGTGTGCAGGTGGGCTTTTAGGTTACACTTATGTGAGAAGCTCTGAGAGCATGAAGGGCACTGATATGGCTTCTCGCCTATGTGGGTATGCAGGTGAAATTTAAGGTGACCCTTGAATGAGAAGCTCTGAGGGCATGAAGGGCACTGATATGGCTTCTCACGTGTGTGGGTGTGCAAGTGGAGCTTCAGGGTAGACTTGTGTGAGAAGCTCTGAGAGCATGAAGAGCATTGATATGGCTTCTCGCCTGTGTGGGTGCGCAGGTGGCCTTTCAAGTGGGCCTGTTGTTTGAAGCTCCGAGAGCATGAAGGGCACTGAAATGGCTTCTCACCTGTGTGGGTGCGCAGGTGGTTTTTGAGGTGGTCCTTTCGTGAGAAGCTCTGAGAGCATGAAGGGCACTCAAATGGCTTTTCACCTGTATGGGTACGCAGGTGGACTTTTAGGTGGACGAGTTGTGAGAAGCTCTGAGAGCATGAACGGCACTCATATGGCTTTTCGCCTGTGTGGGTGCGCAGGTGGCACTTTAAGTCATGTCTCGTTTTGAAGCCCCGAGAGCATGAAGGGCACTGATATGGCTTCTCGCCTGTGTGGGTGCGGAGGTGAACGTTTAAGTGGTATCTGTTTGACAAGCTTCTATGGCATAAAGGGCACTGAAATGGCTTATCGCTTGTGTGGGTGCGGAGGTGAACGTTTAAGTTGTATCTGTTTGACAAGCTTCTATGGCATAAAGGGCACTGAAATGGCTTCTCGCCAGTATGGACGCTGGCATGTGCTTCCAGATGAAACAGTTCCTCAGCCGCATAGTCGCATAGGTGACACCGGTGGAGGCACCCTTGCTTTGAGTTGTCATATTTGGCAGTTGACGGAGAAATAGAAGGCCTCGATGCTGCACAAATAAAACAAAATAAGAGTTGTTATTATGAAATGCCAAAAAAGTACACAGATCCTAAATTTACTGACAAGCTTTCTTTCTTTCTTTACTTGGGAGATCTTCAGGGCGATTTCAAGTATGATGAAACAATGAAACAAAGAATTCCTAATAGTCCTTTTTATTTAATCAATATTCCTGCTTCTGAATGTTTATTATCCTGTTTGTGAAGTCTACTTATAGAAAGCATTTTACAGGAAAGTGAAAAATCATAAAGTGGCAGAATGTGGAGTGTTTAACGAATCTCTTAAATTCATATGAGCCTCAGAGAACACTTCAAAAGATGCTTTGACCAAGGTTGCTCTCTTGTCTTCAATGAGCGCTTGAGGCTCAGAGGCCATATTTGGCACTTGAAAAATGTGTTAAGATTCGCTGACACAACAAATTTGTCGCATGAGACTTCATCAGTAGGTTTCTTCTTGATCACATGTTGAAATCTGACAATGTTTGCATAACCTGAGACTGCAAGGAGCTGACCAGGAAATACCGTAGTTTTCCCCATCTAACCTGCCACCACGTGCAACCCGCATCCTGTTTCAGAACACCCCAGATTGAAATCATAATGTGCGCATATAACCCACGGAAATAACTGCATACAACCCTCAGATGTTTACAAGAACAGCATCCATTCGGGGATAAATGACTTCTCTATGTTGTATCTTCAGCCAGTGACTCTCTCTGTTTTACTGTTTTCAGAAATGGGAGCTGGACCGTTGAGTTCGGCTTATCGTGATCCAAGTTCTACTTTGCAAGCGCCATGTGCTATATTGGCAAACTACTAAATGCAAAATGGCGACCCTTGAAGAGGAGGAGAATGACCGACAATGCAGGAGGGGAGAAAGGAGCTTCAACACAGAGGGGTGCAAAAGCAGTGGGGTTCCCCAGGAGATAACGAAAGTGTGAGTAGTCCAGTTTATGAAGGAAAAGGCTGCGTTAATAATCTATATTTTATGTAAAAAGCCAGTGTCATCTAGAAATTTACGGACGTCAGAAAATGGGACTAGCGGATCATCACCTAAAATTAGAGCAGGGTGTAAAGGTATGTGTAGTTGATATAATTTGTGCAAAAGTGCTCGTCTGTATGGTTCAATATGCGTTCATGTCAGTAATATGTGCATAACTGTTAGTGGCTCTTGACATTTCTCGCATGTTGGTGTGTTTTCTTTCGTAAGTAAATAATTGTGTGTGAGGTGTGTGTGTCCAATGCGTAGTTGGCATAAAACTACTTCGATGAACCGTTCTTGATGATAACATCACTTCCACTCGCCAACTACGGGTTTAGTGATATGTAGCTTGTTGTCGGCACAATGATCCCATTCGCGTTGCCATTTTGCCGTTACGCTTTTCTAATCGCATGGATGCTATTTTTGTATGGAAGTGTTGTGTTTGCTGTATCTTTGTACGCTAACATCGATGCACATCTATCAGCTGCTTTGTAACCCGGTATCCCAACATGGCTTGGAACCCAGCAGAAACGAATTGACCTCCTGTATTTGTTATGCGTGGCACCATGTTTAACATGTCTCCTATCAGGGGTTCAAACTCAGATTTCAGCTGTAGAGCCTTCATGAGTCAGTCCTTGTGCTTCAAGAGTCAGTGTATATGAGCGCATTTTTGCGTTTATCAGTGACAACCTTTTTAACAACCAATATAGCATAAACTTCGGCCGTGAAAACAGAGGTGTGTTGTGGCAATCGAATACTTGTTTCCCAATTTTCCATTACGGCCCCCATACCCATGTGATCTTTTGTTTTAGAGCCATCAGTGTAATATTGCATGTTATTTTGATATTCGTACTGAAATGCACGGAATTCTTGTCTAATGTGTTCGTGTGGGGTGTCTTTCTTCTTTAAATGTGTCAATGTCCAGTCACATAACGGTTCAAAATCATACCACGGCGGCAAACGCCGTGGCTTTCTGGCAACCTGGAGCACTTCGCAAGGAATGTCATAATCCCGAACATATTCCTCGTATCGCAGGACATGCGGCTTAATCATGTTCGGTTTATTTGT
Organism: Dermacentor variabilis; assembly: GCF_050947875.1. Classification (NCBI taxonomy): domain Eukaryota; kingdom Metazoa; phylum Arthropoda; class Arachnida; order Ixodida; family Ixodidae; genus Dermacentor; species Dermacentor variabilis. The sequence goes on from NC_134575.1 coordinate 105,019,492, forward strand.
ATAGTGTAGGCGTGAGTTGCATTGTGTGAGGATGTTGTAGCAAATGTGTTGCGGTGATGACTGAATTCTGAGTACGTAAGAGAAAGTGAGTAATGCTCTGCACTGCTGTAATGAGGGTTCATTACACTCAACGTATAAGCTTTGAATAGGTGACGTTCTGTAGGCACCACTGGCCAGTCGTAGTCCAAGGTTATGTACTGGATCAAGTCGTTGGATGTAGGACTGTCTGGCTGAGCCATAAACAATGGAGCCGTAGTCTAAAAGGCTACGAACAAGAGACCGGTAAATACGTAAAAGACACGTTCTGTTGGAAGCTCAGTGCTTATGAGATAAAACTTTGAGGATATTCAATGCTTTATTTGCCTTAATCTTTAGTGTTTTAATGTGGGCTAGGAAGTTTAGTTTTTTGTCAAAGATTACTCCCAAGAATTTATATTCTTGTTTTACAGGCAGCGCGACATCACTCAATTTTAAATCCGGGTCTAAGTACAACCCTCATTTTTTCGAGAATAGCACTGTAACAGTTTTCTGAGTAGAGAAGCGGAAGCCATTTTTCTCAGCCCACTCCATTAGTTTATTTATTGTTATCTGGAGCTGCCTTTCACATGTTCGTAAGTTTGAGGCGCGGCACGCTATTTGCCGATCATCGAAGTATATGGAGTGCATAAAAGAGATGGGAATGACTTTGTTGATAGAGTTCATTTTTACTATAAAGAGTGTTGTGCTAAGTACGCAACCTTGTGGCACGCCGTTTTCCTGGATAAATGTGCGCGAGAGCACACTGCCTAGATGGATTTGGAATGTTCTGTTGGACATAAAATCAGCGAGACAGTTTGGCATTTTGCCACGGATTCCTAATTCGGCGAGGTCACGTAAGATTCCAAATCTCCATGTGGCGTCATACGCTTTCTCTAAATCGAAGAACACTGCCAGGCAGTGCTGTTTGTGTAAGAATGCTTCACATGTTTCATGTTCAAGTCGGACGAGGTGGTCTGTCGTTGAACAGCCTTTTTTATAGCTGCACTGATGAAAATCAATGGAGTTCCGTATATGAAGTGTGGAAGTTAATCTTGCATTTACGACACTTTCATATGACTGCGCCAAACAGCTTGTCAGGGCAATTGGTCAAAAGCTGCTCAGGGATGAGGGGGATTTACCTGTTTTTAAAAAAAGCACAACCATTGCGTTTTTCCAACTTTTTGGCATGCTTCCACCTTCAAATACTTTGTTAAAAAATTTAAGGAGGGCATCTATGGATGCTTGGGACAGGTGTGCAAGCATGGAATAATGGATCCGGTCAGGACCGACTGCAGTTTTTTTGCCAGCACAGAGAACCCTGTTACGTTCTTGTACCGTGAATGGAGCATTGTATTCGTCGCTTAACATGCTAGCAGTTGGTAGTTTCTCCTATTCTGCCGACAGTTTGTATTTTAGGAACGTGTTTGAATAGTTAGCCGTGGTGGAGACGTTGCAGAAATGCTCCCCAAGTATATTCGCTTGTTGTTGTAGTGTTGTTTGAGTGCCTTAAGGTGTAAGTAAGGGTATCATGTATGACGAGTAGTCCCCTTTAAACTTCCTGACCTGTTCTGACATCCTTTTGGATGTGACAGTGCTATTAATTGTAGAGACATATTTTTGCCAGGAAAATTTTTCCGCCTGTCTCCAGATATATCGAGCTTTCGCTTTGGCTTGTTTGAAATTTAGAAAGTTGTTATATTGTTGCAGGAAGGAAGCAGGCCCACGAGTGTAAAATAATGCATACAGTGGAACCCCGTTAATACGTTTTTCACCGGACCGAGGAGAAAAGACGTAACAGCCCGGAAAACGCAACAGTGAGGAAAGCTCCGCAAGTGAATGAAAAAAGTGCCGCTTCAACTATAGACAATTTATTTCTACAGAGTGCACTTAGAACTTAAAAAAGTCCAAAATGGTGGCGTGCCATTTCTTTCACTTGCTAGAAATCACCACACGTTTCTCAATAGCCTGGAAGGCCGCATTGCTGTCAGCGTCACTGTGAGGTGCGACATACCTGTGGAGGAGGCTCAGAGCCGCGACGGCTTCTCCAAAGTTAGGATTTGGCAACTCCCCGGCATCATGCGACTCGTGCTCCTCGTTGTCACCGCGCCACGGCAATGGCAACGGACGAAGGAATACTGCGGGAAATTTTGCCCTCTTTGGCGTAATCATGCTAACGTGCTAACTATTGTTTAGTATTGCTGCGGAGCGCGTGCGTCCGAGCAGCCCGGTTGCGCACAGCACGTCGTGGTTTCGCGAGAAATGTAAACAAGAGAGGAGAGCTGGCCCGATAGGTGGAGCAACACCATGAGCAACGCCAACTTCCGGCTTCCCTTTAGCTATAGCTTCACAAAGAGTGACGTCAGGGCCTCTCCCGAGTTTCCTTCCTCCGCGAGTCGACCCGTCCAACAAACCATGCGGGGACCGTAATCACAGTGATGACAGTGAGAGCATTTTTCACGAATGGCCACTTAGTGACGGCCTCTCAAACTGGCGTGCAGCTTCTTCCAGCCAGTTCCATAGCCAAGCCCGGCCAAGCCCGGTCAAAACTCGTCAAAATTCAACATGGCGGTTGAAGCGCGTTGCCTACTTTAGCCCAGGCAGGTTCGGGTTGCGACGCATCATGCGGGAACGTTTTCACAGCTACTACGTAACAGCGGGGTTCCTTATACATTGGATCCTATGGAAGCTATGCCGGGACCGGATGAAAACGACGTAGCAGCCGGGAAAATGCAGCAGTGAGGAACGTAACAGTGGGGTTCTACTGTATTTACAGCTGAGGTTAAAGGCGTTCAGGCAATTGCCAGACTTCGTCTTCCTCTCATCCAATCCAACTTCTTCCTTCCCTTCTCCGTAACATCACCCTACTGGTGGAGTAGCTCCGTCCCGGTGCAAGTTATAGAGCCTCACTTAATGGGGGGACATAGGGCTTCAGCCTGGCAACGTGAACAACATCGCTAGTGACGTTGGGAGGCACTGAAGGCTGACCAACTGGGGCGATCTCGTATGTCACGTCGGACAGTTGGCGTAAGATCTGGTACGAACCAAACTAACGGGAAAGTAGTTTTCCCGACAAGCCGACATGACGTGAAGGCGTCCAGAGAAGGACAAGGGAACCAGGTGAAAAATGGGAGTCTCGGTGCCGAAGGTCGTAGCGTCGCTTTTGAGAAGCTTGCGAGACTGAGGCGATGACGGGAGACTTCTCGGGCCTGGGTGGCTAAGTCAATAGCATCGCGAGCGTAACTAGTGCTGGGTGATTGTACTGCGGAAGGTAGCAACATGTTAAAGGGCAAGGTGGGGTCGCAGCCATACAACAGGTAAAATGGTGAAAATCCGGCAGTGTCGTGATGGGTCGAGTTGTATGCGAAAGTGATGTATGGTAAAGCGACGTCCCAGTCACGATGATCGTCGGAAACGTACACGGCCAGCATTTCAGTTAGCTTGCGGTTGAGTCGCTTGGTGAGGCCGTTCGTTTGAGGGTGGTACGCGGTAGCAATCTGGTGTTCTGTAGAACAGGAGCGGAGCAGATCATCGACGACCTTCGATAGAAAGTAGCGGCCGCGATCTGTCAGCAACTGGTGAGGGGCGCCGTGGTGCAGGATGACGTCGTATAGTAAGAAGTCGGCAACATCTGTAGTGCAGCTGGTTGGTAGCGCTCATGCGATGACATATCTTGTGGCATAATCGGTTACTACAGCAATCCATTTGTTTCCTTTGATGGAAATTGGAAAGGGGCCAAGGAGGTCTAGGCCCACACGGAAGAAGGGCCCTGTAGGGATATCAATTGGTTGCAGCAAACCAGCGGGAGGCATAGCAGGCGTCTTCCGGCGCTGACACAGGTCGCAAGAAGCGACATAACGGCGCACAGAGCGATAAATGCCGGGCCAGAAGAAGCGTCGCTGCAGGCGGTCGTATGTACGAGTGATGCCCAGATGTCCAGCAGTAGGAGCGTCGTGAAGTTGCTGGAGCACGGCTAGTCGAAGGTGCTTGGGAACGACTAGGAGGAGCTCCGGGCTATCAGGACGAACGCTACGACGGTATAAAGTTCCATCGCGCAAGGTGAACATCCGGAGGGACGGGTCATTGGGCGAGGAGCTTAGGCGTTCCATAAGTGTTCGAAGAACAGGATCTTTGCGCTGCTCGTCGCCAATATGGAGGAAGCCGGAGAAGGATGGAACACTGATGTCCGAGTCTGCATCGGTATCGTCCGGTTCATCCACGGGATTGCGGGACAGGCAGTCAGCGTCTTTATGCAAGCGCCCTGACTTATACATAATATAAAATGTATATTCTTGAAGATGTGAGGCCCAACGTGCAAGTCGTCCAGTTGGGTCCTTCAAAGAGGAGAGCCAGCAGAGGACGTGATGATCAGTTACGACGCAGAAGCTCCGGCCGAAAAGGTACGACCGAAATTTCACGACCGCCCATACGAGCGCGAGACATTCTCTCTCAGTAATGGAGTAATTTCGCTTGGGCATGGAAAGAAGGCGGCTAGCGCAAGCGATGACACGGTCTTGGCCCTGTTGACGCTGAGCGAGGACAGCGCCGATGCCATGACCACTCGCGTCAGTTCATACTTCAGTGGGCGCAGAAGGGTCAAAGTGTGACAGAATAGGGGAAGTTGTAAGCTGCTCAATCAGGGTAGAGAAAGCTTTCCCCTGCAGTGGTCCCTAAGAGAAAGAGACATCTTTCTTAAGAAGGTCAGTGAGAGGGTGAGCTATGTCGGCAAAATTTTTCACAAATCGCCGGAAATAAGAGCATAAGCCCAGAAAAATACGGACATCATTTGTTGAACAAGGTACAGGAAAATTTCGCACGGCGTGAGCTTTCTGTGGATCATGTTGGATTCCGGCGGCGTTTACGAGATGGCCGAGCATGGTAATTTCACGGCGACCGAAACGGCACTTGGAGGAGTTTAGCTGAAGGCCAGCCCTGCGAAACACGGAGAGCATGGTTGTGAGGCACCGCAGATGGCTCTGAAAGTTCGGCGAAAACACAATCACATCGTCGAGGTAACAGAGGCATGTAGACCACTTCAAGCCGCGCAAGAGAGAGTCCATCATGCACTCGAATGTAGCAGGCGCATTGCATAATCCAAAGGGCATGACATTAAATTGGTACAGACCGTCCGGTGTGACGAAGGCGGCTTTCTCGCGGTCCATTTCATCGACGCTAATCTGCGAATAGCCGGAGCGGAGGTCAATGGATGAAAAGTATTGGGATCCGTGAAGGCAGTCAAGAACGTCATCAATGCGAGGCAGGGGATAAACATCCTTCTTTGTTATCCTGTTGAGGTGACAGTAGTCAATGCAGAAGCGCCACGAGTTGTCTTTCTTCTATACTAAGACAACTTGTGATGCCCACGGGCTACTGGAAGATTCAATGATGTCCTTGTCCATCATCCTGTCTACCTCTTTTTGTATGATGGCCCTTTCTGTTGCGGAGACATGATATGGCCACCTATGAATGAGGCTGGCGTCACCGGTGTTGATGAGATGTGTCATAACAGATGTCTGGCCAAGTGGACGGTCGTCCAAATCAAAGATGTCCCGATAAGATGACAGGATGTGACGAAGAGCTGCTGTTTGCTCGGAAGGAAGGTCAGGGGCGATCATCTTAGAAACATCGACCGTAGGCGTCGAGTACGGAGGAGTGGGTGACAAACATTTGTTGCTACTAAGGAAGGATTCAGAGGTCAAAGAAGAAACCTCAAATTCTTCCAAAGGAGTGATATACAATACGGCGATACCGTGTGGCAGCACACGCGACAAAAATCCAAAATTGAGGATGGGCATGCGAGTGCAGTTTTTGCGGATCCGGACTAAGGTGCTCGGCAGGGCAATATTGCGCGACAAAACCACATCAGTAAGCGGCGACACGACGTACTCGCCATCAGGTACAGGAGGACAGGGCGTCAGGAGGACATTTGTAGCCACTTGTGGAGACAGCCTTGCAAACTCAGCAGAACATAAGCGGTGTGAAGCACAAGTTGTTGCGTCGGCAGGAAGCGGCAGATCCAACTGTACAACACCTGCGGAGCAGTCAATTTGGACAGAGTGTTTCGAGAGGAAGTCGAGGCCGAGAATTAGGTCGTGCGGACAGTGTTCAAGGATGATAAATAGAACAACGGTATAATGGCCCCCAAGGGTCACACGTGCTGTGCACATTCCAAGGACAGGCGAAGTACTCCCATCGGCGACTCGCACAGTGCCCAGTACAGTGGGTGTCAGAACTTTCTTGAGCCTTCGGAAGAGAGCAGCGCTCATAACTGAAAGTTGCGCTCCTGTATCAACGAGAGATCTAACAGGAACGCCATCAACTTCAATGTCATGTAGGTTTCCACATGTAGGCAGGGTCAACAAAGGATTTGTGGGCCGGGTCGTAGTTGCAGCTTCACCTCTGGGAGTTGCACCGCCTAGTTTCCCAAAGCGAAGCGACCGGTTGCAGAAGGGGACGAAGAGCGGTGAACGAGAGAAGAACGGGACCTACGACCTTCCGGAGACGGGGAGCGGCTAGATCTTGGTGGAGCACTGTCGCCGTTGATGTTCCTAGTCAGCGTATAGGGCGAGAAAGTACGATTGTCTGGTACTTGGCGGTAGTGACTCTGAGACGACCACCGAGGAGGCGACGACCAGTGGTTGCGGCAATGATGGGCGATGTGTCCAATACCGGAACAATTAAAGCAGATGGGTTTATCATCTTCTGTGCGCCAGTCAGCTGGGTTGCGACGGGGTGGCGGAAAGCTTTGCGTCTGGGAGCAAGCGGCCGGAGAAATCTGATAGGTGTTTGTATGGCGGACCGAGCAGAGAGATGGAATACCCAAACTTGCTATTTCCTCCCGAACCACCACTTGTATAAGGGAGATAGCGGGCACGCTTTCCCGACAGTCGGGATGAACTGGAGCCGGAGCCATGGCCTCAAGCTCACAGCGAACGATGCGCGTGATATCTTCCGTTCCTGCGGGCTGAACGAACCGTGGCGGGTCTTCGCAAGATGTCGCGGCGGTATTGGGCAATCGATCGAAAGTATGAGCGATGCGGCGGCCCTTGTTTGTTCGAAGCGCCGGCACTCCTTTACAATTGCATCCACAGTGGCACAATCCTTACACATCAGGAGATTGAAGGCGTCGTCTGCAATGCCTTTCAGTATGTGACCAATCTTGTCTGCCTCGGGTCATGTTGTCATCAGCCTTGCGACAGAGGGCCTGCACATCCTGTATGTACATGACATAGGATTCTGTGGATGTCTGAGCGCGGCACACAATTTCTTTTTTTTGCTGTCAACTGAAGACCGACAGGTCTGCCAAACAGGTCTCGCATTTTTTCTTTGCAGACATCCCAGCTCGTTAGGTCAGCTTCGTGTGTGTCGTACCATTGCTTCGCAGTTCCTCTTAGATAAAATATCACGTTTGCTAGCATCATTGTCAGATCTCACTTATTGTTGTTGCACACTCGCTTGTACATCGTAATCCAGTCCTCGACGTCGGCGTTGTCCGTGCCACAAAATGTCCCTGGGTACCGCGGATGAGTGAGGATGACCGTTGGCACGGGCTGCTGTGCTGAGGCATTGTCGCTTGTGTCGGTTGATTTGCCATTGTGGCGGCAGGTGGATGACGTCCGCTGCGAAGTTCCGTGATTGTATCCCGCACTTTCCACCAAAATGTTGCAGGAAGGAAGCAGGCCCACGAGTGTAAAATAATGTATATTTACAGCTGAGGTTAATGGCGTTCAGGCAATTGCCAGACTCCCCCTACCCCCCCCCCCCCCCCCATCTTCCTCTCGTCCAATCCAACTTCTTCCTTCCCTTCACCGTAACAATATGTTGGGTACCTGCGTAAGATTCCCCAGTCCTTATTTTGCTGCTTTTTTGCCACGGTGCATTCATGTGTCTGCCAAGGATTAAGCTTTTTTCGAACAACACCAGAAAATTGCGGGATGGCTTTCTCGGCTGCAGAAATAATACAGTAAGTAAATTTTTCATTAATTTCGTCAATGCTTAAGTCTGTTAAAGTAAGCTCCTCCAGCCTGGCACTTTCTGTGAAAACAGACAAGTCTACCAATTGTAGTTTCCAATGCCCAGTTTTTGAGATATAATGGGTAGTGTTGAGCTGAGGTTGATTATAGCAGGTAGATGATCACTGCCATATGAAGTCTCCAGTACATCCCATTTAAAATCTGTAAAAATGTCAGGAGAGCAAAATGCTAAATCAAGGCAGCTAAAAGTATGTGAACTGGGTGAAAAATGAGTTGGCGCACCTGAATTTAAAAGACAGATGTTGATTGTAAAAATAAAATCTTCAATAAGTTGTCCTCTTTGGTCATTCTTATCGCTGCCCAAAAGAGTGCAGTGAGCATTAAAATCTCCAACTAAAACAAAAGGCTCCGGCAGCTGGTCAATTAAATCTTCCAGATATTGTGTTGTGAAATGGCTATGGGGAGGAACGTACAATGAACAGATGGTGACAGTCATAAATGACAAAATGGTGACAGCTACTGCCTTGTACGGAGTATTTAATAAAACGTTCCGTGTGGGGATGCCGCTTTGGATGACAACAGCGACACCTCCTGATAAACGACTGGAATGCTTGCGGTTTTTTCTTACGACAGTAAAACCTTTAAGAAAATGTGTATGTTTGATTCCTAGGTTTGTTTCTTGGAGGCAGAATGCTACCGGTGATAACTTATTCATAATGTCTTTGACGTCACCTAGATTGTGCATTAGGCCTCTGCAATTCCAATGAATGATGAAAGTCATCTTATTGCAATTGGGAAAAAGAATACTTATGTGCGTGAGCTTACAAGTTGTAGGTGATGTGTTTTGAAAAAGCTGATTACTCTTATGAAGGGCGGTAAACTTTCAGGTTACCTTTCCCTTTCTCACAGGAGTTATAATATGTTTCTCCTTCTGTGAGTGCTCCAAGGAGCGCGGGTCTTTTGGCGTCAATGACGCCGGGGTTGCAGGATCGGTCTCCATCGCCTTTTCCGAGGCACTGGGCGATCGAGAGCCAGGCGTCGAGACGCGCGTCTCGGGCCGTGGGGTAGGATTCAAATTCGGGCCCTGCGGCACTGTTGTCTGCCGGCCCGTCTTTGTTGCTGATGGAGCAGCACTGGCTGCAGCCACCAACGGGGCGGTTGGGGTTTCTACAGAAGTACCGCACGTGGACCCTGTAGGTTCCTGAGACCGATGTGGCGCTGCCCCCTGCCGCGTCACAATGGCTTAGCTTACTTGAGGTGTGTGCACTAGCCTTTTCCTCGCTTCATGGAATGAAATCTTTTCCTTTACAGTTATTGCGATTATTTCTTTTTCTCTTTTCCAGCAAGGGCAGCTCCGCGAGTAAGCAGGATGATCGCCCTTGCAATTGACACATAGTGCGGAAGCATTGCAGTTATCAGAAGGATGGTCATTGGCACTACATTTCGCACGTTTCTTTGCCTCTGCATGATTGTGATCCATGCCCGAACCTCTGGCACTTAAAACACTGCCTCGGGTTCGGTATGTACGGTCTCACATTGATTTTCAAATATCCTGCGCCGAGTGAACTAGGGACAGTGCTGCTAACAAATGTCAATATCACGTTTCGTCGGAATCTGTTGGTCCATAGTGTCGTAGTGTGATTCTCTGTACCTTAATTACGTTTTGCTCCTGAAATCCTTCGAGGAGCTCTTCATCACTGAGGTCCAGGAAGTCTTCTTCTGATATAACTCCTCTGCTTGTGTTCAGTGAGTGGTGTGGAGAGATTGTCACTTTGATGTCACCAATATTGGTGAGTTCGGCGAGCCTTTGTAGTTGATCTTTTTTTGTTTTTTGGAGGAGGTCTCTGCTAGCCATCTTCGAGGCTTTGTAACCAGCTCCAATTGTGTTTGCTGGGCATTTCGAAACTACAAATGGTGACAGTTTTCTTACGGTTGTGTTGCCTTCACTGTGAAGAATGCGGTATTTTGGAAATGAGTTTTCGGTTGGTTTTAAAAAGAACTGGAAAGTTGCTTCGGTGCGACCTATTTTCAGAGGCCGATCTGAAAGTCGCGGGAACGCTTCTGCCATTGGATGGTTTGAAAATTCGGCAGCGATGGTAGCAACCCACCACTGAGCCGAACAAGGGGATGCTACAGGTTCCAAGAAACTTGCAGACGCCAGTTATACACCGCCACTACAACCTAATATATATACCCAAGGTGGAATGTAGGACACACGGTTAACCCGTGCCGCCCAGAAATACGGAAGTAAGAATAAGTGAGTTGAAGACAGGAAATATTGGAAGTGAGAGAGACAGAAAAAGATTAAAGAGGAGGACAGGAAAAGGTGACTGCCGATTTTCCCCAGGTGGGTCAGTCCGGGGGTGCCATCTATGTGAAGTAGAGGCCAAGGGGGTGTGTTGCCTCCACCGGGGGGCCTTGAAGGTCCAAACACCCCGCATCAGCTCAACCTCCAGGATCCTCCTTTCCCCAGACACGGCTAAGCCGCGCACGGCTACACGAGGGAGGGTCCAACCCTCGTGTGCTCGGGTACGTGGTGTCGCTACACACCAAACGTCTGCTGACGCAGACGCCCCTGCGGGGGCTGTACTATATTGACACTACATATCCCTCCAATAAAAATTACTAGCTGAGCAAGTTGGTAGTTGATCAGAACCATGACTAAGCAGTGCAAATACAGATGGAACAGCAACAATGATACCATTTTAATTGTCATTGCAGGAATAGATTGAATGGCATCTGTGCTGTGTGACTTGTGCGCCTGTGACTATTTCCTTGTCCCGTTTTCAATTTCTTTTTTTCCATGTCGGTGCGGCCGAGTAGTAATATAATGCATCTTATGCACTTGTCGATATACCACTAAGCAACCTCAAGAAAGGTGCATTGAGAAGCTGTGCCCTCACAATAGCGCGTCACCATAATTAAATCACATAATTACAAGTGCTATAACAATTATATGTCACCAGAGGAGAAATTCCATGGTCATTGTCAGCGTCATATTGTGCATAATGTCCAACTGCAATAAGATGGCGGCCACGCACCCCAAGTGCTGTCGCTGTGACGGAAACAATGCGAGGGTGAGTAGCAAATGTTGGTTGCTTGATGCGCTGCGCCTTGTTGCACAAGCTAAATATTCGCAATTTGGAGCAGATGCATGTTGGCTCAGGCCTGCAGCTATGGCTGTGATAAACGACAATTTGGCACAGCAAGTAGCAGGATTTCGTTAACAGCGTAATTGATGCAGCACTTCCATTACTGACAATGTTAGTTTCTGATTACATTCAGGTCCGTCCTCGTGCTTGGTTTTTTCAAGCCATAGTTGACCAATGAGTGCTTGAAATTTTGTTGCACCTTCACATGAAGGAACACCACATGAACATGGCAGCCCTAATGGTTAGAAAAAAAAACCTTGGCTTGACTTGTAAATGGCCAAAGCAGTAGAACCATAAACGACAACAGGGTGTAGCCGTTATTGTGGAAATAATGGAGCAGTTCAGAAATTATCCTCCACATGAACACCTAAATAAAAAAAAAAAGATTAATTTGCTATGGCTAGGGCCGCATTCGCCATATACTTCTCCCCAAAGCCCCCGTTCGATTGCTATCACACTGATCTCTTATTGTTTCCAACAAAGGAATTCAGAAACACAAAAACAACTGCAGGTAGAAGCGAGCAACATTGACTAGTGCTGCTTGTCCATGTCTCTCTACCCTCTCTCTCTTTCTCACCCTTCTTTATATTCCCCTTCTCCCTTCCCCCAGCGCAGGGTAGCCAACCGGACTCTTGACTGGTTAAGATCCCTGCCTTCCTTTTATCTCTCACTCAGAAGAATTCTGATAAAAAATGCTCCCCAATTTCCGTGTCGCCATGACAGTATTCAACACTCTGAGTAGCAAGCTTTTCGTTGCAACAAAGAAAAACGTTAGTACCATAAATATTCATTGCCGGTCCCTTTAATAAGGTGCTTGCTTTCGTCCCTGGCTAACCCCCTCGCTCCCATTGTTACAACAGCAGAATTTTTATGCATTCCAATGTTGACAGGTTGGCAGTTATTTCCCTGACACACCAGAATGCCCAACAAGTTGACATAAACACATTTAGAATTCTACTTCCAGTTCTTTTATCTATATCAGATATAACAAAATGGCTATTTCTTCCAACTTTGCTCTAATGCAGTAGAACCCCAGTGATACGTTTCTTGAGACAAAAAAATAAATAAAGCAACAGCAGCGAAAATGTAACAGTCAGGAAAGCTGCAAATTGCCACAGCAACGTCAGAAACAGTTTTGAATTGCTGCCAGTACAGTTATTAGACATCTCGGTGCTTGTACCTTGACTGGGGATGGAGTATGCACGTCTGTATAACTAAGGGACACATACGTGGCCACTTTCAACTTTATTATGCTTCACTGCAATGCTATACAAGGTTTTACAAATACACATCTCTGCCGATCGCAGCACACTGCTCGGCGGAATATTAAGTCGCCCCTACCCATATGACGTAAAACACCCAATTGACGTCAGCGGGGCGAGCTATCCGATTGGCTGCCCAGGGTGCGTGATTGATAATTTTTACAACTTTATGGTAAACAAATTATGTTCGTAATAGTTGCAATATAGTTAATTTGTTTTTATAAAAAGAAAGTAACATAAAGAGAATGCACAACAATTTTTCAGTACACTTAGGCACTTCAGGTACACAGCAAGTGCCGTCTGCTTGTGTTACAAAGTGTTCCGTCTATGACGAGAACTCCGCCGTCAGTGTCGGTCTGTCTTTTCGTGAGCACGATGAATCACCATTGTTGCGTTGTGGGCTGCAGACGTAGTGACTAGAAATATGTCAAGTCGTGACATCGTGTCCCTCTGCAAGGCGGCAGACAAGCAGAGTGCCTGCAGCGCATGGGACTATCGGTATCCGATATGCGCCACGATTTGAATAGTAAAAAGAGCACACTGTACAACTTGAATTTTTTTTTCCTGTTACAAGCTATACAGCTCCGAGAAGACAGACGCGTATCGAATAGAGAAAGTAAATTTCCGTATTTAAGCTTACCGGTGATCGTTGTCGTCGGGGCCGTCAAGGGAATACGGTAAGTCTGGTGGTGGCGAATCGCTGCTACCGTCGTCAGCATGGAGCAGAGTGCGAAAAGGTGTGTCGCTATATGGGTCAAAACCCATCTCCTCGCTCATCCTGCGCAACCGCTCCTCAAGCTCTGAGTCCATGACGCAAATGACTATCAACAGAATGATTGCAACGCACACTGCTTGGATAGCTCTCGCTGGTGATCGACGGCCAAGTGGCTAACAGAGAGGTTTCACGCAGGCGGAGGCAGGCTTCAAAACAACCGGAAGTGGACGATGTGACGTCGCATCGTGACGCAGAACCAGTGAAGACGGAGCTTAGCCCCGATCGCTAGGCGAACGAGTTGAGGAGGAAAAGCATGGCTAGGGGGGAGGGTAACTTGTAATTGCTTGTAGCTCCCTTAATACGTACCGCTTCACTTAAATTGTGGTGCCAATTTTCTATTTAAACTGTACCCTATGCAACCACAAAATTTGTCCAAACTGTTTCAGGGGCACTTAATTTAAGACTACTTGAAAGGGCGAAAGCATTACGCTCCCTTTTGTGAAATATTTTCCTCTGCACGTTCCTTGTATGCACAAGCGTTCGCCTGGGTTCTAACATGCAAAGCGTCTCAACGCGCTCACCTGCCTCCGAGGAGTTCATAACTCCAAGGACCGCTTGGCAGCTCAACTGAGAGCAAGCCATTTGTCTTGTTTTGTGCACCACCTGATTTTTGCAAGGTATGAGCGAGAACACCTGATTAATGGTATAAGTGCCACAGTTACGAGTAATAAAGCAGACCAAGCGAATGAATGAGTACAATTGTGCACTGGAACCAAGCAAAAGAAATGGCATATAGTTTTGTTTACTAGATATTATTCAAGATGACTGCACGATGTGGTAACAAGCAGACAAAACAGAAGTATGTCCCTCTTGTTATGGCACAGAGTAAAACAAGGATTCGCAGACATTTAGTTTGTAGGCTTTACAATTTCTCTATCATGAATCAAGTCGTGTAATAAACTTTATTTAAAGAGCAGGCGACAGTAGTCATCCCTAGGTGGGTGGCACCCTCAGTGCAGCATGCTGTGGTTTCCCGCTGCCGTTGCACTCTGTGCACCAGTTGAAACTGGTCTTCAGGGCACAAGCTGGTCAACAGGTCCTCCGACTGCTCTGGGGCAGAGGGTTAGGGGAGGGGAGGCAATGTCACGTGGATGCACTGCGATACCATATAGTAGAGCGAGCAAGGTGCTGAGCATTTTTTGCATGCGTAGTGATAGCATGTCAGCTATGTCACATGAAACAGTGTCTTGTGTATAAACAGGCTTGTCCATAGCCTTCTCCATGCAATGGATTCGTCGCTTATTAATCTGCACTGCAGTGGAAGATACATTCTACTGCCGAGTTTGTAATGCACCATGATTTCGATGTATCATCTAGGTACGCCTTCGTCTTGGTCCTCCGTGGCATTGACCCCCAGCAGGTTAGCCTGGAGAGTATGTTCACGCACTGCAACATTTCCTGCCAGGTGCTCATGCTCCGGAGTACAGACTGTCTCTGGGAGGTATCTGGTACTTTTGAGTATGTCGGAGCAATTGCAAGGCAGATCCAGCTCCGGCAGCATTGGGTTTTGAACTGTTTTTTATTTTTATATCGAGCTGCACATGCTGTACACGCTGCACAGAATGGTCCATTGTAGGCTGGAATGAGGCTTGGAAGCACATGGTGAAGCCGAACGAAGACACGGCTGCAGGAATCCATATCCTGGCTGACAAATATCGAGCAGCGGTGTCATTCAGCACGATATAAAGGAGCAAGGTCACCAAATGTGGTGCGCAGCTCCCGGATGTAGGTGAAAGCATCATAGGTGCAAGGTGGCGATGACGGCATGAAGAATTCTCCAGGAAGGCGCAGGGGAATGCCGTAGTCGAGTTCAGCCAAAGACCAACCTAGGTGAGCCTTTAGTGCTGATCGGATGCCCAGAAGGACAAAGGGAAGGTGGACGAGCCAACGTTCCCTTGGCTGATAGGTGGGGAAAACAGCCTTCAGTTACTGATGAAGTCATTCTATCATGCCATTCGCGGAAGCATGATTGGAGGTCATATCGATGTGTCGAACGCCCAGGATGTTGGAAAGCGCGGAGAATAGGGCCAATTGAAACTGGCGGCCTCAGTCGGTGACGTCAAGAGAACGACACCTGAAACACGACACCCAGCTGCTCATAAAAGCCATAGCAACTGTCTCTGCCAAAGTGTCTGTAATGGGAAAAACCTCTGGCCATCGGATTAAGCAATCCACCCATGTGAGCAGGTAACAGGCCCCACGCGATCTACTGTTCTACGATCTACACCTACTGCTCGACTGTGAAATTTGTGTCGCAAGAGGGATCGCTCGACTCCACAGCGGGAAAGCGGAAGTTATGCTAACCAACTTCAGCCAAGAGTTCAAGCACATCATCAAGGGCACGACAATCGCGTACATGGAGGAAATTGTGGAAACCAGCAATGCTTTGTCCTCTTGGATTCTGCTGCGTCTACCCTGATAAGCATAGTCCCCGAACCAGACTTCGACGTAAATCCAAGTCTTCCTATGAGTAAGCAGCAACAGATAAGAAGTCTTCTCCGACGATACAAAGACTGCTTTTCGACGTTATCGATGATTCGACAAACACCAATTGCAAAGCATCGCATAATAACTGAAGAGTGCGCTCGACCACTCCGCCAAAGCCCTTACTGAGTTTCGACGCGAGAACGTGAAGCTATTAGACAACAAGTCCACGAAATGCTGCACAACGACATCATCCAGCCGTTGAAAAGCCCGTGGGCATCTCCTGTAGTCCTGGTGAAGAAAAAGGATGGAACCCTACACTTGTGCGTCGATTATCGTCGACTGAACAAGATCACGAAGAACGATGTGTACCCCCTTCCACGGATAGACGATGCATTGGATCAGCTCTGCAACGCGAAATACTTCTTGTCGATGGACCTCAAGTCTGGCTACTGGCAAAAAGAAGTCGACGAGAGAGATCCCGAAAAGACCGCCTTCATCATGCCAGACAGCTTTTACGAGTTCCAAGTCATGCCATTCGGACTGTGCTCAGCGCCTGCAACGTGTCATGGACACGGTGTTAGCAGGATTGAAGCGGCAGACGTGTCTTGTTTATTTGGAAGACGTCGTTGTCTTCACCGTAAATTTCGATGATCACCTTTGGCAGCTTTCGACAGTATTAGAGGCCATCAAGTCATCATGGCTGACTCTGAAGCCAAAAAAGTGCCGCTTCGCTTACGATGAGCTTCTATTCCTAGGCCACGTCATCAGGAAATCTGGAATACGCCCGGCCCACAGAAGACAACTGCCATCGCAAAGTTCCCAAAGCCAATCAACAAGGCAGCGCGCAGATTCCTTGGCATGTGTGCCTACTATATGCGCTTTGTCAAGGACTTCCCGCGCATCGCGGAGCCGCTAACACATCTAACCAAATGTGATGTCGAGTTCAAGTGGGAAACACCGCAGGCCAACACATTTCAAGAACTCAAACGACGCATGCAGTCGCTGCCGGTACTTGCACACTTTGACGAGGACGCTGATACCGAAATCCAAACTGACGCAAGTAGCCGAGGCCTCGGTGCCATCCTAGTAAAGAGGAAAGACGAACTTGAACGGGTGATATCTTATGCTAGCCGGTCTCTGTCAAAAGCGGAAGGCAATTATTCTAAGACTGAAAAGGAATGCCTCGGCATCATTTGGGCTACAGCAAAATTCCACCCTTACCTCTATGGCAGGCCATTCAAAGTCGTCAGCGACCATCACGCGTTGTGTTGGCTAGCTAACTTAAAGGACCCTTCAGGACAGCTGGCGTGATGGAGCCTCAGACTGCAAGAATATGACGTCACCGTAATATACAAGTCTGGAAGAAAACACTCTGACGCCGACTGCCTATCACGCGCCCCCATCAATCCCCCGCCGCAAGATGAAGAGGACGACGACACCTTCCTTGGAATAATAAGCGCGGAAGATTTCAGTAAACAGCAATGGGCAGACCCGGAGCTAAAAGCACTCGTCGAGTATTTGGAAGGGCACACCGACGTTGTCCCTAGGGCATTTAAGCGAGGATTGTCTTCGTTCACGCTACACAACAACGTGCTCGTGAAGAACTTCTCACTAGTCGGCGCCAGCTAGCTTCTTGTTGTACCGTCAGCACTGCGTCCAGAAGTACTGCACGCCCTACACGACGATCCAACCGCTGGGCACCTCGGATTTTCCTGGACGCTGTTGAGGATACAGGAAAGGTATTACTGGCCGCATCTGACCGCCGACGTCGCCCGTTACGTCAAGACATGCCGAGACTGTCAGCGACGCAAGACACCACCGACAAGGCCCACAGGATTACTACAGCCGATCGAACCTCATCGCAGACCATTCCAGCAGATTGGGATGGATTTGTTGGGGCCGTTTCCGACGTCAACATCCGGGACTAAGTGGATTGTCATGGCGATGGACTATCTCACCCGCTTCGCTGAAACTAAAGCTCTACCAAAATGCAACACAGCCAAAGTGGCGAAATTTTTTGTCGAAAACATCCTGCTGTGACATGGTGCCCCAGAAGTCCTCATCACCGACAGAGGAATGGCCTTTACAGCAGAGCTCACCCAAGCCATTCTGCAATACAGCCAGACAAGCCACAGGAGGACAACTGCCTACCATCCGCAAAAGAATGGTCTCACGGAGCGCCTGAACAAGACCCTCGCCGACATGCTAGCAATGTAGGTCGACGTCGAGCACAAGACGTGGGATGCGGTCCTGCCGTATGTAACCTTTACTTACAACACGGCGGTGCAAGAAACAATACAGATCATGCCGTTCAAGTTGGTTGATGGCCGGAACCCGATGACTACACTTGACGCCATGCTTCCGCACGTCACTGACGAGGAGACCCTTGACGTCGCCACCTTTTTCCAGCGGGCCGAAGAAGCCCGACAGCTCGCCCGCCTACAGATAAAGAACCAGCAGCGTACCGAAAGCCGACACTACAACCTCCGACGACGCTTCATTGAGTACCAGCTTGGCAACCGTGTTTGGGTATCGACCCCGATACGCCGACGAGGACCGAGTGAGAAACTATTGCGACGCTATTTCAGACCCTACAAGGAAATCCAACGTATGGGCGCACTGGACTACAAGGTCGTGCCAGACGGCATTTCGCATTCACAGCAGCGCCGCACACGGTCTGAAGTGGACCACTTCACCGTTTTACGGACGCTGGCGAACTTTCCTTATTTTGTTTTTTTTTTTTTGCTACGAGTGCTGCTTTATTATTTTCGTTTGTTTGCAGCATCGGGTCTATGCTTTTTAAGAGGGGGTATTAACACGTGTACTTGTCTTTATCGGGCGACTCGCTTCACCGTCTAACAAATGTTATCGCACAGCGCAGAACGCGCCTGCATGTATAGGAAGTTTCTGGAATGTTATTGATGGTTCTATCCGCTGTCTGTGACCAAACCTTGTGTAATCTGATTGCATGTGTGTGCGACGCGAATAATGTAGAACTTAGTGGAATGCACGCGGGTTCCAGCGATTACTCTGGAACATCCGACGATTGATGTATAAAAGCCGACGCGCTTGACTTGCTGATCAGATTTTTTGACGATCGCCGACCGTGTTCGCCGCTATCGTTGTGCTATAAGTGTAGTAGCCTGTTTTTGTGGGCACAGGTTCGCCCAATAAAAGTTAGTTTTGTCTTCCAAAGTATTGCTGCTGTGTTCAACGTCACCAACACGTGACAATATGCTGGAAGTTTTTACGTGTTCTTTAGGAAGCGTTCTGCCACAAGAGTTTTTCAAATTGGTTCATTAATAGCCAAGATAGAAATATTTCAGTGCCGCAAACCCACGATTTCAGTAGGTGATGGTCACTATCAAGAGACATTCTCTCCACTTGGCTCATCTAGCCTCTGAGCGAGATTCCTTCCCAGCGTTCTCCCATACTGGAGCTCGAGGATCGTGTGACGCATACGTCACGGGCCCTCCTCAATTTTTTTTCCTGTCTTTTTGCAACAAGGTGCACTTCCACTGATGGCGTAGCGCGCAAGCTATTGCGCTTGTGTCGTTTCACACACACAGCATACAATTTTGTGCGCTGTGCACGAGAACATCTGACTAGCAGTATAAGTCAGTGCTATGCGAATACTGAGGCAGACACAAGTGGCTCGCTCATGAAGCATGTTTGCATACAGGAACACAGTAGAAAATTTTGTACTTTCGTTGTCTGCGCATGCAACTGCACGATGTGGGAACAAGCATGCAAAACGAAAGTACATCTCTCTTGCTGTGGTGCAAAGTAAAATAAGAATACATATGGTTTGACTGTTTTATTATTATTTCTCTAAACTTTCATTAGTCTACTGAAGTAACAGATTACACAAATAACAGATGTTGCCTTGAACAATTCTTGATGTCAAACGTCACTATGACCGATGTAACAGCAGTGTGATGTGCATAGGTGCACTTTTGCTATATACGTCAACTCTCCAGCTGGGAGCGTGGTGCCCGTGAGAAGGGCAAATGGCATTCGGTGTGAAATTTGAGCTCTTTCTGTGGCATGTAGCGATGTAATACTTAGCAGACACGATCGTTAGAGTGCATCGTATGCACGGCGCTTGTCAGCTCAAAATGGCCACACCTGGTGACGGGCCTTTTAACATTTCGGACCACGCCATCACAAAGTTGAAAACCCTCAACGTACATCTGAAATGCCGCTGTTTCTGCCTTTTAAGTTAAAACATCACCGCACACGAGTTTGCACGGCGATCATGGCTTTCAGCCACATAAGCATAGCTTCAAGTTCTGAGTGGGCACCTTGGCCAACATTCTGTCAGGATCCAGAAGCTTTCTCGGTGACGCCATGTTCACCTGGTAGTTTATGTAGTCCAATATTGTCAGCTACAAGATTTCTAACTCTTTTGCGATGTCCAATTGCGACAGGTCACTTGGCACTTTCCTTATGATGGTGGCCTTCTTTTCCATTGTCAATCTGCTACGATTTCCTCGCTTTTAAGCCTTTGTTGACTTGGAGGCAAATGACGAAGGCAGAGTCGGTACCACTGGTAGTAGCTGGCGATGAAACCACTGAAGAAGATTGGTTGTTGAAACTGCTAAGCCTAGCGTCGCAGTATGCAGCTGCAAATACAAATTCAAACCTATGTCTTTTACCCGAAAGCACAGTCCCTTTCAGTCCATTATCGCATTGGCTCTGTCAACATCAGCGCCACTTCATCTTACAAGTACGTGGGTTTTATTTCGACGTCATCACTCTCTTGGATAACCCATATTGAAACAATACGTCGCAAAGCCGTGCGCTCACTCGGGTATCTACAAGGAAATCTAAAGAAGGCATCCCCAGAGCTAAAGTTGGCATACGTGACATTTGTCCGTCCACAACTCGAATTTGCTTCTGCTGTCTGGCATCCATCTCAAGATAACCTAGCCGCATCATTGAAATCCGTTCAAGACCGAGCCGCCCGCTTCATCACTTCACATTATTCACGGTACACTAGTATCACTTCTTTGAAGCAAACAATAGGTCTGCCAACACTGAAGTCTCGCCGCATCATATCACGTCTTTGCTTGCTGCACTCTTTTTTTTACAATCCACGCTCAAGGCGCCAACTTCTGAAACTTCGCATAAGTCACAGCTCTGCCACAGCATGTTTACCCGGCCGCTCATCTGCCATGGACACTGATGCAATCGTTTATTGGAATGCGCTCCCTGACAACTTCGTTACCTGGACTGACCGCAAAAAATTTCATGAATACCTAACAAATCACTTTGAATAACTTTCTGTTCCCAGCGTACATCGTTCATGAACCCATCATAAACCACTCGGAATAGTCTACCGTTGTTAACCGTTCCACCTAGTCTTTTTCTTTTGTTTCTTTTATTGCGAATGTATTACCGTGTTACTTCTTTGAATTTGAATTTTTTCTTTGATTGCTTAGAGTACAAAATCAGCAATGTTTCTTTTCTTTTTTTTTCTTTGTTTTGCATGTAACCACTCTTACACGTGTTTGTATTGCCCCCCCTTGTGTAATGCCTTCGGGCCTTCAAGGTGATAATAAATGAAATGAAGAAAACCACAATGCGAACGAGAGGCGATACAAACAGTACCACTGACTATATGCGACTGACGTGAGCTGACAGCAATGACAGTGTAAAGGCTCGCGGGAAAGTGCAGCAATCGGTGCCTGCTATCGACCCTGTACTGGAAATGGAAGCTCTGAATTGGCAGGTGAGATCTGTGCAATGCTGGCTTGAGGTTGCAGGAAAACAAAATCAAGGCGATGTTTTCCTCTTCAGCATCTTTTGACTTCTGAAGGTGAAAAAAATTCAGAAAAATCAAATGAGAACAGTTTGAAACAAGAAAAATTTTGGTTGGTATGCATAACTAAGTAGAACCCTGCTCTTACGTTCTTCTGTCCTGCCTTTTCCCGGCTGCTATATCGTTTTTGCCCAGTCCTGGCGAAGTTCGCATAGAATCCCATGTATTAAAATCCCCGCTGTTATGTTGTAGCTGCGAAAATGTTCCGCGTGATATGTCGCAACCTGGTACCCAAACCCGCCCCAGCCACACGCGCATTGTTTCAACCCGCTCGGGCAATTCGGGCCACTGGGACGCGCTGACTGGGTGGGTTGCCGGATGACCGCAAAACGGACGTAGTCTTTGGAGGCGCCACTTACGAAGGGTGAGAGTCAGCATATTGAAGGTAGTGCCAACCCTCCCCAGGCGCTAGGCAATCATGGTAAGGCCTTGCCGCAAAGTAGCGGCCGCAGATGATCATAGTTGTTTGCACTCTTCACATAATAATGGCTTAGAGTGGCGGTTGTTCGAAGTGCCCGCATTGTGCGCCAACCGCGTGCCATGATGGCATCGCACAAGCGGGAGGCACTTTCCTTTGAGGGAAAGCTGGACATACGAAATGCAGTTGACAAGCAGCCAGCGCGAAAAAGAGTCGACACTCTCAAAGACACTGGACTGCCACCCTCAACGCTTGGCAGTATCATAGCGAAGCATGCCGAGATAGAAGAGAATGCCGCGCTCTTCGGCCTGAAAGCTAAGCAGGCTCGTAGCGCCTAGTACGGGAACCTCAATGAGGCTCTTCTTACTTGAAGCTGCTAAATGTGGTAGTGATGACAAGCATGAGCTACAAGACTCTAGGGAGTTGGCTAATCCAAGCCTTAGAGAAGCCGTCGCGGCTATGGACCTCCTCTGCAGGTACGTTGCACCTCAAAGTGACGCTGACAGCAATGCGGCCTTTCAGGCTATTGACAAACACATGCTGCAAGTGAAAGAAACAGCTATTCTCCATTCTCGATTTTTCAAAGTACTAAGCTCACTTCGCGGAAATAAATTGTTTCAAGTGAAAGCTGCACTGGCGATTTTCACTATAAGCTTTGTTGTGCAATGGCTACTCTGTTCACAGTGAACTTGAAGACATTCTGGTGGAATTCTTTTGTGAGCACCGTGCATGAGCTCTCCTGATGACAGCAGATTCAAGTCATTCCAAAGGCAATTGAATTGCTCACTAGTGTCTCATTTGTGAAAGGGAAAAGGCTTCACTTTTCGTACCAGCAAAGGTGGATTACCGTATTTACACGATTGTAAGTCGACCATTTTTTTAAATTTGAAAATCTGAAGTGGGGGGGTCGACTTACAACCGAAACCAAAACATGGCACCACCAAAAAAACCGAGAACAACGAGATATCAAGGAAGCTACAACACAGTTACAATTTTATATTTGCTCTATGGCCCTACCCATAGTTTTCGCTATCGCACGCATTTGTTTGCTTTTTGGAAGGGCTTTTCAAAATTTCTCAGTTTTACAGTGCACACAACGCTTATGGGGGGTGTCGGTAATTGATGGAAGTACCGCTGCTCTATTCGCGGCGACACTCCCAGAACTGCGGCGCTTGCAGGGAGTATCGATAGTTCATGGAAGAGCAGACACCGCTCACGTGCAACCTGTGGTGCTACTTCCATGCTTCCTCGTTCATCATGAGTACTCCTGGCGCACTAAACATATGGCGCTCATTCACAGCAGCGTTCAACAGGGCTGCAGTCCTTTACGCCGAAGAAACAAATCACTGCACAGCGGGCCACAAGTTCGATGTTTCTGAACAGGTGGTGTGAGAGTGGCGACTGCAGCGAAGCAACATTTTCACCTGTGAGGGCAAGTGAAGAATTTCCCACGGGCCGAAATCAGAACACTTGCAAGCTTGCGGCATACGTCGCTGAAATGCATGATCGCTCCCTGCCAGTGAAGTGCGACATGGTCATGAGACAAGCCCGGATCTTCGACTTTTAAGGACCTGCTCCGCCGTGAGTATGAGTGGCTACTAGCAGACCATGAACTTACGCCAACCGGACCTGTCAAAAGAGCCTCCCTGACGGCTGCGTGTAGATGAGTGCATTCGGCGTGGGCTGCTGTCCCACAAGACGACATGGTGCGGTCATTTGCCAAGTGTGGAATTTCGC
Source organism: Dermacentor variabilis (assembly GCF_050947875.1). Taxonomy (NCBI): domain Eukaryota; kingdom Metazoa; phylum Arthropoda; class Arachnida; order Ixodida; family Ixodidae; genus Dermacentor; species Dermacentor variabilis. Next base: position 105,043,075 of record NC_134575.1, read on the forward strand.
TGGACGACGACGCACTGTGGGACCGTAGCAGCGATGACGATGGCAGAACTAGTGAGGACAATGGCACAAGTCAAGACGAGTAGTCCAGTGACCATGCCAGCTACCAATAAATTTTCATTATGATGATGAATGTGTTGTTTAGTGGCGCAAGGGCCAGGTATGGTCAAAGAGCGCCAAGACAGTGTTATTGATTTCGCGGTGGAATGACGAGTTCTGTGAAATTGATATGACGTGGCTGTAGAGGGGCCTAAAATTAGTAGCTGTAAAGTGTGTAAAATCGACATGCGATAAGATTATGATGATGACTAATGATGAGTACTATGAGCCTTACACTACATTGCGGAAGAATGATATGGTATGCGGAACATGTAAGAGGTAAGAAGGAGCTACAGCACAACTGCCTCACCAGAGCCCTTGAAACACAAGGGCCCGGAGGCACGTGCTATACAGTACAACTATCCCAGCGGCATCCTCTAAAGAGAGGAAGCACTATGAATGTATGAGACTACTAACGTGTAGGACTACATCTCTGAGGAAACCTAGGATTGTGTCTGTATTAAAAAGCGGTTCTGGACCGAGAAACATTGCAGGATGAAGAGGAATGTGCTGCCGGTATGCTTAGGAAAAATGTCTCTTTCTTTCAGATTCAGCTTCCCGACACTCCAGGAGGACGTGGAGTACGGTCAGCCTTTCCCCGCATCTACCACAGGTTGGAGGCTCACTTCCGGTGAGTAGAAAATTATGGGTGCCAAATGTGTGTCCTATTCTGAAACAACAGAAAAGGACATCTGTACGGCGTGATTTTGTTACAGAGGGCCAGAATCCTAACTGTGGTTTTATCAGGTGGAGCTTATTATCCGTTTTCGCATCCCACATGCGTTGCCAGTGGTCTCACAGCCTCCTTCGCAAGAAAGGCCTCAGATCTGCGACAGGCACCTGAGCGGTAGGGTTAACAGCTTGCGATGCGATTGACGTGACCATCTCGTCCGCCAGAACGTTACCCTCGATGCTCCTATGGCCAGGCACCCAGCATATAATGATATGCTGGTTAGATATGTACGCTTTACACAAGACGGAATTTTTGTGTGTATAGAGTGACATCAGGGCCTTCACGACACTTAGGGAGTCTGTATATATCGCTGACTTTTGAAGTTTTGATTTTCTTTTATGCTTAACAGCAGACAGTAATGTGCAGGCCTCAGACTTGTTTCTGGATGTAGTACATCAGATTCTGAGAAGGATGGGCTGACGGCAGCATAGGACACCCCGGCGTTAGACTTCGAAGCGTCTGTGTAGAACTCTGCGCAGGAGTGCTTGTGCTGGAGTTCTAGGAAATGAGTTCGTATTTCGATCTCTGGTGCGTCCTTTGTTACTTCTAAAAAGGATATGTCACATTCTATGACCTGTCACTCCCAAGGTGGTAAGAACTTTGTTGGATGCATTAGGCGAAGCTCGAGGAGTGGGACATCTATTTCATCACTAAGCTCCCTCACACGAAGCGAGAAAGGCTTTCTTACAGAGGGACGATTATGGAAAAGTGTAGTAGAGGTCATATTGTTAACAGTGTTAAAACATGGATGTTGATGATTCAAGTGTATTTTCAGGAAATATGTAAGGCTGATGTAAGTTCTCTATAGATGGAGGGACCATTCATTTGATTCCGCGTATAAGCTTTCAATCGGGCTTGTTCTGAAAGCGCAGTGGCTAAGCGGATACCTAGATGATGGACAGGATCTAGGATCTTTAGTACGCTCGGAGCGGCAGAGTTATATACGACGGCACCATAGTCCAATCATGATCGAATTAAGCTCTTATAAACATTCATCAGACACTTCCTGTCGCTACCCCATGTTGAGTGGGATAGAATTTTAAGCAAGTTCATTGTCTTTAGATATTTTTCTTTAAGGTATTTAATGTGCTGTATAAAAGTAAGCTTGGAGTCAAGTATAATACCTAAAAATTTGTGTTCTTTGTTGATAGGCATTTGATGTCCACAGAGTTGAACACAAGGATCTGGAACCAGGCCTCTCTTTCTAGTAAAAAGAACACAAGAACTTTTGTGGCGGTTAATTTTAAACCCGTTTTCGTCTGCCCAATTAGATATCTTGTTCAATCCCTGCTGTACTTGTCTTTCGCACACTGCAAGGTTACAGGATTTAGAACCTATTCGTATGTCATCTACGTAGACGGAATAAAAAATAGCTGGTGGTAATGAAGCACGGAGTGTGTTCATCTTAACTATAAAGAGGGTGCAGCTGAGCACACCTCCTTGGGGTACACCAGTTTTATGTATAAATGGACGTGAAAGTATACTCCCGACTTTCATGCGGAATGTACGGTTGGACAAATAGCTTTCTATTAGGGCGAGCATATTGCCATGGATGCCCATTCCTGACAAGTCACTCAAGATTCTGTAGAGCCACGCTGTGTCGTACGCCTTCTCCATATCGAGGAATACGGATAGGAAATATTGTTTATGTAGAAAGGCGTCGCGAATATTTCCCTCAATGCGCACAAGGTGATCGATTATGGACCGCCCTTCTCTGAAGCCACACTGAAAGGGATCAAGCATTTGGTTTAATTCCAGGAAATGTATGAGTCGCTGATTAATCATTTTCTCAAACAGCTTACAAATGCAACCTGTCAGGGCTATCGGGCGGTAACTTGACGCCAACGAAGGATCTTTACCTTGCTTCAGAATGGGAATCACAATCGCTTCTCTCCATGCAAGTGGAAGATATCCAGCAGCCCAAATAGTGTTGAAAAGTGCAAGTAAAGTCAGTTGTGTATCAGTGTGTACGTTCTTAATTATGTCGTACATAATTCTATCAGGTCCTGGTGCAGAGCTCTTGCATGTGATCAAGACAGCTCTCAGCTCGGCAATATTAAAGGGACGGCTATAAGGCTCATTCTCTCGACTTTTTCTTGTGAATGGCTTACGTTCTATTCATTTATATTTGAGAAAAGATTGTGAATAATTCGTTGAACTTGACATGCTCTAAAAATGCTCCCCAAGTGAATCTGCCTGGTCTTGCAGGGTACCGCCTTGTGTGTTTACCAAAGGGAGGGAGTATGTTCGTCGCCCTCTTATCCTATTAACCCTGTTTCAGACTTTGGCCTCATCTGTATACAAGTTGATACCTGATAAATACTTCTGCCAGCTCTCTCTTCTGGCCTGTCGGCGGGTTTGCCTGCCTTGGGATTTTACTTTTTTTAAATTGATAAGATTCTCTGCAGTGGGGGAGGCGCATAGCAACCCCCACGCTTTGTTTTATTTCTTACGCGCGATCCTACAATCGTCGTTCCACCACGGGACATGCCATTTACATGCCAATCCATTTACTTGTGATATGCATTTATATGCAGCATCTATTATGAAGGCTGTAAAAAACTCCACTGCAGCATCAATTCCTAACGAAGACATGTCAGCCCATGAGATACTAGTAAGAGATCGAATTTCTCCCTATCAGCTGTCTCAATCTTCCACCTAGGAGCATGTGGTGGATATTCGTTTTCTTTAGGTGATCTTAGCAGTATAGGGAAGTGGTCGCTGCCATAAGGGTTGTCGGTAACTTCCCATTCAAGTTCAGGCAGTACAGACGGGGAGACTATGCTAAGATCTATTGAAGAATAGGTTCTGTTTGCAAGAGAGTAATATGTGTGTTCCTTCTTACTCAACAGGCATGCACCAGAAGAAAAAAAAAACTGTTCAACAAGACGTCCTCGCACATCTATACGAGGGTCGCCCCACAGGTAGTTATGCATTGAAATCGCCAAGAACCACACAGGGTTCTGGCAATTCATCTATAAAGGACTGAAATTCATGTTTGCTTAGTTTGTTATGTGGGGGTATATAAAGCGAGCAAATAGTGATAAGTTTGTTTAGCAGAACAACTCGAACCGCCACTGCCTAAGGGTCGTTCGTAGCTGTAAACGTTGACACGCTATGCTTTTTTGAATTAAAATTGCAACACCGCCCGATGATGCGACAGCATCATCGCGATCTTTGCGAGAAGTAACATACTGTCAAGAAAGTTTGTGTATTTTGATTTTAAGTGTGTTTCCTTTAAACACAGCACTTTTGGATTGTGTTTATGGATGAGTTCTTGCACATCATCAAGATTCCTGAGAAGACCTCTGATATTCCATTGAATGATTTGTATATCCATATTTAATGTAAATTGGTGCTGTGTTTAAGGAAATGGAAGTGATGCCTTAGATTACAGAGCTCTTTCGGGGCCCTGTAATAGGGGTTTTGCCCTTTCTGAAGCATTCGAGCGAGTCTCGGCGCTTCTTAGGCGTTTGGTGCGCCTTGAGGACAGGTGTAGTGTCCATTGCCTCCTGTGAGACGCCGGACAAGCGCTCTTGCGAGCGAGAGGTTTTCCGAGAGAGTCCTGCCCCGGAAGGCAAGACCCCTGCGACCATCAGCCCGGAGGTCGATGGGGCTCCCTGAGGGATTTGGCTGCGCTGGCCGTTGCCAGCGCTGGAAGGGGCCTCGGAGGTTGGGGCAGCCTTGGCTGCGCTTACCTTCGGGGTCGACGGCCACGTCTGCTGGGTTGGCGGAGCAGCGCTAGCTGCAACCGCCGCGGGGGCAGATGGCGTAGCTGCCGACTCACTGCTTGTGGGTCGGACAGCCACCGGAGGCCGTTGTGATGCTGCCCCCTGACGCGCCACATCGGCAAAGGTTATCTTGGGCAGGTACGATACCCGCCTGCGTGCCTCCTTGAAACTTATATTTTCCTTTACTTTAACTGTTACAATTTCCTTTTCTTTTTTCCAGGATGGGCACGAGCGTGCGTATGCGGCGTGCTCCCCATCACAGTTTACACAGTGGAGAGCATTCTCACAAGCTTCAGAGGTGTGTTCGTGGGCACTGCATTTCGCACATGTTTGGCGGCCTTGGCAGCTCTGCGAACTGTGGCCGAAGCGCTGGCATTTGAAACATCGGAGTGGATTGGGCACGTACGGCCTGACACGGAGCTTGATGTACCCGGCCTCGATTGACTCGGGCAGGACACTTGAACCAAAGGTGATTATTAGGTGCTTGGTTTGGATCTCTTTACCATCTTGCCTCATCTTTATTCTTCTGACATTGATAACATTTTGCTCACTGAAGCCCTCCAGGAGTTCCGCTTCAGTCAGCTCAAGCAAATCATCATCCGACACAACACCACGGGTGGTGTTCATTGTACGGTGCGGCGTTACTGTTATGTGAGTCTCCCCAAATGACACTAGTTTCTGTAGATTCTCATATTGTTTCAGATCGCGGAGCTCCATGAGGAGGTCACCGCTTGCCATCCTCGACACCTTGTAACCTGGACCAAAAACATCAGTCAAGGACTTTGAGACAAGGAATGGTGAAATGGTTCGGACTGCTTTGTTTGGCTTTTCAGAGTGAATAACGTGGAAGAGGGGAAAATCCTGGATTTGGTGTCCAAAAAACTTACAAAGACATCTTCGGTGCGCCCTCGTTTCTGAGGGCGATCAACAAGGGAGGGGAAAGAAGTTTCCATGAAAATATGTATACATTCGGCAAAAGCGCCGACCGCCCACCACGGAGCCCAACGAGGGGACGCGGCAGAGCTTGCATACAAGTCTGCACGACACCAGTCGTACGCCATCACTGTAATCGAATATGGTGTACCCAAGGTTGGATAGCCACACAGGGTTAACCCTTGCCGCCAAGGAGAAAGGAAGTAAATAGAAGAGAGAAGGAGACAGGAAAGGACTAAAAGTGGGAGGGAAAGACGAAGGTTTGAGGAGAGAGAGACAGGAAAAGGCGACTGCCGATTTCCCCCAGGTGGGTCAGTCCGGGGGTGCCGTCTATGTGAAGCAGGGGCCAAAGGGGTGTGTTGCCTCCGCCGGGGGGCCTTAAAGGTCCAAACACCCAGCATCGGCTCAACCCCCAGGATCCCCCTTTCCCCAGACACGGCTAAGCCGCGCATGGCTACACGCAGGAGGGTCCAACCCTCGTGTGCTCGGGTACGTGGTGTATCAACACACCAAACCCCTGCTTGCGGGGAAATTTTCATTATCGAATGCGCCCTCGGGTATTCTTTTTTTTCCCTGTCCCATGCGCTATGGAGGGCTCGACTTACAATCATGTAAATACGGTAGCTTGTAGCACATTGTAAGAAGCGTGGTGCGGAAAAATACCTATCCGCTGGAACCAACTGGTGGCACAAAAGGGATCCCATCGGCCACCGCACTCTGCAAAAAGCCTGCAGCTGCTATAGACGGGAGAGGATCAAAACGAGTGTATGGCCAGCATTCACCCCAAGATGACTACAAGTCGACTGAAGTGACTGCTGGCGTGCACCTCAGGTGCCCAGTGCATGTTGCTCATTGCTTGATGACAGTGTTGCGCATACCTAGTCCTGCTTAGTCATCACCCAGGGTGTTTACTAAGCTGACATTTCCAAATTTCCTCGAGTTTTCCAGGTTTTCCCCGAATGTACTTGCAAAATTCGCTGAGTGACAAAGAACTCTGTTTTGTGTCAATACGAGCTGACACCATGTGGCCTGATCGTGTCACTCTCTAGTAAGCATGTTAAAAAATAAAAGAAAGACTTGATCTAGTTTCAGTAGTGAAGAGTAGTGCTTACTGCATTAAAAAAGAAAATGGAAGGAAGGCGTTGGTAAAATGCAAAGCAAATAAAATATCTTTGAAAAAGTGCAAATACGAAAAAGATGGTAAAGCCCATTGCAAATAGAGTTGGACATTTCCAAATACAAATAAAGATAGATGCATACAGAAGCCAATATTTTCGAATATGAGCCATTTCTATCAACTGACAGCAAGCTCATCGGTATGGGGACTGAACTTTCTCACAAGTGCGATTCTCTTTCTGCAGCTGGAAAGTCAACCTCAACTGTGCGAACCTACCCTCAGCCCATGCATAATGTCTCAGTGGTTTGGATGAGGGACACCTGGATCTCGGCATCAGCCAACACTATTTTTTGAGCTCAAGCTCCTTCGAAGAAGCAACGGCACACTTCCTTTCCTATTCATTCCTCAATGCATCGGTCCTTTCTGTTCTCGTCCTCCTCCTGCCATGCATTAGCCTCATGGAAAATTGGAAGCATCCTTTTGGTCAGTTGTGCAGTCAACGGCAGAAAAATCAGGCGGTCCGAAAAAAAGAAATGCATGTCTTTCACTGTCCTTAAGGGCTCAAATTACCACAGGCACGTCCAAAAAAGCTCTGAAGGTGACAGTAGATGGCAGGTGTACATGTGTATAATTAAAGAATACATACTGTGTTCCATGACAATTGGCCCTTCCCACGCTTGTTAAGCTTCACAGCAATACTTTGTATATGCTTCACTGCTTAAAACTGCTGTGTAGACGCGGAGCTGACTTTCCGGAACCGACATTATGCAATGCGCCGGAGTCGGTGCTATTGCCGACAGCGGTGAATTCTTTCAGTGAAAAACATGGCACAGAACGTAAAAAAAAATTAATATCGAACATCGAAGCAGCTCAGCCTAGTGTTGCCGCAGTGGTGGCTACGGCTGCCAGCGGATCTGCGCACAAGAGCGCTGGTTTCAAGTGGCGAGATAATCAAAATGGCAGTGGTGGTGGTTTTGATTATTGCTGTTTCGGACCTGCAGTCATAGCAAAAAGTTTGGAAAATTGGGCGGCAAAGGCTTCTTTCATTCGAAATTTCAGACGTTCTTATACATTGACTCTAGAGTATGTGGTGGTGCTGTGAAGCCGTCCTAATTATCGGTCATGTCCCAAAAATAGGGTGTCCAGAAAATCGGTCATATACCATACACTGGCAACTCCTCCAGCCGACGAAATGGCATCGTTGTTTGATGACGCCATGTTGTTACAGAGGAACAAAGTAATTCGTTACTCGTTACAGAGTAACAGAGCAATCTAATGATGATTCGTTGGATTCCTGTTACTCAACCCAGCATTCACGCAACTTTCGTTCCCTTTCAATAAAATTAGAGCTAATTTTCCCAGATATAAGCACAAATTTCCTGAGTTTTCCCTGAGTATTTCAAGACTATGCAAAATCCCTGAGAATTCCGGGTTTTCCCAGTTGGTAGACATCCTGTCACCGATGACGTGCTGTGGGATGTTGTGACTCAAAGGTGTCCCAGGACAAGAATCCTGACAGTTCCCGTGCAGTTTTCGCCTCCCTCAATGAATGAGCATATCGATGAAACAAGGTATGTTCTATAGTTGACTGCACTAAAAAATTTTGTTTGAACTTTATTAACCTAAACATAGGGGTCAACAGACGTGCCGCATTTATCAATATTTACATTCTTACACTAATAAACCAGCATACACATAAGTAAGAGACTCACTGGGTGTAAAATTGTCGTAGAGCAACGTAAGAGCTACAACAACACCAGGACAAGAAGGCTATGGATTATGCTATACCAGCTAAGGTGCTTCAATGTGCTCAGTAGAGCATTTTGCCCCAATCAGTATGCCGACAAAAATCACAAACCTGCTAATCTGTCCTCAGCAGCAGAACATCATACACATTTGAGCATGCCATACGAAGCTAGGCAGACTTCAAAATTTACAACACTCACACCTGTAAGCAAATGTAAGAGAAATGTTTGTCACTGCCCACCTGAGGTGGAGCATAACCGATCCACAGTCTGCACGCTCTTAGACTCGCTCCCTGCTTTCAACGAGCACCCGACAGACTTGTCAGCCAGAGGCAAGCTGCACTGCATGCCAACCTCGACCTGACCGGCAACCTTGGAAGGGCCGTGGCACGCCGTTTTGGCAGTGATGCTTTCAGCTAGGCTCATCGCATTTGTGAGGCCTGCAAGAAATAATTGGGATGATTGCAGTCCTGTTACAGCATCAAGAACACGAAGTAAATAACACAATAAAGTAAATGCAGGGGCACTTTACAATTCATAGCCAAGCAACACAAAACCTTGTTTGGTTCAGTATTCCTAGACTGCTACAAAGGACAATCCACATTGAATACTCGAAAGCAGGGCAACCTTTTTTTTTTTTGTGGGAGGCTTATGACAGCAGAACGCATCTCAGACAGTTTTTCGTCTCATACATTTTAAAGCTACTGGTGTAGTACAACTAATGAAAAGTGATTACAACATCCTAAGGTTATTGCAATCAGCCTATTTAATGTCTACTGTAGGATCTCCAATCACCTCATCCCTTGTGCCAGCTGATAATATCCTGTGCTTGCAAATGTTCTATTTCCTCACACTACCTGTCTGGTGTCTACGATTGTATGTCAGTTCCACTGGTACATATTCAATAACCCTTACAGGCTGTTGTTTACCTTCCCTACACATTACATTGCTTGCCCAAAGTTCATTTTTAATGCAATGGCATTATTCAAGAATTTCACCCAGATAGCGGTAGGTCTCCGTCTGTGTATGCACCTACTCTCTTTCATGCCAACTTGGGTCACTGTGCATGTAACAGTGGGCATGTGCTGCTCTTCAACAAACTTCCTTGATGCCAAGTTGGGTCACTGGGTATGAGGCCCTCAGTACGTGCCACTGTTCAATCACCCTGACTAGCCTCTCTCAGTGATTTTGTGTACTTCCGGTTCGTCGGCTTATTCCCGCATCGTTCAGTCACACACACAGACAATGAAACTGTCATTTTCAAGCGTGTTCCAGCGTGCGATTGGCTTGGGTCTGCCTCACTGTTCATGTAGCACTGACCGATACCTCCTCTAAAAACTTTGCCTGGGAGTACGCTGGAGTACGCTGCCATGCATTGCGACCGGGCGCCGCGTGGTGGCGCTCGCGACTGTACAGCTCGAGCCGGAATGACGCTGTTGACAACGTTGTGTCGGCACAACGGTGCATCTGGCTACACATTGCACAGGCAGTTGCTTGCATGCTCATGACATGCACTGAAGGCGCAACGTAAAGTGGGCGCCTGCTTCATTCCAAAATTTTCCTTTGAAGCAACCAGTAGTACAGTCGAACCCACTTATAACGATACCGGTTTTAACAATATATCGGTTATAACAATCAGAAGCTGCTGCACCGTCAACTTTAATATGCTTTCCATGGTGAAATAACCTGCTTACTACAATGCCCCTATGCCCCATTATCGGCTATAATGATGAAGCCTGGCTGCTGGGTGTCTGTGCGAACTGGTAGTGAAATGTGAAATCCTTGAAAAGAAAGAAGGAAAATGAGAAATTTGAGCCGCTGAATAATGGTCCATTACCCCAACAGCCACCACGCGCTCATTTTCCAGCCTTCTCTAAGCATCGCTGACCCGTCGCACTTTCACGCCTCCGAACGTGAATGGGCTGCGCTCATAGCTCTACGCCATGCCAATCTCTCAAACATGAATTGACCGCATCAACTGCGCTACTCCCGAATTGCTCACTGGCTCCTCATTCAGCGCAGTGTCTGTAAACAGCTCAATTTCTCACGTTCATTTTTCTTGGTTCTGTCTAAATCGTTCCTGGCCACGTGGTTTCTCAGCCTCGTTTCACTCATCACCAAAACGGAAGATGGCTGATCTGCCCACTGATCACCAGCAATGCACGACGTTGCTGGTGAAAAATAAACGCACAGCTATAGATTTGGAAACTGGGTGCTTCTAACCGATGAGGCAGTTGTCGCGAACGTGCTCACATCAGACAGCAACGGCAATGACGGGTGCGATGACGCAGTAGGGCAGGCTGCCTCAGTGTTGTCCTCACAGGACACCTGGAAGATGATTCAGTCCCTCCAGTGCTTCGTTTTCGAGAGGAACCTTCGCTGCACTATGTGGAGCACCTGGAGAAGCCTTGGAGAAGGATGTCAGTAAGCGTCGTGTAAAGCCTCCAAGGCTGACGGACATAGGGTTTCCTCGTGCAAGCCAGTGAGAAGTACCGTATTTGCACAATTGTAAGTCAACCCATTTTTCTAAATTTGAAAATCTGAAGAAGGGGGGTCGACTTACAATCGAAACCAAAACATGGCACCGCCAAAAAAGCGAGACCAACGGAAGCTACAACGTAGTTACAATTTTATGCTTGCTCTATGGCCCTACCCGTAGCTTTTCGCTATGCCGCGTGTTCGTTCGCTTTTCGGAAAGGTTTTTCAACATGTTTGAGTTTTACAGTGCACACAACACTTATGGGGGGCGGGGGGGGGGGGGGTGTCGCCTTTTAATGACCTTGGATAGTCGCCTTTTAATGACCTGCTCCGCCGTGAGTACGAGTGGCTGGCGGCAGAAGACCGCGAACTTACGCCAACTTGACCTGTCAAAAGAGCTTCCCTGACGGCTGCGTGTGGTTGGGTGCATTCGGCATGGGCTGCTGTTCCACAAGATTTCGTGATACGGTCGTTTGCCAAATGTGGAATTTCGCTGGACGACAAAGCGTTGTGGGACCGTAGCAGAGCTGATGATGGCAGCACTAGTTAAGACGAGTAGTCCAGTAACCATGTCAGCTACTAATAAATTTGCGTTATGGAATGTGCCCTCGGGTATGCTTTTTTTTCCCCTGTCACGCTATATGGGGGGGGGGGGGGGGCTTACATTCGAGTTGACTTACAATCGTGTAAATACGGTATGTGGCGAGATGTTTGTGGCCATCTTGCCTCAGGATTTCTTCTGGATTTCTCAAGCTGACACGCTGTTGCGACAACCTTCTTGCATTATTTAAAAGGCCTTTTTTAGGGCTACCAAAGTGATGCCTCGGCAGAGCTTGCGTATCGCTTGCCACCCATGACCCATCTTTGCAATTGTTATAGCAGTGCCATTCTTTAAAGGGCCCCTCACCAGGTCTGGTCATCTTGAGCTGACAAGCGCAGGGCATACAATGCGCACCAGCGAACATGTTTGCAAAGAATAATGTCGCTATGCGTCGTGGAAAGTTCTGAAATTTCAATCCGAATGCCGTTTTCCCTTTCTCTCGCGGCGACCACACTCCACGCTGGACAGTGATGGAGTCGCGTCCCAGCACCTACGTAGTCATGTCCACAGGGTGACATCGCTCGTGGGGACACCTGACTTCGAGAATTATTCAAGGCAACATCTGTTAATTGTATGATCTGTTGCTTGAATTGACGAGCTGAAGTTTAGAGAAATAATAAAACACAAAGATAGAATATCTGCATGTCTTTTTTTTTTTTGTTTTACTTCGCACCGAAGCAAGAGAGATGTACTTCCACTTCATCTGCTTGTTCCTATGATCATGCCGTCACGTGCACAGGTACTGGAACTATGCCATTTTTTACCATGTTCCAGTGCGTGATCACGCGCTGCGATCTGCTTGTTCAGACTCAGTATTCGTGTAGCACTGAATTATACCGCAAGTCATGTGCCCTTGTGCACAGCGTGCAAAATTGTGCGCTGCACAAAATGAGACACCACGACAGCTCACGCACAACACTGTCAGCGGAAATACATAGCGACGAAAAAAAATAAAGGTAGAAAAAAAAATCAAGGCAGCGCCCGTGACGTATGCGTCACATGATCCTTGAGGTCCGGTATGGGAGAATGCAGGGAAGAAATTTCGCTTGCAGAGGCTAAATGGAGTGAGTGGAAAGAGTGCCTCGCTATGCAGTGGAGCTCGCCTTCTGGATAAATGGGTTCGCGGCACTGAAATATTTTTTTCTCAGCTATTAATGAGCCGATTTCAAAAATTTGTGCGGCAGAACGCTCCCTAGAGGATATGTAACAACTTTCAGCATATAACCAAAATTTGCTCTGGGGCCAGGTGAGGGGCTCTTTACCACCAACAGCCACGGCTTACTGCACGCGATCTAAGCACCAAGGAAACAGTTAAATGAGGGAACACACTCAGCAGTCACATGGAGGAACGTGGTGGGGAGGGGCGCCGGCCTACTCCCCATTATAGTTTTTTCACAACAGCTCTCATATCCCCCTATATTGATTTTTTCATTCAACCCTACAACAACTATTCGGTAAACAACAGAATTTTCCTGGCACTTGAATACTGTTATAACTGGGTTCGGCTTTATTCTAATGTGAATGAAACGCCATGCCTACTTTCATTTTTGTGTGTTATTACGACATGACAGCAGGTTTATGGTTTCCATTGATGCAATTTGTTCCTAGCTTTTTTATACGCATTTGGCTGTCTTTTGACAACGTCATGTAGTCAGTTTTGAAGTTTTTAGCAATAGATTCACTTGGCGAATTTTCAAAGAGTGAAAATTTTGTTAGGATTAGTTGGTTTAAAAAAACGTGCACAGTGAAGTGAGGTATGCTCCAAATTCCTGCTTGTCCTTTTTGTTGATCAGCTTTAGCATTGCTGAGGTGGTATGAAGTAATGGCTGCCACAACCACAGTGGCCGTAGCTCAGGGCGGGCAGGCTCCTCAGTTCACCGTTCCCAAGAAGAGTGTGAAGGCATGCCTTAGTGAGTATATTTCTTTAACCATATACATTAAAAACCTTTCTGTTTGAAGGAACATGAGTGGGACATGAAGAAAGCAGGCAGCTTTGACGCATCGAATGCGTTTCGGCACAATATTATTTTGCACCAAGGCGACGCTATGAATTAATGCGAAAAAGACGAAAAAGAAGTAAACAAAGCATATTTGATTCAAGAATGAAGAAACTTTATTATGTAAACGGAAAACACTGAAAGTATCACTGGGTGGATGCGTAGGGACGGAAAAGGGTGAGCTAGCAGGTAGGTGAGGCAAGTTATTTCAAGAGTAGATGCATATTTCGGCTTCCACCAAATCCCTCTCTTCCCGACATGCCAAGAGCTGATGACATTCATAATGCCAACTGGGCGCTTGCACTTCACAAGACTCCCATTCGACCAGCATAATGTCAGCACCGAAATACTTCAAAAAGCAAATGCCCGAAATCCTGAGAAGAATAACAGGAGTCGTCAACCTCACGGACGACATTCCCGTCTTTAGCCACAATGAAGCCGAGCACAACAGAAACAATGACACGATGCTCAAGGAGCAATCTCCTCAATCCTCCCAGCTCATTACTCTTCGACAGTGATGACCACAGGATTCGTCAAAAGTCTCCACACCACTGTCTGATGACTGCATCTCGCAGACATCCGGCTCGGCAGTGTTCATCAACCCATCCACAACACCTTTGCTGCAGAACATGGTCAAGGGACTTTGCTTGATACAGTGATACAACTATGGAGGAAGCAGGGAAAGGAGGAGGCAAAAGTAGAGAAATATTTCAGCGGTCAGCCGGCTTTGCTTCCGTCACTTACAAATTGTGCTTCAGGGATGCACAGCAAGATTGCGACAGTGATTTGCTTCCAGAAAGTTCGACTATAACTTAAGAACTTTTCGAGACAGTGGTTTGCTTATAAGCAGCTTGGCGGCAGCATTTCTGTCGGTCACTACTTGAGCAAAATTTTTAAAAAGCCACCTGATAAACTTCCTGGCAATCAGCAGCAGCAGCTTTTTGCAGTGGTTGGCGTCGGTGTTTCCATAGCTTAACATTGGTAGGCTCACTAAGGCGTGCCTCATAATCTGATTGTAGTTTTAACACATACAACACAACAACTTCTGTTTGACACATCTGCCATGATGTGATATGCCATGCGAGGTAATGGCAATGCTCAACCCTGTTGTACGTTATGAACAATGGCAGACAACTCCTCAAGAAATGACTTGCTGTAATAACGGAGGTGAGACAAAACTTGATCAAAGATGCGCAACGTTAGCAAGCAAGAGTGCAGGCCCTAAGCTCTTGTTGGTAAGACTGCTGGTGCCTGAGTGAAGAAAAAATGTGCAGAGACCATACACGATGATTGTCAATGTAAGCGAATAACCCTAATAAACAAGCAGGTGAACGAAGAAAGTAACAATCGAATGAAAACGTAAAAGAGCGAACAAATGTTTTGCTTGCCAAGTCCGACCCCCGACCATTACATACGTCCAACTAACAACGAAAATGGTCGAAAGGGCCAAAGAAATTCACTTCAAAATATTTCACAGCAGCCACATGTCCATGCCAGAATGAAATGCAGAGTACACCACACTGTTACAGATAAAGCCCAGAGCAAGTAGCAAAGTTGCAATAATATATGACCATAAGAACAATGCGGCAACAGTTTCCGATCACAACTCAGACAAACACCGAGACATTCAGGCATACCTGCAGGCCTGCAGAAATATTTCTGATGCTGAAAAAAATGTGATTGTTTCGGCCTACTAGCATTTCCTGTGTTTGAGACCTAATCTATACTTAGAGTTTTGCCACCGTTCACAGGCATCGCTCGTGGCGCAGCAAATGCATTGTAGACATAGACTCAGTCTTACGACAATGAGCCAGACATTGAGGATGCAACTGGCGAGTGGTAGAGCACCTGACACAAGATACGTTGGAAAGCAACAGTAGTCCCACAAGGACTCACAGCTGAGGACGATCAGTCACAGTTCGCAACACGATTATTTCTCAAGATTTATTCTCTTGGGAAAGCTGGAAACAAATTTTCTGGATTATTCCACTTTGTCTTTTGTGATGGCATTAGGCATCAAGTGCAATACAAAACTATAAGTGTTTTGGCCTAGACAATGTTATATGTGCATTTAATGCATTGTAGGAACGTCCAACAGATAACTGGCCAGCCTTACTGGTCTAAATCTGAAGATGCCTTGCCACCTGTACAGCACAACAGTGATAGGGTGTCATGCATCACTCAAGCAACCTTTAATTCAATCTTCCTTTACTGGAGCAGCTCAAGTATTAGAAGCAACAGCATATGCCTTAGGCTAATGAATACACATACCAGATCCTGGACTAAGCCAACCAGCAGGAATCAGCACTTGCGGCGAATTGTTGTCAACGATGCAGAGATAGGCTAGATCTTGATGGGCACAACTAATATCAGCATCAGCAGAAGCTGTAAAGACAGCAGCACAATAAAACGAATTAGACAAATGACGGTACACACATCCTGGTATACGGGCCTAAAGCACTTTAGTACGTAACTTCCACAAAGTGGAACATATGCTCCTTATGCCACCGGGAAAAGTTTTTAGGTGTGAACATCACGAGTGTGTACAGTTCGTCTAGGTAGTTCGTAAATGATATCCTAAAGACAGCACAGACAAAAATTAAGGCAGGCACACCACCTGTGTAATCTACTGTATTAGTGTTATTACAATATCGCTCACGGATGCAAAGTTACGCACATGACGTATTGTTACAAGGCGGGAGGAGTCTATTTAGAAAGCTCAGCACTAAAGCACTGGATGAAGCGAGGCCGCCAGAGCAAAAACAAAGTCCTCCTCTTCCCCCGCTCCTTTTCTTCTTCGTGTGTATAAACGTGCCGTTACAACATGAAGAAAGAAAGCAGCGGACGTAGGTATAATGAGCTGATTCGTGCGCGAATCCATGTTTACCTTTGAAGGTGCCCCCAAGCGACAGCACCAGGGACGTTTGTTTGTTTACCTGCTCGCTCACCATGCACACATAGCATGACACAACTCCACCGCTCACACATAAGAGCTGCTAACAAGCTGCAAGTCAAGGAAATGTGCTGTATCTGAGAGCAACAAATGGAAAGTGCTGAGGCTACAGCTGGAGGGGTCACCACAATTACATAAGTGCATGTAACGTAACGTTGAGCTTAGGGCCACTGCACGGCCAGTATAACATGACTGTAGTGCTGGTAGTGTCACCCGTGTCACCATTGGGGTCACTTATCAGAGCCCCTCCTCCATGCTCTGGCTTCTGGATTGAATTGGCGCGGCTCGCTACGTGCTTGCGCGCGGTTTTTCGAGCGCACATTGGTGTGCGCGTGGTTTCTGCACTAGGCTTTTATACAATTGCCAACAATCGCTTGTCGCTGCTCTGGATTGATTCGATACCGAAACTAGCCCTGCTGTGGAGTTGTGTCGTGCTATGTTTGCATGGTGAACGAGCACGTAAACAAACGCACGTCCCTATAATAGTGCTGTCGCTTGGGAGCACCTTCAAAGGTAAACATGGATGAGCGTACGAATCAGCTCATTATACCTACGTCCGCTGCTTTCTTTGTTCATGTTGTAACGGCACGTTTATACACATGAAGAATTAAATAAGCGGTGGAAGAGGAGGACTTTGCTTTTGGTCTGGCGGCCTCTCCCCATCCAGTGCTTTAGTGCCAAGCTTTCTCGTATCCCGCCTTGTAACAAAGTGTCATGTGTGTAACTTAGCATCCGTGATCGACATTGTAATAACAATAGTACGGTGGATAGTGTGTCTGTGCTGTTTTTAAGATATCAGTTACGAAATACCCAGACGAACTCTACAGACTCGTGATGTTTACACCGAAAAGAACTCTTTTTTTTTTTTTTTTTTTTGGTTGAGCGAGGAACATATGTTTCACTTTGTGGAAATTACGTACTGGAGTGCTCTAGGCCCATATACCTTGATGTGTGTATCGTCATTAGTCTTATTTGTTTTACTGTGCTACTGCTGTCTTTACAGCTTCTGCTGATTTTAGTTGTGCCCATCAAGATCTAGCCTTCTTCTGCATCGTTGACAACATTTAGCCGCAAGTGCTGATTGTTGCTTGTTGGCTTAGTCCAGGATCTGGTATGTGCATTCATTTGCCCAAGGCATGCTGTTGCTTCTAAAGCTTGAGCTGATCCAGTAAAGGAAGATTAAATCGAGTAATGCATGACACCCTATCACTGCATGTTGTGCTATACCAGTGGCAAAGCATATTCAGATTTAGGCCAGTAGTGGCCAGTTATCTGTTGGAAGTTCCCACAATGCATTAAATGCGCATATCAAATTGCCTACACCAAAACACTTATAGTATTGTACGGCACTTGATGCCTGATGCCATCACAAGAGACACAGTAGAAGAATCCAGAAAATTTGTTTCCAGCTTTCTCAAGAGAATAAATCTTGAGAAATAATCGTGTTGCAAACTATGACTGATCGTCCTCAGCTGCGAGCAGCTGAGGACTCAGCTGTGAGTCCTTGTGGGACTACTGTTGCTTTCCAACGTACCTTGTGTCAGGTGCACTATCACTTGCCAGTTGCATCCTCAATGTCTGACTCATACTCGTAAGACTGTGTCGATGTCTAAAATGCATTTGCTGTGCCACAAGCGATGCCTGTGAACGGTTGCAAAACTCTTAGTATATATTAGGTCTCAAACACAGGAAATGCTAGTAGGCCGAAACAATCACATTTTTTTCAGCATCAGAAATATTTCTGCAGGCCTGCAGGTATGCCTGAATGTCTCGGTGTTTGTCTGAGTTGTGATCGGAAACTGTTGCCGCATTGTTCTTATGGTCATATATTATTGCAACTTTGCTACTTGCTCTGGGCTTTATGTGTAACAGTGTGGTGTACTCTGAATTTCATTCTGGCATGGACATGTGGCTGCTATGAAATATTTTGAAGTGAATTTCTTTGGCCCTTTCGACCATTTTAGTTGTTAGTTGGAGGTATGTAATGGTTGGTGGTCGGACTTGGCAAGCAACACTTTCGTTCACTGGGATTGTTCTTTCGTTCTTTCACGTTCTCATTTGTTTGGCCTATTCGCTTACATTGACATCATTGTGTATGGTCTCTGCACATTTTTTCTTCGCTGAAGTTCACACTCTTATTTGCTGAAAAAGGCGCCACCAATCTTACCAACAAGAGCTTGGGGCCTGCACTCTTGGTTGCTAACATTGCGCATCTTTGACAAAGTTTTGCCTCACCTCCGTTATTACAGCAACTCTTCTCTTGAGGAGGTGTACACCATTGTTTATAACCTGCAAGAAGGTTAAGCATTGTCATTGCCTCACTTGGCATATCACATCGTGGCAGATGTGTCAAACATGAATTAAATTTTTTGGTTGTATGTGTCAAAACTACAATCAGATATTGCGGCACGCCGTAGTGGCACACTATGGATTAATTTTGACACCCTGTTGTACTTCCAAGGGTCCCTGGAATGGTTTGGGACTGCCGTGGTTGCTTAGTGGCTAAGGTGTTGGGCTGCTAAGCACGAGATCATTGCACGAGAAAGCATGCTTTCTTCTACTGATTGGGGAAAAAATGAAAAATACTGCTCTACTGAGCACATTCAAGCACCTTAGATAGTATTGCTTAATCCAGAGCCTTCTTGTCTGAGTGTTGTTGTAGCCCTTATGTTGCTCTTTATTAATGTTGCACCCAGTGAGTCTCTTAGTTATGTCTAGATCATGGCCCGTGCTGACCATGCTCGTCAACTTGCGCGGGTTCGTCTACAAGTCTCTCAAGACAAACAGAAGCGACACCACGACCTCCGTCACCGTGATGTCCATTTTGCGCCCGGCACCCTCGTGTTGCTTTGGTCACCATCGCGTAAAGTTGGCCTTTCTGAGAAACTGCTTTCCTGTTATACCGGCCCATATCGCGTGCTCCGCCAAGTGACCGATGCCACCTATGAAATTGTTCTAGCCACGCCCACTACGTCCTCCGGTGTGACAACCAGTGACATTGTCCACGTCACCCGACTCAAGCCCTACAACTCTCCACGTGCCTTGGATATTTAAAAGCACTGTGACGGCACTTTTGCCGCCGGGGGTTAGTATTGCGATATTATCGGTAGATACCCGAGAGACGAGCCGCCGCGAGGACGACGACGAAGTGGGGCTGTGCCCTTGGCGCGAGAAAAAATGTCAGCCTGGCGCTCTGGCTCCAGTCCAGTGTAAATAGCTTGTAAATAGCCTCTTCCGTCTGTATCTTTCTACACGTAACAATATATTTAATAGAAGCGATGATATGGCTTCCTCTGATTTATTAGCATAGTGGCAAGCACCACCTTGCATGGCCCTGTGAAAGGTGTGATGCATCGCACAGTGTACTCTTTGATTCAACTTGCGTGGAAGGGCTTTGTGGACCCTAAATATGCTTTTGTGAACCCCTATTTAAGAACTGCTGCTGCATAGGATAGAATCGTTAATCAGCGCTACTTCAGCGATATTGCAGGTAGACAGCACATACTGAAGAGCTGGGAAGGTTGGGTCCAGCAACAAACGTGTCCTAAATCGTGAGTGTGTGCACTCTTGTCACACTCTTGTCAGCACATTTGTTCGAACTAAGCAAGCAGTACTTGGCTATTGTCATTATAATCAGTTGCCCAGGTGGGAAGTCTTAGCAGTTCAGCAATAGTCTCACTAGTTTCATCTTCCAATCACCATTCGGCCTTTTTTTTCGAGTTTTCAAGCAGCCATGATGTGATCATTGTTTGCATGTACATGCTGAGCATGCCACACCACCTATGCGATGCCAGTGACAGGCTTCAAAGTGCTTAATAAAAATGGTAGGCAATCTTAATTTTTGTCTTGGGTATGTCTTAGTGGCACTCGTACCTTGGCGTTGTTCTTTAAGGAGACAGTTGCTTGAGCATCGTGTCAACATTTCTGTTGCGCGGCCTTCATTCTGGCTAAAGACAAGAATATCGTCCATGAGGTTGACGAGTCCTGTTAGTCTGCTCAGGATTTTGGACGTGTGCTTCCTGAAGTATTTCGGTGTTGATATTATGCCGATCGAATGGGAGTCTTGCAAAGCGCAAGCATCCAGTTGGTGCTATGAATGTCATCAGCGCATGGCATGTCGGGAAGAGCGAGATTTAGTGGAAGCCGGAATATACATCTAGTCTTAAAACAACTGTTGCTTTACCTAGCTGTTAGCTCACCCTTTTCTGTCCCTACGTATCCTCCCAGTACATACTTTGAGTGTTTTCTGTTTACATAATAAACTTTCTTCGTTCTTGAATCAAATATGCCTTGTTTAGTTCTTTTTCACGTTTTTCGCATTAATTCATAGCATCGCCTTGTCGCAAAATAACATAGTACCAAAATGTATTTGACACGTCGAAGCTACCTACTGTCTTCATGTCCCACTCATGTTCCTTCAAACAGAAAGATTTTTAGTGTATATGATTAAAAAATATACAGTAGAATCTCGATAAACGGAAATTAGTGAAAAGGAATCAACGCTTAAACGGAACAAACGCCTCGCAGTTGGTTGGTTTTGTATTAAGGCAATGTAAAAAAAATCCTGTTAATCGGAACTCGAATTTTCAGACCACCGTATAAACGGAACCGAAAACAGACTTGAAACCGCAACTCGACGTTCACGCAGAGCCCCATCGCGGTACGCATCACTGTCTTCCCACTAGTACTTCTAGTATGCCTGTCTAGTATGAGTGGTGCCATTCAAAGAAAACTGTTGCGAGAGCTCAAACAAGCAAACATAAAGTCCTTTTTCACAAGCCAATAAATCGCAGTTCCCACTGATTTCCGCGGAATAAGTGGACTATTGAGATTGTTTTTTAAATTTTAGTAGTGCTCTGAAAAAAAGTTCATTGCTTACCGCTTTTGTGCAATAAAGTTTGTGCCCATAGCGTACCGTCCTTTTTAATACCTAGATTTTGCATCTGAGATCCGCTTCAGCGGAGACTGCCAATTGCGCGAACGCCTGCCTCATCGGGACCAAGCAGTCTGGAACGGATTGCGAAATCCTGAACCTTCTCTCTCTAAGCGAAACTCCTGATAAACGGAACATATTTTCCTGGTCCCTTGAGGCTCCGCTTAACGAGAGTCCACTGTACTTGCTGAGGCATGCTTTCACACTCTTCTTGGGAACGGTGAGCTTAGGAGCCTGCCCACCCTGAGCTGCAGCCACTGTGGTTGTGGCAACCACAACATCAGACCACCTCGGCAATGCTAAAGCTGATAAAAAAAAACTACCAGCAGGAATTTTGAGCATACCTCTCATTACCATGCATTTTTTAACACCTACTAAGCCTGAGAAAATTTTAACTCTTTGAAAATCCGCCAAGGGAATTTAATGCTCAAAACTTCAAAACTCATTGCATGACATTGTCAAAAGACAACTGAATGCTTATAAAAAAGGCTAGGAACAAATTACATCAATGAAAACCATAAACCTGCTGTCATGTCCTAATAACACGCAAAAATGAAAGTAAGCATGTCGTTTCATTCACATTAGAGTAGAGTCGAACCCAGTTATAACAATATTCAAGTGGCACAAAAATTCCATTGTTATAATCAATAATTGTTATAACCGGGTTGCGTGAAAAAATCAAAACGGGAATGGTGGGTAGGCCAGTGCCCCTCCCCACCACCTTCCTTCATCTAGCTGCTGATTGTGTTCCCTCATTTAATTGCTTCCTGGGTGCTCAGATCATATGTAACAAGTCGTGGCTGTCGGCGTTAAAGAATGGCACTGCTATAGCAACTGCAAAGAGGGGTCACGGTTTCAAGCAATATGCGAGGTCCGCCGAGGCATCGCTCCGGCGGCCTCAAAATGGGCCTGTTAAAGAAATGTGAGAAGGTTGCCGCGACAGCCTGTTGGCTTAAGAAATCCAGGAGAAATGCTGAGGCAAAATCGCCACAAGCATCTCGCCACGTACTTCTCACTGGCTTGCACGAGGAAACCCGATGTCTGTCAGCCTTGCAGACTTTACATGAAGCTTGCTGTCCAAGGCATCCAGGTGGTCCACGCAGTGCAGCATGTTTGAGTAAGCTGTTAATGTGTACGGCAGGTAACCGATGCTCTATCAGGGTTACTGAGTTGGTACCAGTGGAACTGATGTGCAATCGTAGACAGCAGACAGCTAGTGTGAGAAAATAGAAAATTTGCAAGCACAGGATGGTATCGGCTGGCACAAGAGATAGGGAGATTGGAGATCTTACAGTCTACACTAAGTAGGCTGATGGCGATGACCTCAGAATGTTGCAATCACTTTTCATTAGTTGGACTACACCAATAGCTTTAATATGTATCAGATAAAAAAGTGTCTGAGATACACTTTGCTATCGTAAGCCTTCCACAAAAAAGAGGTTGCCCTGCTTTCATATATTCAGTGTGGATTGTCCTTTTGTAGCCCTTTAGGAATACTGAACCAAAAGGGACGTTTTGTGTTCCTTGGCTATGTGTAGTAAAGTGCCCCTTCATTTATTCTGTTGTTTTATTTACCTTGTGTTCTTGATGCTGTAACAGGACTGCAATAACCCCAATTATTTTTTGCAGGCCTCGCAAATGTGATGAGCCTAGCTGAAAGCATCGCGGCCAAAACGGCATGCCACAGCCCTTCCAAGGTCGTCGGTCAGGTCGAGGTTGGCACACAGTGCAGCTTGCCTCTTGCTGACAAGTCTGTTGGGTGCTCGTTCAAAGCAGGGAGCGAGTCTAGGAGCGTGCAGACTACGGAGACTGTGGATCAGTTAAGCTCCACCTCAGGTGACCAGCACTTCTCTTACATTTGCTTACATGTGTGGGTGTTGTAAATGGCTAAGTCTGCCTAGCTTGGTACAACTTGCTCAAGTGTGTTTGACATTGCTGCCGACGACAAATTATCAGGCTTGTGATCCTTGTCTGCATACAGATTGGGGCAAAGTGCAAAAATAATGCTCTACTGAGCACATGAAGCACCTTAGATGGCAGAGCTTAATCCAGAGCTCTCTTGTCCTGGTTTTGTTGTAGCCCTTACATTGCCCTACAATAACGTTACACCCAGTAAATCTTTTATTTATGTCTAGAACGGTGTATTAGTGTAAGAACGTGAATATAGATCAATGTGGCATGGCTGTTGACCCCTGTGTTTAGGGTGAATAAAATTGAAACAAAATTCTTTAATGCAGTCAACTATAAAACATACTTCGGTTTATCAATATGCTCATTCATTGAGGGAGGCAGAAACCACACGGGAACTGTCAGGATTCTTTTCCAGGGACAGCTTTGAGTCATGACATCCCAGGGCACATCATCGATGATGACTAAGCAGGACTAGGCATGCGCAGCGCTGTCATTAGGCAATAAGCAACATGCACTGGGCACCTGAGGTGCACGCCAGCAATCACTCGAGTCCACCTGTAGGCGTCTTGAGGTGACTGTCGGCGATATGTTCGTTTTGGTCCTCTCCCATTGATAGCAGCTTCAGGTTTTTTGTGCCGTGTCTGCAGGCTCCAGTGGTTGATGGGACCTCTTCTGTCCCACCAGTTTGTCCAAGCGGAGAGGTATTCTTCCTCAGCACTCCTGTTACAATGTGCTACAAGCTCATCTACCTTTGCTGGTGCGAAAAGTGAAGTCGTTTTCCTTTGAGAAATGAGACACTAGTCAGCAATTCAATTGCTTTTGCATTGAATTGATTGTGCTGTCATCAGGAGATATTGTGCACGGTGCTCAGAAAAGAATTCCGCCAGAATGTCTGCATGTTCATTGCCAACAGTGTAGCCATTGCACAACAAAGCTTATACGTAGTGAAAATCGACAGTTGCTCGGTTTACTTTCTATTCATAGAAACCAAACAGCGCACTGCCACAATCTTGCTTTGTGCTTCCACCCATCTTACCACATTGTTTTCAAATGCAGTTATATATTCAACCCCTGACATGTTATTTTTGCACACCTAGCAGTATTAACACGTGTTTAGACAAAGTTTGCAGAGTTAATGTGTTTGCCACAATAATGACAAAAATGATGATGCTTTCTCCATTTTATCAACTTGAAACAAGCAAATTTAATTTTGTTTCACAGTATACAATGTGGCAAACACAGGAGGATTGTGCTAAATTTATCTTGTGACATCTGACCGAGGCCTAACCTCCCCTTGGTAATTCAGGCGCATGCAGTTGTAGCGTAAGATTAGCAAAATGGTTTACAAAATGTTTACTGGTACAAAGTGGAATTCGAATATGTTCTTTTCACAGCATAATAATGATACAATCGCCGAACAGTTCTTTTTGGACACCCGATTTTCTGGGCCTGCCCAAATATTTGGACTCTGCCATGGTACAGTCACTATACTGCATATACTTATGTATAACAACGAACGAAATTTTTCATGTTTGAAACAGTTCTCGTTTTATTTTTCTAATTTTTTTTCACGATCGCAAGTCAAAAACAACACTGCCGTCATTTTGTTTTCCTGCAGCCTCGAACCAGCGTTGTAGACATCCTGCCTGCCAATTAAGAGCTTCCATTTCCAATACAGTCTTAATAGCAGGCCCCACTTGCTGCACTCTTCCGCGAGCCTTTGCGCTTTCATTGCGGTCGGCACACGTCAGTCACGTATGGTCAGGGATAATGTATGTACCGCCTCTCATGTGCATTGTGGTTTTTTTCAGCTGCATACCATGATGCTAGGCTTAGCACTTCAACAACCAATCTTCTTCTATCGTTTCATTGCCACCTGCTACCAGTGGTACTGACACCGCCTTCGTCGTCTGCTTCCAAGTCGACAAAGGTTTCAAAGAGAGAAAATTGTAGCAGATTCACAACGAAAAAGAAGGCCACCATTATCAGGAAAGTGCAAAGTGACCTGTTGCAATCGGGCGTTGCAAAATAATTAGAAATCTCGAAACAGACAATATCAGACTACATAAACAACCAGGTGAAGGATTTTGGAAGCTGCCTAGAAATCATCTTGATCCCGACAGAAGAATGTCAGCCAAGGTGCCCACCCAAAACTTGAAGCTATCCTGATGTGGCTGAAAGCGATGATCGCCGTGCAAGTGCTGGTGTCCAGTGATGCTTTAAATCAAAAGGCAGAAACCGTGGTGCTTCAGGTGAACATTGAGGGTTTTCAACTTACTGATGGCTGGGTCCAAAATCTTAAAGGGCCCCTCACCAAGTGTGGCCCCTCACCAAGTGCGTATATCGCAAAAGTGCATCCACGTACATCGCACTGCTGTGATTTTGCCTGTAGGACACGTGACTTCCAGAATTATTCAAGGCAGCATTCATTACTTGTGTAATCTCTTGCTTCAATAGACGAATTAAAGTTAAGAGAAATAATAACATAGTCATACTGAACGTCTGCATGTTCTTGTTTTACTTTGCATGTAGCAAGTGAGATGTACTTCCGTTTTGTCTGCTTGTTCCCACGTCGTGCTGTCGCACGTGCAGACAGCGAAATTTTGTCATTATCTACTGTGTTCCAGAATGCAAGCATGCTCTGTGAGCTGCTTCTGTCTGCCTCAGTATTCGCATAGCACTGACTTGTACCACTGGTCAGGTGTTCTTGTGCATAGCGCACAAAATTGTGGGGTGCATGAAATGAGACAAACACAACAGCTCGCGCATGATGCCATCAGCGGAAGTGCGCTGCGCAGCAAGAAAGAGAGGGGGAAAAAAATGCGCCTGTGACGTTTGCGTTATCGATCCTTGAGCTCCAGTATGGGAGAACGCAGGGAAGGAATTCCACTTGTGGAGGCTAGAAGGGGCAAGTAGAGAGAGTGTCTCTCTTGGCAGTGGCCCTTGCCTCCTGAAATTGTAGGTTCGCGGCACTGAAATATTTCTATCTCGGCTATTAATGAACCAATCTGAAAAATTCTTGTGGCAGAATGCTCCCTGGAGGGCATGTAACAACTTCTAGCGTATAACCAAAATTTGCTATGTGGCCTGGTGGGGGGCCCTTCAAGAAGAGTAGCAACTTAGGCTTTAAGAAGATGTACGGTGAAAGTGCTTCCATGGCCGAGTCGGCTGTTGAAAGTTATCGTGGTAGGATACAGTCATTGCTCCAGCAGTTAGTGTCAGAAGGCACATTTACATTATTTACTCAATTCTATCGCGCCGTCGATTATAACATGCCGTTTTCTGTGACCAAAAAGAAGGGGGGGAATAACCGCTCCTGATTGTAACGCGCACCCGTTTGCCATGACCTAAAAAAAGGAAATTCTTTACAGTGCCGCGCACCTCAATCTTTCACATTTCCCAAGCCGAAACGCATAGCTTCTGCCGTCCGCCACTGCATGTACCCCTCCCCCCCCCCTCCTTCCCCCGTGGCAGCGACTGCATGAGAGCGTGCAGTGTTCTTCGGTTGCCAAAGCGCCGGCTTGCTACCAGTGAATCAAAGTGCACGCTTCCCAAGCCGAAACGCAGAGACACCTTCAGTTGACTCGCTAGCAGCATCAACGGCATCAGTCAGTCGCTGCCATCTCTTCGCTGCGCAACGTTCCTATGCGCCTACACGCTGCCTTCCGCGACCTGCCAATAAGCAAGGCAGTTGCACCAAGCTACGCTCCGTTTGCAGCGGCTGGTGCGAAATGTTCCGCACGAGACGGATTCTCCGAGGCTCAGACGGTTTATATTATAATCCATCTGCCTTTATAAATAATTTATTCTCAGCCAGTTCTTTCTGAGCCTTGAGCGAGGCAACCGTTGGAAGTCCTTCATCTGCTGCTGCTGCTAAACGAGCTGCCTGAGCAGAGGCCCAGCGCCAGAATCCAGAGGTGCGCTACGCCAAACCAGGCATTGGTGCAGCAAGTCGAGCATATATCCAACTATTTCTCCAACCACAAAGCTTCCTTCATGAAAATCAAAAACTTGGAGTGGAGTGTTTCTTGAAGAAGGAATATGTGTGAAGAATAAAAAGTTGTCTGTAACTGTACAGACATGTCCTGCTCGAATTCTTTGCCTCAATATATCGAAAAGCCGAAACAGCTAAACAGCTGTGCTCAAATTTCACATTTGGAAGTAACGTAATCATCGGCAATTTTTTAAAGAGTGAATTACTGTTAAGTTGGCGTTCATAATATCTTGTATAATAAAAAAAAAATGGAACAATAAGTTGGAGAAAAAATACTGGCATCTTAGCATAATACATATTGAATGCATTGCTCCAGAGAGTACTAACTTACATACTGTTTCCTCTTTGCAATGGGGCAGTAAGTTATGGCTCAAAAGCACTTCTTTTCTTGCTCAAGACAGGAATTTTTCCTGCTCCGAAAGCAGCTCCAAAAGACCAAGTGTCGCTTCCATCACCATGTACGCTTGCCTCCCTTGTTTTTATCCAGCTGTGTTTAGGTTATGTTTTGTTATACCTGTTGTATATTATAGTACTTTGTTCTGTTGGACAGCCCAAGGAGGCGCCCCAACATGTATGTATATATATATATATATATATATATATATATATATATATATATATATATATATATATATATATATATATATATATATATATATATATACACACACACACACACACACACACACAGGGTGTCTACCAACCGGGAAAACCGGGAATTCTCAGGGAATTTGAACAGTCTGGAAAAACTCAGGGAAAACTCAGGGAATTTGTGCTTCTGTCAGGGAAAATTAGCTGTAACTTTATTGAAAGGGAACGAAAGTCGTGTTAATGCTGGCTCCAGTAACAGAGGAATCGCAGTGAATCGTCATTTACGCCGTGTCATCGGCACGATGTAGCCAGAGTAGTTAACGACCGATTTTGCAGACGCTTTTTCGGACATGCCCGATAATTTGCACGGCTTTGCGGCACCACCACGTACTCCATATAGTAAAGGTATGTTGCCCTGACTGCACGTCTGAAATGGCATTAATCAAAGCCGCCACCGCCGCCATTTTAATTATCTCGCCTCCTCGAACTGGCACTATCGCACGCAGATCCGCCGGCAGCCGTAGCCACCACCACGGCAACGTTAGGCCTAGCTGCTTCTACGTTCGCTGTTAAGCTTCTTGCCGTGCGGTGCCGTGTTTTTCATTGAAAGAATTCGCCGCTGTCAGCAATGGCACCAACACCACGTTTGTAATCTTCGCCATTGGCTTCGAAGCTCGCAGAGCGCACACACCGCGTTTCGTAATGCCAGTCTCCGAAAGTTAGCTTCGCCTCATTACAGCAGTGTTAGGCGGTGAAGCTTAACAAGCGGGGGAAGGGGCAATTGTCGCGGGACACAGTATGTATTCCTTAAATACACGCGCGTGCACCCCCATCTTCTGTCACAGTACGAGCACTGATATGCCTCATAAGTTTACTGGCAGGCCTTAAGAACTTTTGCGGACGTGCCTGTGCCAATTTTAGTCCTTATAGGCAGTTAGAGACATGCATTCATTTTTTTCGGACTGCCCGATTTTTCGGATGTTTTTGCGGCCCCTAGGGAGTCCGAAAAATCGGACGTTGACTGTACAACTGACTAAGAGGATGCTTCAAATGATCCATAGGGTGAACGTGTGGCAGAAGGAGCATGAGAACAGGAAGGACCGACGTCCTGAGGAATTAACGGGAAATTAAGCGTTCCGCCACCTCTTTGAAGGAGCTTGAGCTCGAAAAACAAAGCGTTGGCTGATGCCGAGATGCAGGTGTCCCCCATTCAAACCAAAATAAGCTATTTCAAGCAGTGAAACTCTACACTGAGATGTTTTGTACGGGCTGAGAGTATGTCATTGTCAGGACAGTTGAGATTGACTTCCCAGCTGCTGAAAGAGAATCTTAGTTGTGACAAAGTTCAGGCCTCATACCGATGAGCTTGCTATCAGTTGATAGAAGTAGCTCATATTCAAAAAATATTTACCTATGTATGCATCTCCTTACATTCGTATTTGAAAATGTTCGACCCAATTTGCAATGGGTTTTATCAATTTTTTCACTGTTCATTTTACTAACACCTTCCTTCTGTTTTCTTTTTAAATAAAATAGATATTACTCCTTACTATTCAAACTGGATCAAGTCATTTTTTTTTGTTCCAACATGCTTACTAGAGAGTGACAGCATCGGGCAACATGGTGTCAGCCTTTCTTGACATAAAACGAAGTTCTGGCTCATTCAGGGAATTTAGCAAAAGTGCTCAGGGAAAACCTGGAAAACTCAGGGAATTCGGAAATGTCAGCTTGGTAGACACCCTGATATATATATAAACACCCTCACTGCTACCGAGGGGTAAGTTGGGCACGGTGTGGAAATAGTGGGTGTGTGTGTGTTGATTATTCGGTGCCACCGCCGATGCCCGGTGCCTCCCTTCGCAAACACTACAATACCTTCACCTGCTGGTGTGTTAAAATAGGTTGCACTTTGCAAAAGAGGCGGTTTGCTTATACTATTCCTTGTCAGTTCCAGCAATCATTTGCAACTATATTGTGATGGCAGAGCACAAGGAGCAGAGTGCACTCAAAAAGAAATTGCCATATTTTTTCACCTATAACTCGCACCAGACATCATAAAAATTTTACAGTAAGGTGAGGATCGGGGTGCGGATTACCGAAATTTCGACTTGCAGTGTAGCTCCGTGGCAGCACAGCGTGCACTGCTGCAAAGCCACACTTCAGGGCAAGCTTCTCATCTACTTACACTTTCGTTATGTCCTGGGCCACCCCACCATTTCTCTAACCCTGTGTGTTGAAGCACCGTTCTTCCTTCCTGTATTGACGGTCATTCTCCTCCTCTGCATGGGTCACCATTTTCCGTTTATCAGTTTGCGAATAGAGCACATGGCATTGGCAATGTAGAACTTGGATCACGATAAGCCGTGCTCAATGGCCTAGCTCCTGTCTCAGAAAACAGTAAAGCTGGCTGAAGATATGACATGAACAAGTCATTTATCCCAAATGGTCACTTTTTTGTAGACATCAGAGGGTTGCTTGCAGTTATTTTGTGGGTTATATGCCTGCATTTTTTTTCTTTCTGGGCATTTTGGAAGAGAATGTGGGTTGCATGTGTTGGTGGGTTATATGGGGAAAACTATGGTATTTCCTAGCTGGCTCCTTGCAATCCCAACTTACAAAAACATTGCCGAAGTTCAGTGTTTCATCAAGAAGAAATCCACTAATGAAGTCTCATGTAAAATAAATTTGTTGTACCAGTGAATGATAACAAATTTTGCAAGTGCCAAATAAGGCCTCCGGGCCTGAAGTGCTCATTGAGTTTAAGAGAGCAAGCTTGGTGAAAGCATTTTTCAAAGTGTTTCTTGAGGCTCAAGGAATCTGAGAGAGTTGTCAAGCACTCCACATTCTGTCACTTACGTTTTTTTACTTTTCTTTAATATACATTTTATAAGTGACTTCACAAACAGGTTCATGAAGCATTCAAATGCAGAAATATCGAGTAAATTAAAAAGGACAATTAGAAATTCTTATGTTTCATCATACTTCAATAGGTAGCGAGGCACTGGAAGTGTTAAGGGAATACATCTACTTAGGGCAGGTAGTGATGGCGGAACCGGATCATGAGACGGAAATAATCAGAAGAATAAGAATGGGCTGGGGTGCGTTTGGCAGGCATTCTCAGATCATGAACAGCAGGTTGCCATTATCACTCAAGAGAAAAGTGTATAATAGCTGTGTCTTACCAGTACTCACCTGCGGGGCAGAAACCTGGAGGCTTACGAAAAGGGTTCTACTTAAATTGAGGACGACGCAACAAGCTATGGAAAGAAGAATGATAGGTGTAACATTAAGGGATAAGGAAAGAGCAGATTGGGTAAGGGAACAAACGCGAGTTAATGACATCTTAGTATAAATAAAGAAAAAGAAATGTGCATAGGCAGGACATGTAATGAGGAGGGAAGATAACCGATGGTCATTAAGGGTTACGGACTGGATTCCAAGGGAAGGAAAGCGTAGCAGGGAGCGGCAGAAAGTTAGGTGGGCGGATGAGATTAAGAAGTTTGCAGGGACGACATGGCCACAATTAGTACATGACCAGGGTTGTTGGAGAAGTATGGGAGAGGCCTTTGCCCTGCAGTGGGCGTAACCAGGCTGATGATGATGATGATGTTGATGATGAAGTCGCCCTGAAGATCTCTCAAATAATAAATAAAAAAGATAGCTTGTCATCAAATTTAGCATCTGTGTTGTTTTTTGGCATTTCATAATAACTCTTACTTACTTTTGTTTTATTGGTGCAGCATCAAGGCCTTCTATTTTGTCAACTGCCAAATGTGACAACTCAAAGCAAGGAT